>NC_135954.1:80850545-81194545 GCF_053455715.1 Rhinoraja longicauda
CCCAAGGCTGAAATCTTGAACAAGGTTGGTTACAAATGCAGTTAAATCACATACATCAGCTTTCCATACTACCTGCCAGAACTCTCTTCTTGGCACTATTCAAACCATGAGTGACATTAGAACAGCAATCCAGAAATATTGGAATTTAAATTTGATCAGTGACAGAAATGGTGTTTGCAATGCATATCTAATCTAAATCTATCCATTGTGTTGTAGGCAGCATGTGAAACATGTGGTCAAATCTAACACCAAGGTTGTAAATAATCTGATTCATTTTTGGATATTTGCCGTAGGGATGGATGGAATTTGTGTTGACGTCATGGAGTTTGTGGCAGGAATTATTGAAAGTTATTTGAGTCTTTGCAGTACTCAGATAACTTTTCTGCTCATGTAGTATGGAGATAAGGCAAACAGTCTGACAACTTAGAAACAATTTAGGATATAAAGATGTAAACAGTTGTGAGGTTTTGCACTTTGTGCTTGTCTATGTTCGGTTAAGACAAAGAAAAAAGTGGAATATAAAATGCAAAGTTGGGAAGTCCACTGTCAAATCAGCATTGCATGTTTATTTGCACCACCATCTCAGTTCTCCATGTATTGCCAGTCTTCATTAGGTAGTTCTTTGAAACTTCCTTGACCTCGACAGAGTACTGTGTTTTTCCCGTCTAAGTGGTGTGTACATATTGTGGACATCAGATTTGGTCCTTGTTTAGCTGTGTATCACCTTAAACAATGTATACTTCATAGCCCAATTTAAACCGCATAGATTTTACTTAAATTCAAATAATAAGCCGTTATCCCAAAAACTTAGAAAATCACATCAATTGACACTGATATCCAAGAATGCTATTTTGATTGATTCATTTCTGAAGCATTAATTGACGTGGGATAAAAAAAAAGGCTTAATCTGTAAACAGATTATTACTCAATAATGATATTTTTTCTTCGAAAATAAAGTAATACAATAAGCTTCTGTGATGTCCACATGGGTAAAATGAAATTAAAAAGAGTATGAAAACCCTCGGTATCCTCACCCAATTTTGAATGAACTGATCTCCAAATACCCCTAAGCCACTCCATCCCCCTCAAGGCCTTTCTGAGCAAGAATGTCTTTACAGTCACTATCCAGAGGCTACCCGAGTTTTGTTATTTCCTCGGAATTGTCTGAGTAGACAATAGACAATGGACAATAGGTGCAGGAGGAGGCCATTCGTCCTTTCGAGCCAGCACCGCCATTCAATGTGATCATGGCTGATCATTCTCAATCAGTACCCCGTTCCTGCCTTCTCCCCATACCCCCTGACTCCGCAATCCTTAAGAGCTCTATCTAGCTCTCTCTTGAATGCATTCAGAAAATCGGCCTCCACTGCCTTCTGAGGCAGAGAATTCCACAGATTTACAACTCTCTGACTGAAAAAGTTTTTCCTCATCTCTGTTCTAAATGGCCTACCCCTTATTCTTAAACTGTGGCCCCTGGTTCTGGACTCCCCCAACATTGGGAACATGTTTCCTACCTCTAACGTGTCCAACCCCTTAATAATCTTATATGTTTCAATAAGATCCCCTCTCATCCTTCTAAATTCCAGTGTATGTAAGCCTAGTCGCTCCAGTCTTTCAACATACGACAGTCCCACCATTCCGGGAATTAACCTACTAAACCTACACTGCACGCCCTCAATAGCAAGAATATCCTTCCTCAAATTTGGAGACCAAAACTGCACACAGTACTCCAGGTGCGGTCTCACTACGGCCCTGTACAACTGCAGAAGGACCTCTTTGCTCCTATACTCAACTCCTCTTGTTATGAAGGCCAACATTCCATTGGCTTTCTTCACTGCCTGCTGTACCTGCATGCTTCCTTTCAGTGACTGATGCACTAGGACACCCAGATCTCGTTTTACATCCCCTTTTCCTAACTTGACACCATTCAGATAATAATCTGCCTTCCTATTCTTACCACCAGTGGATAACCTCACACTTATCCACATTAAACTGCATCTGCCATGCATTCGCCCACTCATACAGCCTGTCCAAGTCACCCTGCAACCTCATAGCATCTTCCTCACAGTTCACACTGCCCCCCAGCTCTGTGTCATCTGCAAATTTGCTAATGTTACTTTTAATCCCTTCATCCAAGTCATTAATGTATATTGTAAATAGCTGCGGTCCCAGCACCGAGCCTTGCAGTACCCCACTAGTCACTGCCTGGCATTCTGAAAGGGACTCATTTATCCCCACTCTTTGCTTTCTATCTGCCAACCAATTTTCTATCCATGTCAGTACCCTACCTCCAATACCATGTGCTCTAATTTTGCACACTAATCTCCTATGTGGAACCTTGTCGAAGGCTTTCTGAAAGTCAAAGTACACTACATCCACCGGCTCTCCCCTGTCCATTTTCCTAGTTACATCCTCAAAAAATTCCAGAAGATTAGTCAAGCATGATTTCCCCTTCGTAAATCCATGCTGACTCGGAACGATCCTGTTACTGCTATCCAAATGCTCCGCAATTTCGTCTTTTATAATTGACTCCAGCATCTTCCCCACCACTGATGTCAGACTAACTGGTCTATAATTTCCTGTTTTCTCTCTCCTTCCTTTCTTAAAAAGTGGGATAACATTAGCTACCCTCCAATCCACAGGAACTGATCCTGAATCTATAGAACATTGGAAAATGATCACCAATGTGTCCTTAAGTACCCTGGGATGCAGACAATCAGGCCCTGGGGATTTATCAGCCTTCAGTCCCATCAGTCTACCCAACACCATTTCCTGCCTGAATTTCCTTCAGTTCCTCCGTCACCCTAGGATCTCTGGTCACTAGAACATCTGGGAGATTGTTTGTATCTTCCTTAGTGAAGACAGATCCAAAGTACCGGTTCAACTCGTCTGCCATTTCCTTGTTCCCCGTAATAAATTCCCCTGGCTTCTCCCTGCGATCATGTTTGTTTTGGGTGCTCCAGATTACAACTGTTCATAGAAACCTGTGTATCTTGTGTGCATTTTTGCACATCCTCCTACCCCTCTCCACACACACACGCACACACACACACACATGAACCCCCCCCCCCCCCCGCCCCCACCCGCACCCCCACCCCCACCCCACATCATTCACATCACATTTGGAGGCTGTGGCTCGAGCCTGAAAAATCCAAAATATCCTTTCTTCTCCTTCAAGAGGATCTCTAAACTTACCTCTTTGAGTACATTTATCATCACCCATGATGTGAATGCCTCCTTCTCATTTCTCGTGTCATTTTATTTGTGATTACCTCCATAGAAGGTGATATGATGTTGTGTCATTTATAAATTAAAGTTGTTATTGATGACAGCATCTATTCTAAGGTTGTTTGGGAAGCATTGCTGTCATCAGTCAGAATACAAATTGACACCTTCTGATAAGCTTTAGTACCTCCTTACCAACAGGCTCATTACATTAAACAATAGCTGGTATGCAGAAAGTGATTTCTGGTTAATAGCAAGGTCTTAAAGATCTGCAATAAAACGTAATTAAAAGATGCTGGTTTAAACCAAAGGTAGACCCAAAGTGTTGGAGTAACTCAATGGGTCAGGCAGCATCTCTGGAGAAAACGAACAGGTGATGTTTTGGGTCGGGTCCCTTCTTCGGACTAATTATTGTCGGGAGTGGGGGGAAAAACTGCTTCCGGTGTTTGGGCTCTTGGATATCAGTGAGACCAAGTGAGACTTGGTGACCATTTTGCTGAACATTTGCATTCAGTTTGCCAAGGCCTACCGGATCTTCCTGTTGCCAATCACTTTAACTCACCTTCACATTCCCATTCTGGCCTTTCTGTCCTGGGCCTCCTCCATTGCCAGAGTGAGGCCACAATGCAAATTGGAGGAACAGCATCTCATATTTTGCTTGGGTAACTTGCAACCCAACAGTATGAATGTTGAATTTGTCAATTTTAGGTAACTTTTCCAAAAACCTCTCACCCCTGCCCTCGCTTTCCCCTACCCTTGTCTCTCCACCCCTCTCCTCCCCAAAAAGTTGATGAACCAGTTCCACAGTGTAAACTCTGTATCACTCTTGGGCTCACACCTGTCTCTAACCAATAGTCAGCCTGTCAGGGAACCTCCTTGCCTGAGATCATCTGTTGCCGGCTCCGATTTGTCCCGTTTTTTTCTTTGCTTCCAGTTTTTTTACCCCACTCTCGCTCAAAAATCTGCATCTTGTTAAAATCTCCCGAGCAATTCCTGAACTGCTCTTCACACTTGCACCATCCCCTTGCTCTTGTGCTTAGCGAATCATCCAGCACAGATCTATGTAACTCCCCATCCCTGCTATCTGGGCTTATATCTTCTGTGCTGCTGCTTGGAGTGTAGGAACTTGATACGTTTCATCTTTAGTCAGGGTCTTCACCTTCGTCAATGTGTATCAATGAGCAGAAAGTGCATTTTAGTGAGGTAGAGAGGATGAAATCAATATTCTGGAGAACGAAAGGTGTTTTTAGTCTCTGAAGAATCTGTATTAGTGCCATCATTAACAATTCTTTTTTCTGCCTGCCCCCACTGGTTCAAAGATAATGACAGCATCTGTGAGTATTCCACAGCTTGCTGCTCTGACTGACTCCACTAGCTCCCCGTTCAGGAATGAATGACCCTTTGAACTGAACCAGGCTGGCCTTCAACCTCCAGCAGGCCTGCTGTTGTTTTTGATGCCTAGCCTGCATATATGTGCGACACAGTGGTGCCACAGTGAAACCTATCATTCACTACTTGTCAGTTGATGTCAACCTTGTGAGTCCAGTTGTCTCCAGAATGAATACTTGCTCGAGGGCTGTGGCAGAATTTATCCATCTAAGCTAAGTTTCAACTAATCAATTTTCTGATCCTAAACCATTGTGAACTCCATTAAAACTTTGAGCAGTGGAACTTCTAATCCTTCCTTAAATGCATTTTTTTATAGGTCCTTAAAGTTAAGGTATGACCGTTGATCCATCAAACCCCTTGCTGCACTGCTGTTAACTCATATTTGGAGACACATCATTATCCTCTTGAGAGTGAAAGGAAACCCTTTTATATTTTTCTGTTTCTTCCACAAACACCGTCACTACTTGTGAATTGGCGACCTTGAATTATGCTTTGATGCTTTGATTATCATGTGATGTGCTATCTTGGCAAATAGCAAGATTCACCAACCCTCGAAGAGTTGCAGGTTGTTTGTAAGCAGTACAGTTTCTGCCCCTCAATGGTGAGATGCCTGCTTGCACAATGATTAGTGCAACAAATGTGAAAGATACATCCTCTGGATGCACTGGGACGCATCCTCAGTGATGTGACCTGGGGTCATGGGGTGTTTCGGGTCTCACAACATCAGACACCCTCGCCAAGGCGACCCAGCCGGGGTTGATCAGGCCCCGACTTGCGTCCCAGCAGCAACCGCCCACGGATCAGCCCTCTTAATAACTACTCTGCAGGGGTTGGGAGACTGGTGCATGGAGGGACTGGGCTCTGTGGGGTGAGTCCTGGCCAGGCTCCTCCTGCGTCTCACCAGGTTCAAGGCCTGTGCGCAGCACCTCTTTCTCCTTCTCCGAGCATTTCATTCTTGCCTGATGGCAGAAGGCCTTTCCGTAGCTTATTGGGTTTCTTTCTCACGAAAGACACAGACTGGTGTGCCAACCCATCCTGTCCCGGGTGCCGTAATTCCGTGCCGTCAACTGTCTCTCCAGTAGTCACCAAACTATTCTTGGTTGTCACCCAGTTTATTCCTAGGTGCCACTGGCTGAGCCAGACTTCAATGTGAAAGATACATCCTCTGGATGCGCTGGGACGCATCATCAGTGATGTGTAGTGCACTCACCTGTAACATTCAAGTGAGCATTGCCCCTAAAGATTAATAATGGTCGGAAATGCGCTGGAGTAACTCAGTGGGTCAGGCAGCATCCTTGGAGAATATGGATAGGTGACATTTCGCATCGGGACTCCAATGCCAACCCAAAACATCACCCATCCTTATTCTGCAGGGATGCTGCCTGACCCACTGAGTTATTCCAGAACTTTGTGTCCTCTTGTGTAAACCAGCATCTGTTGTTTGTTGTTACTACATTAATATTGATCATATCATCTGCCAGAATTATTGCACAGGGAATAAAATCTCTCTTCCCAGTCCCCGTGCCATGTGCAAATACAAAAATCTTACGTATTTGTTTACCACAGGGTTTGCATGGTTTGTCCAGCATATATCACTTCTTCCTGAAAGTCCAAAATACAATAAAGTTAGACTGTGCTATTCAATGGCCAACTAATGATTGAAAGTATCTGCACAATATTTAATTATTCAGAAGCAAAAGATTATAAAGTTAATTTACAACACAATGCTTGATTAACATAATCACAAAAGTGGTTTGCAACACTGAAATAACTGTGTTTCAACTCAATGAATCCTTTTCCAGATTTCTTTGTTGAGACTTTGTTGACCATGACAAGACTACTACAAACAGAACTCTGTCACTATCTGAGCACGTCAAGTCTAATGAAACAATGGGAGCAAAGGATCACCAGAATGGGAATAGCCCACTGTACGTGCATTGCTCCAAGACAGGTTTTGACAATTCAGATCAAAACGATCCTTTCATGAAGCTTGTTTCATTGAAGATGAGCCAGATTCTTTTCAACAGGCAGGTAATTAGAACATTAATTATTCCTGTCATTCAAGTGGACGCGTTGTGAATTGCAACTCCCTTGCTGTATGCCAAGTTGTTTACCAGACTGGCTGAAATTTTTCCTCTTCAGTGCGTAGTTGCAACAATCACAATAAATTAATTTTCTTCTTCAATGAAAAACATCATTCCATTACCATCTGAATCTGAGATACTAGCCAAATAAACTTAACATGATTAAATTCTGAGTGTCAACAACTCTCTGAAAGAAAGCATGCTGTCTCCTCTTAATCTTAAGCACAAAGTCTGGAGTGTGTTTGTCAATATTTTCTTTATTATTGGTCTAGTTTTCTTTCCTTTAAGTTTTGTTCTTTTATATGAAATATAAATGCTTACTTAAAGATGTGTTTAAAACATACTTTCCAAGACAATAAAACATTGAGTCAGTATCTGCTCCCTTTTGTAAATGGTATACCATTACTTGCAATCCAGGCTGACACAAGCACAGGCACTTTGGCAGAACAGTGAGAGGAAGGTTGGGGGGGGGGGGGGGGGGGGGGTGATTAGAGACTAGACTGCCACCTTGAGAATAACCCAGAATGAGCCACCACCTTCAGAAGGGGAAACGAGGAGATGGGGACCGTGCATGAAAAAGGCTTCCAGTCATCTTTCACAGTGACACCATAAAGCTTGAAGAACAACATTTTGCGCTGGTGACACTCACTGGCACTTGGTGGAATGGATGTTCATTTTGATTGATGGTATGATAAATTAATGGTTTATTTATCCCTTGATGGCTCCTCCGTTGTCTTATTTCATTCTCAGAAGGCAATGAATGAATATGGCAGTTGATGTAAGAAGCAAAGATTACACTTGCTTTTCCACATGAACCGACAGAGAGAGGGTAGTTCTGGTTAATGCAACAATTTAGTGATCAGCTCGAGCTCCAGTAAAATAAATACAATTTGCCAAGCTGTTTGCCCTCAGGTTTCAGAATGAGCTGCCAAGTGTGGGATGGGTGATAAAGGTGGCATCTCTTTAGCTCTGGCACTGCCAATATGACACACCATTAAGTTATGGCTTCCAGCTGTCAGGATGGATTTTACCCGGAGTGCTAGAAATAACATTATATATTTGTTACTCAGGAAATGATTCCTTTAATTGCAGTGCTCACACATCTGTTCAGGTGTTCTAAAGTACCTTAACTCTTTGGAATAGTGCACTAAGAGGATCGTTAAGTACTACTGAAGTCTAAAACCGATTTACAAAGCAAATTCATATTTACTTCCCAAAGAATTAATGCCTGTATCAGGGAAGAAAAGAAACAAAAAGGAATAACTGTGGCGCACTCTAGAGATACCATGGCAACGAAAGAGACCTATGCAATTCATTGATGTCTATTAATCATGGTTAAGCACATTTATCTTAGTTCTTTATAGCTAACCAGCATAATGATCAGGATTATTATTTATAATTAGAGGAAGTAATAGATCATACATAACCTTTGGATGAGTCTCATTAATTTACCTGATTCCATCGGGACTTCATACTGAGGTAGTTAGGTACTTTATCTCTGTCATTCTGTGCTCCAATGGCACATAGTTAATACTCTGAAAAGGACAGCAATGTGATCATGGAAAGAAAAATATGACAAATACTCAAGGGAAGTTTGTGACTATTTTGTACTGGAGTGGTAAGAAAATGTAGGGCATTGCTTTGAAATTTGGGGATGTAATGTTTCCAGAGTTCATGGGAGTTTTCTAAAATGCACTGACTGATTCATGGCATTTGTTTTTAGGGATATGTTGGTGTTAACATTAAATAAAAGTATGGTGCCAAATGCCACAGTGACAATTATGATAAAGGGACTTAATGATCGTAGATTTGCTTTCAATTAAATACACTATTTAATTAACTGTAAAAGTTATGGAAAATCTGATGAAAAGAACTACTTTCAAGACAATTCATAAGGAGGACAGACATCCTCTGTCCCAAAATATAAGTTGTATGCAAAAGGTGGATCTAACAGGTTTCTTCACTGGAAGTTAAGGGTATTGGATGCGTTTCTTGTATTTTTTGGACTATTATGCATTGATTTATTTTCTACAGCACAGTGGCACAACTGGTAGAGCTGATGCTCCATGGATCAAGTGACTCGGGTTCGACCCCGGTCTATGCGACTTTATAGGTTTCCCAGGGTGCACAGATTTCCTCCCACATCCCAATGATGTGCCTGTTGACAGGTTAACTGACTGCCATAAATTGCCTCTGAAGTAAGTGGATGGCAACAGAATCAGGCTGCAGTTGATGGGCAAGTGACATACAATGTGTCACAGGAAACAAGTGAAAGAGTGGGATTGCTCTGAGAGCTGGCATAAACTCCGTAGCTGAATGGCTTTCTTTGCCAGATGAAAACATGAAACATATGATATATGAATGGGATGTAAAATGTTTAACCACTTACAAATTTGTAGCAGTCATTGCAAAAATGATTGCAAATGGAAACCAGGCATCACGTGCAGCCTCTTATTAATGTTCCCACTAAATTAATCAAGTTGATTTTAACTGTTGGTGCTGAAGGAATAGTCAATGGGCAGCCATGGGAACTTTGGGGCAAGCACATAATTTGCAATGAAGTAGTGAAGTAGTGTCACTCTGGGCCCCAGGGATGCAGTGAAGTGTAGGGGGGAGAGGGGGGGGGGGGGGGGGGCACTGCCCCCTTGCCCTTTCCACACATTTTCCAAATCCAGCAACCTTTAAGGGTAGAATGTTCATTGGTTGAGCAATTGGTACAACCAGGTGGATTGGCATGAAAAGGTACGGGATGCCATTTGGAGACTGTGGTATCCCATTAATTCCAGGTGTCAATATAAAATCTGCAGGTCCTCTCCAGTTTGCAAGCTCCCGATTTGTGTTCAATCTGTACCAACAAACAGGAAATTGTGAAGACCAGTGGGATGTATTTGCGGACCACTGCAGGGCTGCAGGCATCTGAGTTATAGAGTCATACAGCATAGAAACAGGCCCTTTGGCACAACTTTTGTAATCACGACTTTTTGGAATTCCACTGATTTCTTTTTGTATCAATTTAGAAACATTCAGAAAATTGGCAAGTTTAACTTGCAAATAAAAGGTCGCAGATTACAGTGCTAAATTGTTTGTAAAAACCTATACTATTGTGTTAAAATGTTTCTATATTAATTTATTTTCCCAACGTAATATCTATTAATGATGTATTTGAACATGTACAGCATGGGAACAGACCCATTGGCCAATAGTGTCTGTGCTGAACATGATGCCATTTTAAACTAGTCTCCTTTCCCTCCGCGTGATCCATATCCCTCCATTTACTGCATGTGCATCCATGTGTATATCCAAAACCCTCTTAAATGTAACTATTGTATCTGCTTTCATCGACACCACTGACAGACAGTGTGTTCAGGCACTCACTGCTCTCTGTGTAAAAAAAAAAACCTTCCCCTACACATCTTTAAACTTTGTCCCTCTCACCTTAAAGCTATGCCCTCTTGTGTTTGACATATCCACACTGGGAAAAAGATTCTGACTGTCAACCCTATCTATGTGTATCATCAGGCCTCCCCTCAGACTGCTTCAGAGTAAACAAACCAAGTTTGTCTAAATTCTCCATCATAGCTAATACCCTCTAAGCCTCTTCTTAGTAGACCTCTTCTGCACCCTCACCAAAGCTTCCATATCCCTCCTGGAGTTGGCAATCAGAACTGCATACCCATACTCCCAACCAAAGTCCCATGCGGTGGCAGCAGTTGGCTGGGCTATTGCTTCTGCCTGTTGAGTTTTGAGGAGGTCATGTACCGTACAAGGAGGAAGGGGAGAGTTTGACAAGAACAGTCAGTGGGGTCTTTCAGCATTTACTGGTCTGTTAAGTGTTGCACCAATGGAATTCAAACTCTTCTTGAAATAACATGAGATAAATAATACATAAATGAAGCCCTGCATCGTGATGGTTGGCATTGAATAATTTGGATATCTTTTTCCAGGTTACACCCGTTCCAGGCACACACCCGCTTCTGGTTTTTGTCAATCCCAAAAGTGGCGGGAAACAAGGAGAAAGGTGAGCCTCTGTTTTTGTATTTCAGTGATTTGTGGAAAAGGAAATACAGCAGAATGTTGTGCTTGCTGAGAAATTAAACAGAAATTCTAAACGTAGAGGACCAGTGATCAGTCCACATAATTATAAATTTATTATTGTGCTACATATTTGAATATAAATACAGTTTAGTCAGTATCCAACTCAAACAGAAGGCATCGTCTGGCTTTGTCAAAAATGGCACAGGAATGAATGTTATTTATCTGATATTACCGAGGTGTATTCCAAGTTGGGGCATAAGTGAAGGAAAGCCAGAAACCTGGTTGAAGTGGGTATCAGTGTCTTTAGGGACTCCAAAATGTCTAACCATGAGCACAATCAATATATGTCTCCTAAAAGACAATTGTCACCAGCGAAGGGAGAAGGTCGTACAAGGAGGAAGGGGATAGTTTTACAGGAACGAACGGTGGGGTCTTTCAGCATTTACTGGTCTGTTAAGTGTTGCACCAATGGAATTCAAACTCTTCTTAAGATAATATGAGATAAGTAAATCAAGCCCTGCCTCGTGATGATTGGCACTAAATAGGGGTTCTCGAAAACAAATATTTGCTCAAATATTTGTTTCCTTCAAAAAGACTCAAAACATTTCAGTGGCAATGATGAATCAAATTTTAGAAGGATGATGGAGGGCCTCATTGAAACTTAGCGAATAGTGGAAGGCCTGGAGAGAGTGAATGTTTTCACTGGAGTGAGAGTCTAGGACCAGAGGCCATAGCCGCAGAATAAAACGACGCATCTTTAGAAAGATGAGGAGGAATTTCTTTAGTTGGAGGGTAGTGAATCTGTGGAGGCAATGGATATTTTTAAAGCAGAGATTGACATATTCTTGATTTGTAAGGGTGTCAGGTTATCAGGCGAAGGCAAGAGAATGGGGTTGAGAGGGAAAGATAGATCAGCTATGATTGAATGCCAGAGTAGACATGATGGACAGAATGGCCTAATTCTGCTCCTAGAACTTATGAACGTAGTAGCTGCATGGTGGTCTCTACAAGACTGAAGTGGTCTTTGTAGGTAGTGTTCAAGACAGGTAAATACACTGGACCTTCAAAACCTTCCAAAAATATTTGTATAAGTACTTAGCCAAATTTGCCAAAGTGCACAGTAGGCTGAAGAGTGTGATATCCAGCAAGTGAATGGAGGGGCCTAGCAACCTACATGTAGTACTGTAAAGCAGGAGATGCCCAAAATGTCAATGTAAAAGGGGTTAGTTAGTGCCAGAGATGTGCCTGATAGATAGTGTTAGGTCCCGCCTGCTCCCATGCTCTTATCGTTCTCTGATCTTCCACAAATGTTGGCTGTGCCAGCAAAGTGGAGCACCATCTGACACAATATCACAAGCCAAGGAAAATTGTGATCATTGTTACCGTGCTTGGTAGAAGGAATGTCTCCTGCAGCTTTTCCTGAAATTACAATGACCACACGACGCTTGTGTAGTTAATGCAGTTTTTCATAAAGCTGTTGCTAACTTCCTCCATTTCCTGCTTATTCCATAGGGTAATAATTAACATCTTATCCCTTACAACTATCTGTAAAGCAGCAATACATTTTGATGCTCTTAAAATCCATTTGAGAAGTGGAATGTCTGTTGTCTTGCAAAGTTTAAAATTGCAGTTCTGTTGAAAAAAATAATATGTCTGATACTAACTGCGCTTTGATGCCGTCAGTTTATTTTTATGGTTTTATCCATCCCCAGCAAACATAAAATAACATTATAGGAATCATTCCTCTGCCTTGACAGACACTGCTTGATCTGCATAATATTGAACTCTGCCTTATTTTTGAAAAATAAATCTAACAAGATAAACGCCACAAGATAAATTTATGAATTGTCCCCTTTAATTCCATTGCATTCCTATGAAATGCTGAATTAAAATTGTCACTGGTTAATTGTGGAGTGAAAATAAAGAATAGAAAACAAATGACCTGGTACAAGTGTCGTGTCTAGTTAATATCCCCTGCAAGTGCTTCTATTTATCCTCCCCTGTGACTTATGCACTGTTTCAACTCACATTTCTGTAAAAACACTACCTGGGGACATTAATTAGGTCTGACACCAGTACAAGCTTGACCCAAGCACCTTTCTGGAAAAGACCTTCATTATAAATCATCATTAAAACTCAAATGATTACAGTAACAATACAGATCACTTCTTCATTATTATTAAATGATGAATTCATAGGTATTACTTTGTCTGTAAAGAGTCCTTTATGCTTCATCAAATAAACTTTTTTAGATAGCTGACATAAAACTCTAACATAAAACAGATTGCTTTAAGTAATGGATAGTTTATTTATATTCTTTTCACAGAATCTTCAGAAAATTCCAGTTCCTTCTGAATCCACGCCAGGTTTACAGTCTTGGTAGTAGTGGCCCAATGCCAGGGTAAGTACAACAGCAAAGCAGGAATTAAAAGTATCATGTACAGGTTGAAAATCCAAAAGATTACAATCATTGTATTTGTATTAATATTTATGTTAAACAAAAGGGATGTGAGTTGTTTAAAAAAGTAATTGCATTTCATTTTCCAATCTCATGCTAAACACTAATATAATCCATAGAAAATAATTTGTTCTTTTTTATTTAATACTGCTTTTGTAGCTCAATTACCAAATATAGTGCAATAGTTTTGCAAAGAGAACAAAATTATTCAGAGAGACATTCGCTTATTAGCATCATGACATGCATTGCATTCTCTAATGACTGAAATCTAATCAGAAATTGCAACCTGTAAAATTCTGCGGCAATTATTATAAGTTACATAAAAACAATTTTACGGGTATCACCTCAAACTAATTAAGACACAATATATTTTTATTGATGCACCGGTGTCTAATACGATTATGAAAATCTCCTTTGGCTTTTGTGTGACTGAGACACAATGAAGTCTCTTAAATCTGCATAGAAACTTTTGTTATCTTGGGAGTTGACAAGTTTCATTAATGTTGAAGACAAATAGTGAAGAAGGTTCTTGTATGAATTATGCGCTGTGCAGCTTGTTATGATACCCTGTGTTCCCAGCAGGGTGGGATGTACAAGCTGATAAATCTTAACCTTACAGAAACATTACAAGATTGCAGTCAGCCTGAGGCAAGACTACCAGACACATCTGTTTCCTAATTCACAAACAACAGTATAATATCCTAAACGTCTGGCTTTCTATTCAACCATAGAGGCTCTTTCCTGTAAAACATTTTTAAAAAACTATAGTGAACAAGTGTACTTTTTTTTCTGAACCTTTCATTAAAAAAAGAGATGTAGTTTTAATAAGTTGTCCATCAGAGTCCAGTAAAGAATAAAAAGGTGTTCATAAAAATAGTGTTTACATTGGGCATTAATGTAATGTTATACATAAGTGTTTCACAGTTTTAGACTAGGTGCAGAGCATAAGTAGCGTAAAAACAGTAGTGGTGATTGAAGGTTCGAACACTGTTTTGAGGATATTTTTCTTAATAGTCAGAGAAAAGGGAGGATATTTTAGTCATTCCAGTAGGATACCTCTAGCGAATTAAAGAGTTTAATAGTGAAATAGAGGAGAGCATGAAGTTGAGGAAGTCTGGTGGCAGAAGAATGCAAAAGAGTGCTAGCATGCAAAGTTGGAAGATCTTGCCAAGTTAAAATGAGGTGATGCGGTGGAAGGGATTGTAAAAATCCTTCTGAAATCAATGTATTACAAGACAAGCAGTCAACAGATGAAAACATTGATGGTGGAATCTGGAGTTTGGGTGTGGATGGAGTTTGGAGAATAAGCTCAAATTTCTGTACAAAGTGAACCATGGGAGTCAAGCGAGCAAAATTGAGGGAACAAAATATGGTTTGGACAGGAGGCGTCCATGGGGAGAAACTGAAACTGGCATCCTTAGCAATGGATTAGTAACGGGTTTGAAGCTCAATAAAGGAATCTTCCAAAAAGTCAGCACTACATGCACACAACCTCATCGTGAATGAGTAGGGAAAGTCAATGGAGTTGGGACTGTGGGGGTAGAAACTTTGAATTCATCTGCACAACTTTGGACTGGGTCAATTGATGTTGCTCACAGCATCACTGAGAATATAGCTGGGAAATTCACAATTCATAAATAGAAGCGAGAGGGAAACGAGAGAAAAGTCGGTGACACATGGTACCAAGTCTCCAGCTTCAATTTTCTGATAAGTTATGGTGTTTGCCTAAAGTGAAGCACATACAGTCCTTTCAGCTGCAACAAATATAAAATATCAATGAAATGAAAGGAACTTTGTCTGTCGCATTGCCTTCACCACCCCCAATTCCCCAAAGATCACTGAAGGTTGCAGCCAGGACAAGCAGATGAGGTGGTGTCAGAGTTACATTGGATGCTGGCCTTCATTTCCCAGGTCATTGAAAATAAGACAAGACGGTCATGTCACAAAGTGAGGCCCATTGAAGAAGGCTGATTCAGAGGCAGATCATGTGACCAGCATCCTGGTCCACTCTGACCAGAGTTTCTGGGGAAAGGGCAACAAAGTTCTCAATGCTTAGAAAGGCAACATCTTTTTTTTTCTTTCAGAGATCCAAAGAAGGAATTAGCAACAGCATCAGGTTTTTTTTCAGCAGCATATTTGAACGGCATCGTCTAGCTTGGGTATATAATGTTTGTAATATTCCATCAAATTTCCCGCAGAGAACTGTTATTATTTCGATCTGACATTTCCATTCGTTTTCTCCCAGAGAAAGTGATATTTTGTTGGATTTGCACCAATGACCAACAGCTAGGAAAAAAGATTAATATTCATTACAAACGAACTGGGTTCAAAACAAAGATCCAGATGGAAGGCAAATGGCTGCAAAACAAAAATGGAAATTTAAAAATTAAACTCACTCTCAGAGAACTGAACTGTTAATGAAAATAACTTTTCAGCTTCTCTTAGTCTGCTGCATCTGTTAATTCTCAACGAGTGACATAGCCAAATACACCGCAACACTGAGGGAATCAGAACAAGTCTGGATTTTCAGCTTTGTCCTTGATCGTTCTGCTGGCTTTGTATGTGAACTTTGAGTGCAAGGCAAGAGAAGTGTGAATGATATCTATTTGCATGAACGGGTGCATTCCCATATGTGCATCAGTAATATTTTACAGAAATAAATGTTAATTAATGTGCAGCAACAACACATTGCGGAAATGAAGGCGATTCTTGCAGTGAACCTGTTTTCATCAAGGTTTTGCCAGTCGTTTAAAATTGCACCATGTTATTATGACCAGGATGTCTCAGAAATGGGTCTACAATGATCAGAAACAATTTAATCTACCTGTATTTCAAATTTTTGATAAGTGAAGTTTGCAAGCTTCTTGCCTCAAGTAAGAGGGACTTATTTGTTCTTTCACTTGATGATTAGCAAGTAAGGCAGATCACCTCTGAAGGGTGTTAGTTAGCCAGGTAAGTTCCAACTACAATCCAAGTGCTTTCATGGTCATCCTTCTGATTATAACTTTTTATTCCTTCATCAAGAGGGGAAAGATTTAATAGGAACTCAATGCGCACCTTTTTCACACAGAGAGTGGTGGGTATATGGAACGAGCTGCCAGAGGAGGTACTTGAGGCAGGTACAACAATAATATTTAAAAGTCATTTGGATACATGGATAGGAAAGGTTTGGAGGGATATGGGTCAAGTGCTGGTGGATAGGGCACCTTGGTTGGCTGAACACGTTGGGGCAAAGGGCCTATTTCCTTGCTGTATGACTTAAGTGAATTGAAATTTCTCGCCAAAATGTTGTAATTTGTGGACATGTGGTGTCTTTTGGGAGAGACAGAACACCTCCTCAGCATGTTTAATGCTGTGGCGGCTCCCAAGGGTCGGGCCATACCACTACCGACCCCTCGGCACGGGAACGGACCGGTCCAGGGGGGCGGCCCTTTGCTACGGATATAAAGGACGAGGTTTTGGGCGCAAAGTCATTCCAGCAGACTTGACCGGTCTGATAACTGTAATAAAACCAAACCTTCCGAAATACCCGGCTCCTCGCCTTTATTTCGGGCCTCTTTCGACGCGCCACAATGCTCTAGAATGCAGCGGTACAGCCCTTTCCCCTGGTGTGAAGCATCTCCACCAGCAGTCAATGTTTAAATCCCACTAAGGACATAAACTTGAGCACCGTGCTCCCAATATGATCAGTTACTGGATCTATTTCGTCCTACATTTCTGTCTCTTGTTGTTCTCTTTCTCATTTCCTTCATCTAACTATCGCTTCAATTCTGGATATGTTTTCCTCACTTGGCACTCCTCAAATTGAAAATATTTGGCAGAAGTGCAAATGTGCCGTGCACCTCTGGCATTTGACTGTGGTCACCTGATATTACAAAACATGATTTGAGAAATGGGTGCAAATCTCTTGCCATATGAATTTGTGAGCATAAACCTTCAATGGGATAATCACAATATTTGAATGCTGGACTAATTACATCGTTGGATACTTCCTCAGGAGTATGCAAATCCTGGTATTTCACGCCAAGTTGCATGATTTAATTTGCTGTGTCTTTCAAAGTACTTCATTCCTGCACATCTACTAGCTGGTGATAATGTGCGGTATCTCGAGCTGCCCCATGATGAACTCCCAGACACTGAGAGCACAGCACCTCCACATCAAAAGGCATAATGGTCGGTTGTCACCTCAGCTCCTGCTGCACTCAGTGCCCTACAAGAATGATGGAACAACAGAGTGGCACAGCTAACCCTTCTCTCATACGAAGTTCTGTGACTTTAGTGTCATTCAGCCCAGCTGGCCATTGACTGCCTTGACGTGTTCACTGCCCCATGCCTGTGCCTTGATTTTCATTTTTTTGTCTGTTTCTTAATCCATTAATCATTCTGGGGAGGCAAAGGCTGATAAAGGGTTCAAATGCTCTCTGCGGTTCTCAAAAAATGAAATCAGATTTTGTGCTACAAAATTCACCTTTAAGTATGGTTGTCCTTTTCTAAGAACTTGGGATAAGGCAATTACTTTGATTGATGACCCATCACGTTTCTCAACCCTGTACTCTTCTTTCTTTGGCGCGCTGCGACTTGATGTGTACAATCAATGGGACATAAAACAGTCTGAAGAAGGGTTCCAACCCAAAATGCCGCCTATCCATTTTCTCCAGGGATGTTGCCTGACCTGCTGAGTTACTCCAGCATTTTGTGCCATTCTTTGGTATCAACCAGCATCTGCAGTTCCTTGTTAATTGGATGTAATACTGTAGTTTGCTGAAGTTACTTGAATAGTACCGCACTAGCACTCCCTCCACACAGGTTATTTATACTCTGAGAAGAGCAAAAGTAGAAGCATCAGGTGAATGCCGTCATCTCTCAGCTCATGAGGTCATAAATTATCGGAGCAGAATTAGGCCATTCAGCCCATCAAGTCTACTCCGCCTTTCAATCATGGCTGATCTTCCTGTCAATCTCAACCCCATTCTCCTGCCCTCTCCCCATAACCCCTTGCACCCATACTAATCAAGAATCTGTCAATATCTGCCTTAAAAATATTCATTGACTTGGCCTCCACAGCATTCCGTGGAAATGAATTCCACGGATTCACCACCCTCTGATTAAAGAAATTCCTCCTCATCTCCTTTCTAAAGGTGCTTCCGTTTATTCTGAGGCTATGGCCTCTGGTCCTAGACTCTCCCACTAGTGGAAACATCCTCTCCACATCCACTCTATCCAGGTCTTTCACTAATCACCATGCACATCTCCAAGTGGACTGAGCTGATTTTGATATGTAATGGTCCAGATGTTCATGTGAAAGTATTTTGAGTTTATAAAAGGAATATGATTGCCATGTGACTTCAATATCACACTAACTTCATGGACTCTCAATTAAAATTGATTTGCTGCTTATCTGTCAGGACAATAGAAATCGGCCTTGTTTTAATGTTTACCCAGTCTTTCTCAATTCTCTTTTGGACATGAACGATTCTGAGTAGGGAAGTTATTCCAATGACCATGTTCACATCCACAGTGCTCTCCATAATGTTTGGGACAAAGACCCATCATTTATTTATTTGCCTCTATACTCCACAATATGAGATTTGTAATAGAAAAAATCACATGTGGTTAAAGTGCACATTGTCAGATTTTAATAAAGGCCAATTTTATACATTTTGGTTTCACCATGTAGAAATTACAGCAGTGTTTATACATAGTCCCTCCCCCCCCCCCCTCCCCCCCCCCCCCCCCCCCCCCATTGCAGGGCACCATAATGTTTGGGACACAGCAATGTCATGTAAACCAAAGTAGTCATGTTTAGTATTTTGTTGCATATCCTTTGCATGCAATGACTGCTTGAAGTTCGCGATTCATGGACATCACCAGTTGCTGGGTGTCTTCTCTGGTGATGCTCTGCCATGCCTGTATTGCAGCCATCTTTAGCTTATGCTTGTTTTGGGGGCTAGTCCCCTTCTGTTTTCTCTTCAGCATATAAAAGGCATGCTCAATTGGATTCAGATCGGGTGATTGACTTGGCCACTCAAGAATTGACCATTGTTTAGCTTTGAAAAACTCCTTTGTTGCTTTAGCAGTATGTTTGGATCATTGTCTTGCTGTTGGATGAACTGCCGGCCAATAAGTTTTGAGGTATTTGTTTGAACTTGAGCAGAAAGGATGTGTCTATACATTTCAGAATTCATTATGCTACTACCATCAGCAGTTGTATCATCAATGAAGATAAGTGAGCCATTACCTTCAGCATTCATACATGCCCAGGCCATAACACCCCCACCACTGTGTTTCACAGATGAGGTGATATGCTTTGGATCTTGGGCAACTCCCTGGTTAACTAGTCCCTTCCCACCCCCCCCCCCCCCCCCCCGTACCTTCCCCTGCAACACAGAAGAAGCAATACCTGTCGCTATATCTCCTCCCTCGACTCTGTCCAGGGACCCCTACAGTCCTTTCAGGTTAGGCAGAGGTTCACTTGCACCTCCTCCAACCTCATCTACTGTATCTGTTGTTCAAGATGTGGACTCTTATACATCGGCGAGACCAAACACAGACTGGGCGATCGTTTCGTGGAACACCTTCCCTCAGCCCACGTGAACCAACCTGATCTCTCGGTTGCTGGATACTTTAATTCTCCTTCCCATTCCTACATAGACCTTTCTGTCCTCGGTCTCCTCCATTGTTAGAGTGAGGCTAAACGCAAATTGGAGGAACAGCATCTCATATTTCGCTTGGGCAGCTTACTGTCCAGTGGTGTGAATATTGATTTCTTTAACTTCAGGTAGCCCTGGCATTCCTTCTCTCTCTATCCCTCCTCCATCCAATTTGCACTAGCTTCTCATTTTCACCCTTCAAACAGCTTACAAAGGTCTGTTTCCTTTATCATCGTTACTTTTTTGCAAATCTTTCATTCATTGTTCTTTATCTCTCTGCGTCATTGTCTATATCTCTCGTTTCTCTTATCCCTAACCAGTCTGAAGAAGGGTCTTGACCCGAAACTTCACCCATTCTTCTCTCCAGAGATGCTGCCTGTCCCGCTGAGTTACTCCAGCTTTTTGTGTCTATCTTCAGTTTAAACCAACATCTGCAGTTTCTTCTTACGTTATTTCTATGTTATCCCACTTTCTCATTCATTCCCTACACACTAGAGGCTGTTTACAGAGGCCAATTAACCTCATAATCTGCCTGTCTCTGGGAAATGGGAGGAAACCGGAGCACCTGGAGGAAATCCACATGATCACAGGGAAGACGTGCAAACTCCACACAGACAGCAACCAAAATCAGTATCAAACCTGGATCTCTGGTCTCTGGTCAAGATTGAACCCAGGTCTCTCTGACGCTATGAGGCAGCAGCCCAACCAAGTGCTCCACT
The DNA here is from genome assembly GCF_053455715.1 of Rhinoraja longicauda. Lineage (NCBI taxonomy): Eukaryota > Metazoa > Chordata > Chondrichthyes > Rajiformes > Arhynchobatidae > Rhinoraja > Rhinoraja longicauda. Next base: position 80,871,106 of record NC_135954.1, read on the forward strand.
ATGCCGCCCTTTAATTTGGAGGCTATTCGCATCCTTGCAAATTGAATCTAAAGTTTGTTTCACTGCATCAATTAGAATTCTGATTATTCCATACTGCCACAACTTTACACACTATCGTATCTGAGCCTTAAAATAATGATGACATGAATATTCACGCATCAGGGACAAATCGTGTTGCTGAGGAGACTCAAGAAGCTGGAATCTGGAGCAAAAATAGGGATCTGCTGAAAGAACTGAGCAGGTCAGGCAGTATGTGCAGAGGGAAATTGCTGTCGCTAAAATGTTTCACATCGGGAATCCTTATGACTGATGGTTTAAAAGTACCAATTTGTGGTTTGTTGATCTTTCTCCAGCGATATTAAATTGATTGCAGAAAAGAAACGTTCACTCAGCAAAAGACTGACTTCATAAACTCTCTGATATTCTGTGAGAGAAACGCAACCTTGGAACTGAAACATCAAGATGCCCTTGATAAAAATAATCTCAAATGCATTAACTTCCAACTCCCCAGTGCCTTCCCCTCACATCAAAGCTGCAATGCAAGCAAAGAGAAAATAGAATGAGTGGGTGCTGTTCTTATTTCCTTGACATTGAGTCCCACAATGTGGCCATTGATTGCCATTTAATGGAATGTAAATCAGCTTAGACCCTTTGGAGGGATGTAGTAGTAACCTTCCATTGATCCTTGCACATCAGTAATCATTGAATGTTACAATGGAGAAAGATTAGGGATTGGTAACTGGCAGAAGGGGGTGATATTTTTAACTGAATATATTCTGCTGAACATAAACTGCAGTCCGGTGAATTCAATGGAGTCATAATTGCATTTGCTACACAACACAAGTGGGGAAAGCATCTAATTTGCATGCGGTGAGTACCTGACTTATTGCACACTTGGACGTCTGATGCCTGATGCCTGCCCAGTAGTAAGGTGAGGATTGATTAATTTTTCCTCATCCCAACCTCCAGACATGGCTTCTTCTGCTTTGCACCATGTTTCCATGTTGACTTGCAGCAGCAGCAGCAGCAGCAGCAGCAGCACACCCTTTACATCTCCGTTGGCTGTGCTGAGCTCTAGAGCCAGGGAATGGAACCTCAGCATTGGGTGTTGGGTTCTTCATGTACCCTGTGTGACAACACTTTTCTTTGTGAGTGGGAAGACCCCCACACAAGGAAGGCTTAAAATCCCAGCAGGGGGAATGGCAGTGTCACAACAAAAATGAGAGGGCTGTTTGTTGGTGATTTCTAGTGTTCTTTCAAAGAAGTGGTCAGAACTTGGCAGGTGGAGTTTTCCACTTTAGAAGCAAAGACTTTGAAAGCAAATTATTATTTAAACTTATTGAGCCTGCTTAATGTTCTTGTACTCAATTATATGGGGGTCCTGGTACATAAAACACAAAGTGTTGGTGTGCAGGTGGAGCAAGCAATTAGGAAGTCTGCACTTTATTGCAAAGCGTTTGGAGAATAACGATAGGGAAATGCTGATGCAACTTCACAGGTTGCTGGTGAGGCCTGTGCACATTATTGATCTCCACGTTTGCTTTACACTCAAGGCAAAAATCGTTGATTCCTCTGATGAAGTTTATGATATTTAAAGAGAGGTTGAGTGGGTTGGGCATGTTCTTTTATTCTATACACTGGTTAATGAAGATCTCATGCCTTCTTCACCACCTTTTTAACCTAAGTTCTGGGATTCGTGGCCTTTTACACCAAAGACTCTCTCTTCTTCAGTTTTCCCAAAGACTTTACCATTCAGTGTATGTGTTGTACCAATATGAGTCCTCCCAAAGTACATCAGTTTGAACTTATCAGGATTAATTTCCAAATGTAATTTGTTTACTAATTTTTCAAAAACATTCTGTAGCCTACAATTGAGATCATTATTAACAATATTACAATTTTTTTGCCTTCTGTAAACTAACTGATTGTGCCACTGCCATTCACATCAAAAACTTTAATCTAACCAATGGGGTAGTAAAGATCTCAGAAATGGTACCTGTGAATATGTCGCTGATCAAGACCAGTTGGATCCAATTTGAAACTTGCCCTAACCTTTTGAACCAGTTTTCCATGTGAAACCTTGCCATTAAAGTTCATGTAGACTACATCAGCACTGCACTGTACTCATCAATGCAATTTATTATCTCTTCATAAATATTAATCATACTGATCAGACAGGATGACCTGCTAACTGTATGTAGGTTAATTGGCTGGGTAAATGTAAAAATTGTCCCTAGTGGGTGTAGGATAGTGTTAATGTACGGGGTTCGTTGGGCGGCACGGACTTGGTGGGCCGAAAAGGCCTGTTTCCGGCTGTATATATATGATATGATATCATAGACAAATACAGCACAGAAAGAAGCCATTTTGACCTTGTCCTTGCTGATTGTGATGCCCCCCTTTGCTAAATCTATTTGGCTTCATTAGGTAGGTATGTCTTTCTAATCCAGGTACTAGCCATGCTGACAGTTTTAGATTAATGCCTTCTTTCACAATTATAGAATAATACGCCTCCACCCCTCTTTTATTTTTCCAGTAACCTTCTGACCACAGAGCAATAGTCATCTGTCTTATTTCTGTTGCCCTTCTTGAACAATGACAGCAGATTTGCTGTGCTCCAGTCTATTGGCATCGTGCTTGGAGACAAGATTTGAAAGACACTATCAGGGTCCAGTTTCTTTCTTTGCCTGTTCGGATTTATCCTTAGGATTTATCTTCTATTAAGGCAACTAATACTCCTCCTTTACATTGATAACATGTTCTAGAATTTCACTTTTCCCCTCCCTGAATTCTACAATGTCCTCTTTTGTGAATAGAGATGAAAACTATTTATTTAAGACCTCCCCTATGCTCTCTGACTTCATGCATTGATTGCCACTTTGGTCCTTATTAGGCCCTACACTTACTCTGGTTATCCTCTTGTCCTTAATACTCTCATTAAATGTTTCAGGGTTTACGTTAACCTTTTTCCTCAGTGCTATTTCATTCTCTCTCTTAATTTATCTTATGTTTAAATACCCCCCTTAAACTTTCTAGACTTCTGAAAGGCACCCATGTTTTCAGTTCTAAATTATTCTCCAGGCGCTTGAGTCAAAGGTTGTGTTGATTTAGAGCAGTAAGGACAAGAACGTTCCTCCAAATTCACAAACTCCTGATTGTATACCCATCATAAGTAACTGCACTGCCTCTCTCCCTCATTCCAATACCTCAGGTGGCTGGTAGCAATTTACTAGCTTGATATTTTTTTTGAAATGGGCTTAAATCCACAACTTGTCCTTAAATCCACAAGTTGCTCCACCAGCTCTTCTCAAGGCTTAAACCAAGAGTGCTGACCCACCCAAAATGTCACCTATCCATGTTTTCCAGAGATGCTACCTGACCCTTTGAGTTACTTCAGCATTAGTGTCCATTTGTGTAAACCAGCACCTGCAATTCCTTGTTTCCCTTTCTGGAGGGAAATCATTTCTGCAGTGGTCTGCAGTGTAATTGATTGTTTGGAATTGCCAGCAATTGATTTTGTTTGCAGGCCTGAAATTGAACTTTGCCATATTCTCCCTGTCATGCTAAAACCCCTCTCAAGCACTGCTCCATGGTGAAAGGTCGTCTTCGTGTGGTCCCAACTGAGCCTGTAGATATTTTTTGGACGTAATAATGCAAGATTGTCCATATAGTTGTTGGTTTCGCAAATTCTGTGGATCGTGCATATGCTGGACGACTCTTCCCACCCCATGCAGGACACTGTCACTGCACTGAGCAGCTCCTTCAGTGACAGACTCCTTCACCCCAAGTGTGTGAAAGAGAGATATCGAAGGTCCTTCCTTCCTGCTGCTGTCAGACTGCACAACCAGCACTGCTCCCAGTAGACTAGATATTTTTGCTATCCACTTTGCTGCTGTAACCCTGCAAATTTCCCTGTTGTGGGATGAATAAAGGATTATTAAAAATAAATAAATTTAAAAAAACTTTTTTTGCAGGGTGTAGATTTTCATTATTTCCACTCCAATCACACGGCTTTATGTAGCTTGCCCATTACCACCACATGCGAGTGTTATGGTCTGCAATTCATGCATCATGATTGGTGATCGTTCCCTTGGCAATTACTCCTTCCTGTTCAGGAAGTCCCAACCGAAAAAGGCCACCTCTACATTCCCACCACTGACCTGTAGAGTTCCTCCAGAACTTTATGTTTTGATCTTATTCGAAAATGTGGGTTTTCTTTACATCTCATGTATTGTTCTCCTTAAGACATTACTCAAAAGGCACCTGCTTTCGAAGAAAAGGAGCAATTTATTACAAATAATCTCTTCTCGGGTTACAGTAAAAGTATCCTTCTTTGTGCTTTGAAATGAGCACCTGAAAATAGCATTACTTCAGTAAGAGATTTTGGTCTGAGGTTTGGAGAAGCCAGTTGCTGAAGTTCTTTGTGCTTTGCGAGATAAACTTTTCTGAATAAAGTTTACATTTCTGAACTTCATCAAAGAAAAAAGATAAAAATAAAATATAATGATTTGTAGCACCAGATGGAACAAGTACAGCAGAACGGCACTAATTTGAACCGGTTGGAACGGAACACAGTTCTGACTAGTAATTTGTTCTGACTTGCAATTTATCACTCAGCATTTGATGTATGGAGACCGATTGCTGTTCAGAAGATAGAGGAGTTGCATGAGCAACAATTTAAGTTTTAGGTGCAGAGGGGGAGTTGTTATTTAGATGGAATGTTATAGTTCTGAATTAACAGCAGGAGGCTGGCTGAAGTCAGGAGTGAGGATCTTGCATTTAAATATTTCAACACTCCAAACAGTGGAGCTGTGTGGCAGTTGGCAGCAATGCCACTTGCTTCCCGAGTGCCATGATACTCGATTGGCAGTACTCCCTCTACCCTTCCAACTTACAGTTAAGTCTCCAACTGCACATTTTAACTTTGAAGCATGATTTTTGAACTTCTATGCAGAGTTGCCAATCGACTCCCAGTCTTGATTGTTCCTAAGTCTCGAAACAAGACTGAATCCATGGACTTGGGGGTTTCTCTGTTCAAAAGGAGCATTTCTTTGATCATGTTCCTGTTAAATGCCTTGTAATTATTTGCAATGTTATGTTATGAAAATACTTGTTGATGTTATTCCTTACAAAGATATTTTGTAAATCAAAGCTGATCAAATAACGTCTTTGACCCATAGAAAAATAAACTATTAGTTATATCAACTGAAATTCCTCTTTTCAAAGCTATTTAATTCTGTATGAATTTTATTACTATATTTCAATAGTGTTGCTACATTTCTAGCAACAGCATTAAGTTATAATCCCACACAGAGACTGCATAATTCAACCAGGTCTTTGTTACCTGAGATCCTGTTTAAACAAAATACTAAATTCGATAGTTTTATTCATTTCAGCAAAATCAGAATATCACTTTGAATTGATTTAGTTGATAATTTAATAGCAGTACTAAACTTTGATATAGGAATCAGAATTCAATGTCTGAAGTCTGACGTACAGTTATTCAATTTTGAAAGGAAAATGTAATGACATTTGTTTTTTTCATGAAAGTGGTAGTTTAAAGGCGATCATTTTAGAAGACAAAGTACAAATTCATTTTAAGATGCACTTTATTCAGTTCATTATTTATGGGGCAAATCTGAAACTAAAATGAAGAGAGAACGTTCTTAGTAACTGAAATTACAGAGAATCCAAAAGAATAGAGACTGAATATTCTGATTGCTAATTAATTTGTCATATAACTCTAGTTGTGAAAATTCTGTGGAAATAGAATGATGCTTAAATCATGAGCTTCTAAATGCAGCTGGAGGTTACAGATTGGAGAATGAGCATTTCTATATGCCCAACCATAGAAATGTGTAAAAGGAATTATTAAAAGAAATCCATTTGAAGGTAAAATGGGTTGAAAGGTTTCTGCTTAGAATGCAAAAGCATAGATCTAAACCATAAGACCACAGTAGAATGATCCATGTATTTGCATACTTCTCGTAGTTCCTGAAGTATTTGCCAGAATGATGATTCTGAGTTACAAGGAACGAGGGTTGAATTCTCTAAAATCTTGAAGCGGGTTTAATACTGATGTTTAAATTTATAGACCAAGTATCGAGGATAAACATTATTGTCACCATTGTTGTGTAAATTGAAGATATGAGGCTATAATGTTGAATAATATTTTTATTTAAAAGTGAGGAAAAATTCTTTGTACAAAGTGAAATACATTCATGTTGATGATAAATTGTTCGTGAACATTCTAAAAGTAACAGAATAAATTAACTATGCTAAATTTCAATAGCTTAAGGGTGAAAGCTGGAAAATGGGAACAGTTTGTAGAAATGTATAAATGAAACTATCCCTGTAGGATCTGCATTCATAGGAAGCAAAAAAGACTAAATGGTTTTGCACTTGTGCCTCTCCAGTGATAAATCATTCAGTGCAAGAACTTTTGTGGAACGTAGTGAATATCTCTTTTTAAAGAAGGCATTCAGTTAAAAATTGGAAATAAAACAGAAATTCTCAAAATATTCAGTGTTTTCCTATTTCCAGCATCTGCAGTATTTTGCTTTGAGTTAAGGATAGGCTTGTCACAAACTTTTTTTTTTTCCAGATTAAATTTTTTCCGGGATGTCCCTGACTTTAGACTTCTAGCTTGCGGTGGAGACGGAACAGTGGGATGGATCCTTGATTGCATAGGTAAGATTCTTAGCTACTGCAAGCCAGAGAACTACAACCATAATTGGATGAACTTTGAAAACCTGACATAAAACAGAAAAAGACCAGGGTGAAGGCAAGATTGCATCTGTAATATTGACTGATTCTTAATGCAGATCCTCACATGAATGAATGTCTTTCACTGTTTGAAGCTCTTTGCTTCCTCAGTTTATTTTGGGGGAAATAATGAATCATTTGGAGATAGAAAATTGCAATTGGTGGGAATGTGTTAATAGGCTGCACACATTCTGCAAAAGTTTGAAACCCTCATTTTTGAAAAAGTTTATTTTCAGTAATAAGGCGATGTTATTATAATCTTGTGTTCTTGGACATTGGACATTTTCTACTCATGTTTAGTTTCTTTAAGTTTAGTTTAGAGATACAGCACAGAAACAGGCCCTTCACACACAGAGTCCACACTGACAAGCAATCCCCACACATTAACACCATTCTATACACACTCGGGATGATTTACAATTTTACCACGCCAATTAGCTTACAAAAGCTGTACATCTTTGGAGTGTGGGAGGAAACCGCAACACCTCAGGGAAAACCCATGTAGGTCACGGGGAGAAGGTAGAAACTCCTTACAGACAGCACCCATAGTCAGGATCGAGCCCAGGTCTCTTGCTCGGTAAGGCAGCAACTCTACCACTGCGCCACCATGCTACCTGTGTTGTAGAGTTTATAATTTCACACCCTCCACTAACATACTAACACCCTCCACTAACACCCTTCAATCTCACCTTCAACAAACTTCCACTCATCAAGTTACAAGGTTTGCCATGAAAATCTTCATCTTGTGATCTGCTCATTTTATTTTTTTACCCTCTGTGCAGTGTTAATCTTTTTTATTTAAGAGTATGAATATTTATCGGAGGCTGGGAAACAAATTACGTGGTTAAAGAATGTTCCACCAAAAACAAATGCACTCTTATTGAGTTGTAAGGCTTCCATGCTATAAATATTAAATACAACTGTTCCAGGTTGTCTTGGTGATGCTGCAAGTAAAACATTGAAACAAATAAGAGTTCTCTAACACAGTTATAATCCATTCAGGCACAAGCAAGGCAACCAGGATTCATTCACAACCTCAACATAGAAAGGGCCAGATGCTCTGCCACATAAAAGATTATCAATGCAATCGTGTGTGTTTGTGAATTCATGTGTAAACAATTGTGCAGAACTCATTAATTCTTCTAACTAAAGGGACACAAAGTGCATGCACATCGCACAATAGTGGGGCAGTTCCCTCAAAGAGTAACTGAACCATGTCAACGAAATAGGACCCAGGTTTGATCCATGGCCTGTGCCAATTAAACAGATCTTATCTGATGTCACAGCAAGGGGATTAAAATTGGCTTCAGTGCCCTGTGCAAGGGATAGCATAATTAGCTCAACGGCAATCCACAATAGCTATCCAGTTATTCCAACCAGTGATGGTTGCTTGCAGGCGATGGGCAATAACTGATCACAATTTAACAGTTTCCTAGCGACTGAATAGCCTGCCAGCCTTCGCCCCTGCACATGGAGATCAGACATTTATCTGAAACACAAAAGAAAAATGGCACTGATAGAGACCATCCCAATATAAAATCTGAAGCTCTCATTTGATCCCAGACACCTACAGTCTACTACTGAGACAACAGTTTCTTTGATTTTTACATTCTTGGCAATTTCATTGGTCTAAGTACCCATATGCAGAGTTGGCACTAAATCCAATTCCTCAACCCTCTCCTTGGTTTGGGTGTTACAAACCTGAAGCCACAGGACATTAAGGAAGGAGTCCAAGAATGTGTCTTTCTTCAGTATAAAGCAGCATCTGCAGTTTCTTTCTACACAAGAATGTGTCAACCTGTTTCAGTTGTGTTTCCTCACAGGGAGTGTTCAAGTACAGCTCCAATTACACCATTACAGCACATATCCCCCACAAACATGGGCAAAATACAGTTGGTAATAACAGGATTTGACAAAACATTTTCCCTTTTACAGGACCTGGGCATTGAATACAAAGGTCTGATCCTGAAACATTGCAACTAATAAACAGTTAACAGATAAAACAGTTATTTGCGTAAGATTAGAATAAGTGTAAGAAGTTAATTGAGAGCATGAAAGCTAACTCATCACATTCTCACCTGCTTTGTTCCATTAAAACCCACAGTTGTGATCAAGTCAGTTATCTTGATCTAATCATTCATTTATTTTTGGTTGAAAGAGCTCCTTTATTTTATTAGGACACAGCTGGGGTATTTTGTATGCATGTTATTACTCCCTCTCCTAAATCTTCTGTACTCTCTCCAAACCCTCCCAAATTCTTCCGAAAGAAAGGCAACCAGAACTGCATGCAATACTCCAAATATAACTTGACCAGAGTGATTTAAAGCTGCATCATGATTTCCTGACGTTTATACACAATGCCCTGACCAATGAAGGCAAGCATACCATATGCCTGCTTTACCACTCCATCTGCTTGTGTTATCACTTTCAGGGAGCTATGGACATGGACACAAAATCCATCTGTATATCAATGCTGTTAAGGGTCTTGGCTTTAACTGTATACATTCCCCTTGCATTCAATCTCCCAAAGTCCAATACTTCACTTTCTCAGACAAAACTCCATTTGCCACTTCTCCAGCCATATACAGTATGTAACTGTAGGAAAATAACTGCAGATGCTGGTTCAAATCGAAGGTAGACACAAAATGCTGGAGTAACTCCGCGGGTCAGGCAGAATCTCAGGAGAGAAGGAATGGGTGACTTTTCGGGTCGAGATCCTTCTTCAGACCGAAGAATGGTCTCGACCCGAAACGTCACCCATTCCTTCTCTCCTGAGATGCTGCCTGACCCACTGAGTTACTCCAGCATTTTGTGTCTACAGTATGTAATTGATCAATATCCTGATGAATCCTTTAACATCTGTCCTCATTGTATGCAACTCTACCAATTTTGGCTTCCTCTGCAAATTTCTGAACCAACCCATCTACATTTATGTCCAAGTCATTTATATCTACCATAAACAATGGATATCCCAGCACAGATTCTCGCGGGCACCACTTTTCACAGACTGCCAACCAGAATAACATGCTTCCACTACTGCTCTATCTTCTATGGATAAGCCAGTTCTGAATCCAAGCTATCAAATCACTGCGGATCCCATGCATTTTAATCTTTATTATCAGCCGACCATGACAGACCTTTCAAAATGAATTTAAGGTCCACGTAGGCAACACCCACTGCCCTACTCTCAACAATTACCTTCACCACTACCTCAAAAAACTCAATTGAGTTAGTAAGATGTGTCCTGCAATGGACAAACCCATGATGAATTCCCTAATTATCCCATTCTCTTCCGAATGCGAGTAACTTGTATCCCGAAGAATCCTCTCCAATAGCTTCCTATCACTAGTTATAACTTCCTGGATTATCTCTACTTCTGTTCTTAAAGAAAGGAAGAATGTGTATGGCCTATTTTCCTTCATAAGATGGAACATTGAATACAAGAGATAGACACAAAAGGCTGGAGTAGCTCAGCCTTTTGACGTTTCTTGACCTGAAACATCACCCATTCCTTCTCTCCAGAGATGCTGCCTGTCCCACTGTGTTACTCCAGCTTTTTATGTCTATCTTTGGTTTAAACCAGCATCTGCAGTTCCTTCCTAAACATTGAATACAAGAGGTTGGACATCATGTTGCAACTGTAAAAGATGTTGGTGAGACCAAACATGGAGGATGGTGCACATTTCTCGTTGTCATACTACAGAAAGGATGTAATTAAGCAAGAGAGGGCATATAAAAAAAATCCCAAGAATGTTGCTGGGACTTGGGGTCTTGATTTACAGGAAAAGACTAGATAGGCTGGGACTGTTTCCTCTCAAGCACAGGAGGCTGAGGGGGTGACCATATAGAGGTCTGTAAAACCATGAAGATCAAGAGGATGGGCATTGTTTTGTCCCCCCACAGAAGGGGAGTCTAAAGCTGGAGGGCATAGGTTTAAAGATAAGGTAAATTTAGAGGGGATGTGAGGGGCAGGTTTTGTGCCCTTTTGCGGAGGGTGGTGGTGATGCCAGAGGAAGTGGCAGATACAGGTAGAATTACAATGTTTCAAAGACATTTAGATAGGTTCATGCATAGGAAAGGTTAAGTGGGATATGGACCCAATAAAGGTAAATGGAACTAGCTCTGGAAGGCACCTTGGTAAGCATGGATGAGTTGGGTCAAAGGACCTGTTTCTGTACTGTATGATGTGATGTCTCGATCGGAAGAACTGCATTTTGTTTTTCCTGTTTATTTTTACTTTCAGATAAAGCAAATTTGCCTCAGCACCCTCCAGTGGCAGTTCTTCCACTTGGAACTGGCAACGACTTGGCTCGATGTCTTAGATCAGGAGGAGGTAAGGATGGAACCTCTTGGTTAAATCATTTCCAATCATTGATAAAAGCCTTGGGTTTTGAGGCTTTGTGTCAGATCGTACAATTGACCCAAGACTTGCCAAATAAGATCAAAAGATTACAGAATTTCAAGGTTGTTAGCTTTGGCACAAATTAAGTAATGTTAAGTATTGTGCTGGTTAAAATGTTGAAATTATTTGCAGATCATTGAGGTTATTGAAGCCATTATTAAGGTTTAAGCAGACCAACATAAACCTTTTAAATGTGTTATTTGATGACTACTATTTATAGTGTATTTTGGTTATTTAAAATCACTAAATAGAGCAAAAGTATTTAATTTCTGCGATTAAATCAATAGTCAGCTGCATTATTTAAACAGTGGCAAGTTACACCAACCCCCCCTTCCCCCCTCCTTCCTTAAATGTATCAAGGAATATTTTTAAATGCAAGACAAAAGATTACTCCATTCACAGACACTGACTCATGCTGTTTGAATGGAAACTTGAGACTTAAAATCAATTTGGAGACCAGAACAAATCTGAGCGCATGTTGCATCCTCGTAGTAGGTTATGTCCAAATCTGAAGTCGTATCCTTTTATTTGTAAAGGGATTTGGAAATAAGTGGCAAGGTCATGTACACTACATCTAGGGTTAAAGTCAAACACAAATTAAAAATTTCCAATGGCAATGGGCACACTTGACTGAAGGTTTTCTAACGTTTGTTGAGTGAGTAACTGTTGTATTTGGAACAAAATTCTGAAGCCAGGCAGTTCTTCAGGTGGCAAGGTATTGCAGAATTATTAATCTGAACTTCAGGTGGCAAGGTATTGCAGAATTATTAATCTGAACTGCAGAGAATAGCCACCATGTTATAATAGCCCAGAATTAGAAGTCAATGGTGAAAAGATTGTGCTTCCCACTTTCCTTGCAAACGTTTGCCACACATATCTATTGGAAAGAATCGTCTGTGAGTCTTTGCAGTGGCGATCAATAGCAGCCAGGATAATGTTAAACTGGTTAACTTTCACAAAAAGGCAACCAAGAAGCAATTTTAATTAGCATTTTACACGGTACGCAATGCATTAAATAAAGATCGAAATGTACGGACGAAAATAGTCAAAAGCTGAAATCATACATTTTTCTTTAAAAAAAAATCATAAACCTGTATTTCCCAGGGTAGAGGAATTAAGAACTTGATGGCATAGATTGTGGTGGGAGGGGAAGGATTTTATTGGAACATGAAGGGCAACTTTTTCACACAGAGGGTGGTAAGTTTATGGAACAAGCTGATAGAGGAAATAGTTGAGACAGGTACAACAACAATATTTAAACAGGTACATGGATAGGAAAGGTTATTCATGTAAGAGGGATATGGGTCAAACACAGGCAAATGGGACTAACTTATGTGAGCATCTTGCTCAGCAAGTTGGGCTGAAGGGCCTGTTTCCGGGCTGTTTGACTCTATGACTCGAACAGAATTTTTTAATTTTGGGGGAATGTTGACTATTATTACAATTATAATATTATAACTGAATTTGGTTAAAGTGTGGGATTGTCAGGGTATTTTGCAGGAGGATCTCCTAGCACACAGCTTATATTCATGTCCATTCAGGTGATTACAGGCTGATTGTGTAGTGGGTTTGCTAACGGCAACTTTAGGATTTCCACATTAACACATATAAATGAAGAAGTTGATGTAAATTGATGGAGTAACGACAGAATTAACAGGTATTTCTCTCACCATACTACTGAAAAATCCAGGAAATATTTTTATACATCTTTGAGCATACTTTCATTTTCTTAGCCTGGAAATTTTGCATTCTCAAGTCACATTTTCATAACTACCTCTGCTTAAAGCTTTGGCGTATTGAAAGAGTACAGTATGTACTAATTGGGTGCATCAAGCATTGAACAGTTTGCTCAGAGTATTGGTTGGTCACCCATGGACTGACAATATCTTATTTTTAATTTCTCATCCACTTCTTGCTTTATATACATGACAGCAAAATCAAACGGATGGTTCACTGATACAGAGAAATGCAGAATTTGATTCCAGCACTGATAATAGACAATAGACAATAGAGAATAGGTGCAGGAATAGGCCATTCAGCCCTTCGAGCCAGCACCGCCATTCAATGCGATCATGGCTGATCACTCTCAATCAGTACCCCGTTCCTGCCTTCTCCCCATACCCCCTCACTCCGCTATCCTTAAGAGCTCTATCCAGCTCTCTCTTGAAAGCATCCAACGAACTGGCCTCCACTGCCTTCTGAGGCAGAGAATTCCACACCTTCACCACTCTCTGACTGAAAATGTTCTTCCTCATCTCCGTTCTAAATGGCCTACCCCTTATTCTTAAACTGTGGCCCCTTGTTCTGGACTCCCCCAACATTGGGAACATGTTTCCTGCCTCTAATGTGTCCAATCCCCTAATTATCTTATATGTTTCAATAAGATCCCCCCTCATCCTTCTAAATTCCAGTGTATACAAGCCCAATCGCTCCAGCCTTTCAACATACGACAGTCCCGCCATTCCGGGAATTAACCTAGTGATCCAAGATAATGTGAAGGAATGGCTGAATGATTTCCGCTATTCCACACTGCCTAGTTTGTATTACTTATGCTGATTGAAGTGTTGACAGCTCTGTAGAAATGGTCCAAATTTGAAACCGATCTAAAAACAAATTAGGAGTGTCTTTGAATGCTGCTTTTCATACTTTTATATGCTTTTTAGCCACATATGCTGATCCTGATGGCTGGTCACACTCAAGCTTTTAATAATAGTTTAAGCAAGTTTTTAAGTTCACCCATCTGTTAGACTGTGGAGATGGCTGTGGAGGTCAAGTCATTCGGTAGTTTTAAAATGGAGATTAATAGGTTCTTGATTAGGAAGAAAAGTATTACTTTATCCTGCCCCACCTCTCTTCCAACATTCCCCCCTCACCAATACAATTGGTCTGAAGAAGGCACCTGACCCAAAACGTCACCCATCCAAGTCCTGCAGGGATGCAGCCTGACCTGCTGAGTTACTCCAGCTCTTTGTATTTTATTTCAACAAATATGACAGTTTATTTTTCTTTGATACCTTACCAGGTTATGAAGGTGAGAGTCTGATGAAGATCATCAAAGACATTGAGAACCGCACAGTGGTCATGCTCGACAGGTGGAAAATTGAGGTGATTCCCAACAACAAAGAAGAAAAGGGGGACCCAGTGCCTTACAATATTATCAACAACTATTTCTCTATTGGAGTGGTAAGTTTATGTGATGCATTATTACTCCAGTGGATATTTTTAAAATGGTGTTTCCATTTCCACATTGCTGCTGCAATACACATTGGTTCACTGAAATCGGCAAGACTTCCAATATAACAGCTGATAATATAGCCAGTGACTCCCTTGTTAAAAAACCCCCAAAATGGCCAAAAGGCAGGGAACGATTGGCCAAGAGGTTTTTGGCAAGAAACTGGAGTCAAAATTCAAAGGGGAAATGGCTAATCATTTAGGAAATCTGAATATAATTGAACCTAGTCAACATGAAAGGCTCATCACGTTTGACCAATACTTAGAGGAGGTAACAGAAAGAGTTAATAGAGGGAGACCTGTAAATATGGTGTATTTAGAAAACCACATTGCAATTGACACGTTGCCGCATTGGAGGCTGGTGCATAAATTAATACCCCATGGTATCGGAAGAAGTGTGTTAGAGTGGATTGAAAACTGGCTATCTCACAGGAAACAGAGATGGAATGATGGGTCCTCCACATGCTGGAGGGATGTAACTAGCGGAGTACTGCAGAGATCAGTTCTTGGCCTGCAATTGTTCATATTCACATTGATGTCATGGAGGAAGGAGCAGATAAAAGGTTTTCTAATTGGCTGATGATACAAAAATAGGTGGAACAGCAATTTGTGATTAGGATACTGTAGTTCTGCAACAGGATCAGGATAGATTAAGTAACTGGACAAAAAACTGGCAAAGGTAGGTTAATTTGAGTAAATGTGAGGTGATGCTCTTTTGTAACAGATAAAACAGATTATTATCTAAATGGAGAGGGACGGCAAGTGAGTGAAGTCTTGCTGTTCTTGTGCATGAATCACAAAATGCTAGCAGGCGGGGCCAACAGGTAGCTAAGCAGGCAAATACCATTTTAACCTTCATGGCAAAAGGATCAGAGTTTAAAAATAGGTTTTCTCACAATTGTGCATAATGTGAGGCCTCATCTTTCAAACTGCGTGCAATTTTGGTCACCTCACATTTAAAAAAATGATGTAGTAACATTGGAGGCAGCAGAGAAAAGATCCAGAAGGTTATTTTTTGTGATGACAGAGTTGTCATACCTAAATAGACTAAATAATTTGGGCCTCTATACCTTGGTGTCTAGAAGGATGAGGAGTAACATTATTCAAACATATAAGATCACAAGAGGGCTGCACAGGCTAGAAGTTTAAATGTTTTCGCTCGTTGAGGAGTCTTAAATAAAGTGACAGAAATACAAGATAAGGGGCCGGTCATTTAAAACTGAGGTTTGTGTCTCACAATTGCTGATGAATCTCTTGAATTTTCTGTTCTAACTGGTGTTGGAAGCTTCATTAGAAGTACTGAGAGTGGAGGTAGATAATTATTTGATAGATCAAGGAATAGAGAGGAATGGAAAAATGGCAGCCAGATGAGTTGAGGCCAACATTGATCAGCCATTATCACATTAAATGGTTGTACAAGTTTCAAGGGCCAGATAATTTACTCCTGTTCCTATTTTCTTGAGTTCATGTATAACATAATTGAGGAGCAATACTGGAGAGGGATCCAAACCCCAGAGTATGTTTATTTTTCCCATCAAAAATAAACAACACACTTGGGAGTTTCCCTGTCTTAGTTCTGCAGAATTGCTGCATGTAGGGTGTGAACTTTCACATTTTGCCCCCCCCTCCACCCCCCCCCCCCCCCCCGCATTTCATGGTTGTGCAGTTTTTGTTCTCTCCTGTTGAATGTTGCATCATTAGAATTTGAAGTAGCAAATTTTCACTGAAATATGAGAATTTTATTGAGCATTCAATAACTGCATTAGGACGCATTATGGCTTGTAATCCACTGCCCTCGACTTGGCACTTCCTTCAATGTTGACTCACATCAGGAGCATGTGCCAAAAGAGTTATGCCATTAATATTTCTGGAATAAGAGCATAATGTTCTTTTCAGTTTAGGATAAAGAATAAGGGATTTAGAGGGAATCTGAGGGGGAGATTTTTTTTACCAGCAAGTGGTGAGTACCAAGAATACACTGTCGGAGAGAGTGGTGCTGACAGAATTTATGAGATGTCTAGGCCGCACTTAAATCGACTCAGTGTGGAAGGCTATGTGCTACAGAAAGATGGGAGCTTGGAGCAAAAAAACAACAACAATTGGAGGATATGGGTCAGGCAGCATCTGTGGAGGGAAATGGACAGACAAAGGGTCGGAACCCTTCTTCCGTTTCCCTCCACAGATGCTGGCTGACCTACTGTGTTCCTCCAGCAGTTTGCTCAAGATTACAGCATCTGTGGGCTGTTTTTCCTCTGGTTTATTGTGCATGTCTGTCCACTGGTCAGCACAGATGTGATGGGCCAAATGGTTTGTTTCCATACTGAATGATTTTGACTCTTTTATTCAGGTTGCTTTAGTTTTGTTGACAAAGAGTGATTTGACTGTTCCTATTATCACAGCGATGCAGTTCTTCATGGCACCCAGCATTGCTGCCACCATTTAACAGTGACACCTTGAATAATTACACTGTTTTGCTGACCTAGCTGTACACAGAAATTATACCAGATTCCAGAAAGTAAAAAGCATTCACATTAACGAACAGATGTGTGAAACGCTTTTGCATTCAGGCTCCCTTCAGTAATTGTTGCTACCTCTGGCACCACGGGCACTTTTCAAAGTTTGAATCCCGTGTCTGTCCTCTGTTCTATCATCTTATCTGGGATGGCGAGATTTCCAGATCTTAATTGAATTCCGGCACTCCTGGTATTTTATCTTAAGAGCTTTTTTTTAAGCTTAACTTAACCAGACCATTTCATCTATATATTTTTTTAAAAAGGGCTGGAATCTGTCCTGCATACTTTACAGGAACGCTCATGTACAGTAGTGTATATATGGTGCACATCACAACTGAAGTTCAGTTTCTTCAGTGGAGATGAATTGAAAGAGTGATGTATGCTCCGTTTTCCCACAAAACTTGCTGCTGGGGTCGGAACCTCCAGCCTTCGACTTCCATGCACGGGTTTCTGAGCAGCGGGATCCATGTTGCAGCTTGTCAAAGAACACTGTGCTGCTGGACTCCAGCAGTGTGGCAAAGCCTTGCTACCACTCACTAGCGTCACACTAAGGATTTGCGTCTTTCACCCTATTCCACTGAGGGTGGCACAGTGGCACAGCGGTTGAGTTGCTGCCTTACAGCGCCAGTAGACCCGGGTTCGATCCTGACTACGGGTGCTGTCTACACGGAGTTTGTACGTTCTCCCCGTGACCTGCGTGGGTTTTCTCCGAGATCTTCGGTTTCCTCCCACATTCCAAAGATGTACAGGTTTGTAGGTTAATTGGCTTGGTATAAGTGTAAATTGTCCCTGGTGTGTGTCGGATAGTGTTAATATGCGGTGATAGTGCGGGGATCGCTGGTCGGCGTGGACTTAGTGGGCTGAAAGGTCTGTTTCCGTGCTGTATCTCTAAACTAAACACATCAGATCCTCTGCAGTAAAAATAGAAAATGCTGGAAACTGGGCAGGTCGAACAGAGTGTGTGAAAAGAGAATCGGAGTTAACGTTTCAGATCCTTTGTCAGTTCCACAGTTTCTCTTTTCACGGATGCTGTGTGTTCCCACCATTTTCTGTTTTTATCTCAGGTTTCCAGCATCTGCAGGGATTTTTGATTTTCCAAAAAATGGGACGTGTAGGGTTTATGTAAATGGATGGTTGATCGTTGGCCCAGATTTGGTAGGCCAAAAGATATGTTTTCAGGCTGTATGACTTTGTAACATATATGTAAGGAATTGGTGTTTGGTTGCATTATTGTGAAATTCCAATAGAGACAACATTAAATTCAGTGGGAAGATATCCCACACTTGTGAGATATCTCACACAAATCGAGAGTCAAGTCAAGTCAAGTCAATTTTATTTGTATAGCACATTTAAAAACAACCCACGTTGACCAAAGTGCTGTACATCTGATTAGGTACTAAGGAAAAAAATGAAACATACAGTAGCACGCAAACAGTTCACAGCGCCTCCTCAATGAGCCTCAAACGCTAGGGAGTAGAAATAGGTTTTGAGCCTGGACTTAAAGGAGTCGATGGAGGGGGCAGTTCTGATGGGGAGAGGGATGCTGTTCCACAGTCTAGGAGCTGCAACCGCAAAAGCGCGGTCACCCCTGAGCTTAAGCCTAGACCACGGGATAGTGAGTAGCCCCAAGTCGGCCGACCTGAGGGACCTGGAGTTAGAGAGGTGGGTTAGAAGATTTTTGATGTAGGGGGGGGAATGTCCATTTAGGGCTTTATACGTGAATAGGAGGAGCTTGAAGTTGATTCTGTACCATACAGGGAGCCAGTGGAGAGAGGCCAGAATCGGGGTGATGTGGTCCCTTTTACGGGTACCCGTCAGGAGTCTCGTTGCGGCGTTTTGGACCAGTTGCAGGCGGGACAGGGAAGATTGGCTGATCCCAGTGTATAGGGAGTTGCAGTAGTCTAGGCGGGAGGAAATGAAAGCGTGAATTATTTTTTCTGTGTCGTCGAATTGGAGGAAAGGTTTGATTTTAGCTATGGTACGAAGTTGGAAGAAGCTGGCTTTTACCACAGCGTTGACTTGCTTATCAAATTTTAATGCAGAGTCAAATATCATGCCGAGGTTTTTGACATGCGGTTTGACTAGGCAGGATAGGCTTCCAAGACTGCCTGTTATCGATTTGATGGAGTCGGGGGGGCCGAATAGGATGACCTCAGACTTGCTCTCATTTAATTGGAGGAAGTTCTGTGCCATCCAACATTTTATGTCCTCAAGGCAGTGTAAGAGGCTGTTTAAATTTGACTGGTTGTTGGGTTTCAGGGGGAGGTAAAGCTGAGTGCCATCGGCATAGCAGTGGAAAGAAATGCCGTGCCTTTGAATGATTTGGCCAAGGGGGAGCATGTATAGAGAGAAGAGAATGGGGCCTAGGATGGAGCCTTGTGGAACTCCGCAGGAGAGGCTAGCTGGAGCAGAGGAATAACTGCCTATGTTGATGGCGAAACTCCTATCTTTGAGGTACGAAGCGAACCAGCTCAGGGCAGTGCCATCAATGCCAACCGCGTACCGGAGACGGTCAATAAGGATGGTGTGGTCCACTGTATCGAACGCTGCGCTGAGGTCGAGAGTGGTTGGTAAATTCCACCATGGCCGCTGCATTTTAATCACACTTGTACCTTATGCTTCCAGTAAGGTGTCTGTCGATTCCAGGTCATTTTCCAAAAGTGAAAATCAACTAACCACTGATCTTTGTGCACTCAGACATATTTTAGATCTACTTATTTTGGGATGAAGTGCTTTCACTCTGATAATCTATAATTGCCATGACTACCATTCTGATGAGAAGGAGCTTTGAGGTTGATTTGAAGACCTACCCAGCAGGATTAAGTAATCCATTTATTGCTCTTTACTGTCATCTACACCTCTGATTAGAGACAAATAGCAACCGCAGAGTTTGTGTCGGATGCAGGACAGAGTCTGTCTTAAAATATGGTTGCAAAGTTTAACAGCAATTTTCTTGCTCATCAGAACCCAGCAATTGGGATTGTGTAGGATTAATGTAAACAGATGATTGATGATCGGTGCAAACATGATGGTTGAATGACCACATAGCTTCCAGGCTGCATGACTGTGACTCATAGAGTCTTAGAGTCATACAGTATGGAAACAGGCCCTTTGGCCCAACTTGCCCACAATGGCCAACATGTCCAAACTACACTGGTCTCTCCTGCGTGTGTTTGGTCCATATCCCTCCAGGTCAGTCATATCCATGCATCTGTCTAACTGTTTCTTCAACGTTGGGATTGTCCCTGCCTCAACGACCACCTTTGGCAGCTCGTTCCGTACACTCACCACCCTTTGTGTGAAAAAGTTACCTTTGTATGACGCCATAACATATATACAAGGAATTAATTTGTTTGTGGAATTGTTGTAAAGCAACTAATTATTACAAAGTGATGTAAGTAAAAGTGCAAAATATTGCATGTCCATCCTTAAATAATGGCATTTAAGAGGCTTTTAGTTAGGCTCATGGAGACAGAGGAGATTAATTTAACAGCATCATGTTCAGCATGGACATTGTAGGCCAAAGGGCCTGATTCTGTGCTGCATTGTTCTATTCTATGTAAATGCCAAGATGGAAACATTTTGCTACGGCAGTATATTGCAGATATGGGTGAAAGTGAAATTGCTGCAGTAAATCTACCCAATTTTCCTACCTCACCATCCTGTTCTCCCTCACGATTGTTACACCATGTCAAATTTCCCATGATTAGCCCGGTGCTTGGGCTTGTATTGTGGATGTACCCCATCCCTGACCATCTCAGCAGGGATGCACCCCAACCCCCAATCACCCTCTTGCATCATGGCCAACATCCTCCTCCTGTCTCAATATTTGTATTGACCAAGGTTTGTGGATTAGTGTGTGCCCCACCTCCAGTCCCTCTTGCACCTCGTGGGCTTTCTCTTGAGAGGTTCATCTGCCAGCCCTCCAACACCTCTGTGTGACTGAGCCTTTACTGCTTGCTGTGCTCCCAGTGGTTCCTGGACCTCAGAGTGGCTTTGCCAGAGGGTTAGATGATACATCCCAAAGAAGCATCTTACCATTGTATGTAAATTCTTCCAATTCCTGATACTATGTGCTCAAGGGCTGAACACAATGTTTACCAAATTAATTTACCTCAGTCAAAGTCTCTCAGAGGCAGAGAGGAGGAGTATGAGCTTAACACTGCTCTGCTTGTTGCTTTGAGACAATCAAGTCTTTTGGCTTCTTGCCCTAATGCGTAAATGGTATTTATTAAATTCTAGTTTCCTTTTGATAACTGACTAGGTTCACATTTAGATTTTTAGCACATTGGTTTTGTGTATTCCGTGTTCTTTAGATCCTAAATAGCCTCTGGGAATTTAAGCAATTAAATACATTGATCACTGTGCAATTTCTGGAAAAATAATTCTGTACATGTAGGACCAGGTGTAAATCTATACTTTTATTAACCATCATGTACATAATCTGAGATTTACAGTTGATTTGTCAGTTCAACAAGTTACACTTTAGGGGGAATTTACAGTTTTACCTAAGCCAATTAACCGACAGTCCTGCACTACTTTAGAGTGTGGGAGGAAACCAGATCACCCGGGAAAAACTCACATGGACACATGTAGAGACAGCGCCCGCAGTGAGAATCGAACCCGGGTCTTTAGCGTTGTAAGTCAGTAACTCTACCACTGCGCCAATGTGCTGCCCAATGTTGTCAATTGCCAGGGATGGGAAAGGAATAACTCGGACTTGAAGATGACATATTCGAAATATGAAGGAAAACAGTCTCAACAGGTCTTATTGAGAGCAGCGATATTCAATAATGATCTCGCATTAATGTTTTGTTTACAGCAGAAGGTACATGTCCCTGGATAAACAAGAGCTATTTGACTATTCTTATCATATCATATCATATATATACAGCCGGAAACAGGCCTTTTCGGCCCTCCAAGTCCATGCCGCCCAGTGATCCCCGTACATTAACACTATCCTACACCCACTAGGGACAATTTTTACATTTACCCAGCCAATTAACCTACATACCTGTACGTCTTTGGAGTGTGGGAGGAAACCGAAGATCTCGGAGAAAACCCACGCAGGTCACGGGGAGAACGTACAAACTCCTTACAGTGCAGCACCCGTAGTCAGGATCGAACATGAGTCTCCGGCGCTGCATTCGCTGTAAAGCAGCAACTTTACCGCTGCGCTACCGTGCCGCCCTTGTAAATAAAAATTATACACTCATTGAAGCAAAAGCCCTTCTTTCCTGCCAATCAACTATAATGTATACCTTCTCATGTATCTTGTGAGGCCATTCTTGTGCCCAGCTTTGGTGCTCTGCAGAGTCGAATTTGAACGGAATATTTTTTTCTCTATTTAAAATATAGCATCATGGTGCTATGTAAGGATGCAAAGACAGATTTTTTTTCCAAACTTCAATATTTAGTGGCAGTCTTGCTCTATTCCTAAAGCAGAAGGTTGCATCAATAATGAGAGAAATCTGGAGCAAACTGAATCATATTGGTCCTGGTGGAAATTTCCATTTGTGTTACAAGCCAAATACAAATCTGTTAAGTTAGCACCAGGTCAGCACAATCTGTTGCTTGTAGCCAAAGGCTCATTTCCAAGTTGGCACTAAACCTATTTGATATGCAACTGCCAATGTTCCTAATACGAATCCCCAATACCACTGCAAACAGCAAGTAACTCATTTCATTCAGGACTGTGTTTTAATCACTGCTGTGAGAATATGAGACCACCCACTCAAAAATATTCTCGAGCTGGATGTACATTTGAATGATTCACAAATGACAGTGCAGCTAATTTTAGAATCCCAACTTTTACCTGGCTGCCTACAGTTGTATTTCTGTTTGGTCAGCATTAGTTAAGAAGAAGCCGTATTCATCATTTTCAGTACTGTGCTTTGAGTTATGAATGCAATTTGTCTGATCCAGAACAATGAATGTAATTGAATAATTTTCTGTCAGATTCCTCCATCCCCTCAACCCACCCCCCCCCTTCCCCCCAACTTCCGATTCTCTACCTAGCACCATCAGCTTAGCATGGCGGAAGTGCAAATCAAACATTTAATACAAAGTCAAAGTTTGCATGCATGGAATATAGTACACAAAATATAAATTGATGAAGTTTGAAACCTGCAGGATTTGTTTATGCACACGCTGGTGATTGGCCTGAGGTTGGCTTATTTCACTTTTAGGCGGCAAGTGTCATTGTTGATATCGCCCAGGCTTGTTATCTGTCAAGTATGAAAAGCTGCAAATCTGCATTTTAATTACACAGGCGAGCTAAGGGTGGATTGAGATAATGCTTTTTTTTGCTGGTTTGAATCTGTCAGAGCATGCCCTAGATTTTGCAAAGCACAACAGTAACTGCAAACTCATAAATAACTTTTGTTGGCATATGAATGTAAAATGGCACACTTTTATTTCAAGGATTGCAAGGTGTGTGTATTTTTAATATTGACCACTAAAGGGCTTGTCCATCACATAGAATAAAACAGTTTAATGGACAAAAGTATAATAACTACAGGACTTTTCTTTGCAGTTCCATAAGACAGTAAACATCACCTGATAGTGAAATGTTTCCCTTTGGAAAGCGTTCTTGTCATAAATGGTATTGGTTTATTATTATTGCCACATATACTGAGATATAATGAAAAACCGTTCAATCATTCCATGTATTAGTACAATCAAGCCATTCACAAATACTACAGGTAGTGCGGCAAAGAACAGTGCAGAATATAGTGTTACAATGTTATAACGTTGCAGCTCCAGAGAAAGTGTAGTTAAAAGAAGAGTCCAAGAGCTTAATTGAACTTAAATTATGTTACTGTAGCTCGATGCATTCCTGTATTAATTTCTTCAGGATCATGTATTTCTGAAAGTGTGAAACATCTGACTGTGTTCACACCTGCCTATTGCCCAGTATCAAGGCTCAGTTTGAAATTATCAAGGAAGGTATTATGTAAACCTTTGGAGTGCAGTGTTTCTCCAGCATTCCTTCTGACGCTAAATTAGGAAGTTATTCTGCATTCTTCAAAATGAGTTTAGTTTATTAAATTGTACCAAGGTACAGCAAAAAGCTTTTTTGTTGCCTACTATCCAGTCAGCGAAAAGGTTATTAATAATTACCATCAAGCCGTCCACAGTATATATGTATAAATACAGGATAAAATGTATAAAAATGTATAAAATATACGTAAGCATGAGAGGAATAGATCGGGTAGAAACTGTCCCAGAATCTGGAGGCATGCATTTTCAAACTTCTGTTCCTTTTGCCTGACGAGAAAGGAGAGAAGAGGGCGAGACCAGCATGTGACTGGTCCTTGATTATGTTGGCGACCTTGCCGAGGCAGTGCGAAGTGTAGATTGAGTCAATGGAAGAGAGGTTGGTTTGCGTGACGGTGTGGGCTACGTCCACAACTCTTCAATTTCTTGCAGTCTTGGATGGAGCTGTTTCCAAACCATGCTAAGATGCATCATGATACAATGCTTTGATTTCTTGGCCATTGTTTCAATGTGGCTGGTCCAGGACAAATTTCTGGCGATATTTACTCCTGGAAACTTGAAGCTTTCAACTATCCCTACTTCAACGTCGTCAATGTATACCAGGGTATGTGTACTGCTCTGCTTCCTGAAGTCGATCACAGTCTCCTTTGTCTTGCTGACATTGAGGGAAATGGCCGTAACAATTGAAAACAGCAAATGTTACAATACTCAGCTGGTTGGGCAACATCAGAGGAGAATGAGCAGAATAAATATTTCAGGTCAACGACACTTTACAAGATTTTTATTATCCGTAATTTACTTTTTTTCATTCATCCTAAACCTCCATCTGATGCCACAATAATACCACGGTATTGTGGAGTAATGGAGCTAGATAAAAATCACATGTCCATGCACTAGAAATCTGAAATTAAAACAGAAAATGCAATGGGTGGCACAGTGGTTGAGCTGGAAGAGTTGCTGCCTCAGAGCGTATCAGACCTGGGTTTAATCCTGATCTCAGAGGGTTTGTGTGTGGAGTTTGCACATTCTCCCTGTAATCATGTGGGTTTCCTCTGTGTACTCTGGTTTCATAAGTTCATAAGTGATAGGAGCAGAATTAGGCCATTCAGCCCTTCAAGTCTACTCCGCCATTCAATCATGGCTGATCTATCATTACCTCCTAATCCCATTCTCACAAATGTGTGGATTTGTAGGTTAATTGGATTCTGTAAATTGTCCTTCGCATATAGGAAATGGATGCAAAAGTTAGATAACGCAGAAGATGTGTGAATGAGTGATCAATGGACAGCGTGGACTGTGGGCCGATGAGCCTGTTTCCATGCTGTATCTTTAAAACAAAAAGAACTAAAACTATATATTATCAGGAGGTCGGGCAGCACCCATGGTGTCAGAAACAGTTAACCATTAAGGTCAATGAATGTCACCCAGACATGCAATTGCAGAAAATGGGGAAAAGCAGAGAGAATAAAAGGAATATAGTTGATGGCATGGAGACCAAGAAAGCCTGAAATAAATAAGCCATGAAGGTTTGTTAACTGCAAGTATCTAAAGGAAGAAAGAGACGAGCAAAAACAGAGGAGCAAGTGCATTTGTTTACACTCTATATCATGTTTCACTCACCTACTAATTTATCAGTCCTCCTCCTGGGTCAGAAGGAGGAAGATTATTCCCCCTCTACCGCTTGAAGAGGTCTTCAGCATCTTATATGCTAGCTGTTGGTCTCTTTCTCTCACATGCTGCTAAAGTTTTTGTTTCAAATATATATTTTCATTCAACGCCCAGATCAGGCCCAGTTGGCTGAAATAAAGTATATGTTGTAGAATCGCCAAACAGTAATGATGGTAGGATGCTGTGATCAGCAATGAGCACTATTTGCTTCCCACAACCACTGAAGTAAATATAATCTTTGCTGGGTGGAGGATTCCTTCTCATTGAAACATAAACATAGCACAAAAAGTAAGGAAATTTGTGTTTGGTAGATTATTTCTTAGTTGTAACAATGCTTCTTGGCAATAAATCTTATACCGTTGGAAAGCCTGTTTATTTCCCTTTTAAATGGTGCCACATTTGTAAGGAACATGCATTTGTGGGATGAGCAGCAGAGCTGAGTATATGGGTTGCGCCCATGAAAAATTTGCCAAATCGTCTCTGCCAATGCCAAACAGCTTATTCTGCTGTTGCTATTGACTCTTGTTTTGAGCTTCTGGTACCCCCAGGTGCTGACAATCAGGTGCCTGATTGGCACCTGATTGGCAGCATCTGTGAGCATGGGCCCTGCTACAGTGGTCAGTAGGTGTCTGCTCCAAGAATCGGCATGCCACGTTTGACTGATCTGGATAGGGCCCATGCGATAGGGCAACTTCAAGCTGGTGTTCCGCAAAACCAAGTTGCGGCATTATTTGGAGTGAGCCCTAGTACCATCTCCAAAGTGAAGGCCAAGTTCCATATAACGGGGGATGTCAGAGACAGGCCGCGAAGTGGGCGTCCCAAGAAGACGACACCCGAAGAAGACCGTTTCCTCACCCTGTCAGCACTTAGGAACCTTGATTTGCAGTCAAGGTTTGCAGGACGATATGGCCGACGGCTCTCTGCCCAGACAATTCGGAACAGACTGCATGCAGCCGATCTCATAGGGCTGCCAGGAGGCCTGCCATGACCGCCCTTCACCGTCAGGCCCGTTTGCGCTGGTGTCGGCAACACGTGCACTGGAACCTGAACATGTGGAGGAACGTTATGTTCAGCGATGAGTCCAGATTCTGCCTACGGCAGTTGGATCATAGGGTCAAAGTGTGGAGAAGATGCGGAGAACGCTATGCTGATTGCTGCACCGATAGAGTAACATCTTTTGGTGGAGGCAGTGTGATGGTGTGGGGCGGCATCTCCCTCACTGGAAAAACGAGGCTTGTCATCATTGGAGGCAATCTCAATGCAGAGAGATATCGAGATGAGATTCTGCAACCAGTGGCAATCCCATATCTCCACAGTCTGGGACCGAACTCTATCCTCCAAGATGACAATGCTCGCCCCCACAGAGCAGGGTTTCTCAGAGACTACCTCCAGAATTTGGGAGTGGAGAGGATGGAATGGCCTGCCAGCAGTCCTGACCTCAACCCCATTGAACACTTGTGGGATCAGCTTGGGCGTGCTGTTCGTGCCAGAGTGACCAACACAACCACGTTGGCTGACTTGCGACAAATGCTGGTTGAAGAATGGGATGCCATCCCACAAGTGTGTGACCAGGCTGGTGACCAGCATGAGGAGGAGGTGCCAGGCTGTTGTGGCTGTGTATGGTTCTTCCAAACGCTACTGAGGCTCCTGTTTATTAAATGAATAAATTGTTAAATTGCCAATATGTCGTTTCTTCAGACTTCAATCATTCAATCCACCAAACAACACCGAACAAGAGTCAATGGCAGAATAAGCTGTTTGGCATTGGCAGAGAAGATTTGGCAGATTTTTCATGGGCGCAACCCACATACTCAGCTCTGCTACTCATCCCACAAATGCATGTTCCTTACAAATGTGGCACCATTTAAAAGGGAAATAAACAGGCTTTCCAACAGTATAAGATTTATTGCCAAGAAGCATTGTTACAACAAAGAAATAATCTACCAAACACAAATTTCCTTACTTTTTGTGCTATGTTTAGAAACATAGAAAATAGGTGCAGAAGTAGGCCATTCAGCCCTTCGAGCCAGCACCGCCATTCAACATGATCATGACTGATCATCCTAAATCCATACCCCGTTCCTGCTTTCTCCCCATATCTCATGATTCCGTTAGCCCTAAGAGCTATATTTAACTCTCTCTTGAAAGCATCCAGTGAATTGGCCTCCACTGCCTTCTGTGGCAGAGAATTTCGCAGATTCACAACTCTCTAGGTGAAAAAGTTTTTCCTCATCTCAGTCCTTAATGGCCTACCTCTTATTCTTAAACTGTGACCACTGCTTCTGGACTCCCCCAACATCGGGAGCATTTTTCCTGCATGTAGCCTGTCCAATCCCTTAAGAATTTTATATGTTTCTATAAGATTCCCTCTCATCCTTCTAAATTCCAGTGAATATAAGCCCAGTCAATCCATTCTTTCCTCATATGTCAGTGCCGCCATCCCAGGAATTAACGTGGTGAACCTACGCTGTACCCCCTCAATAGCAATAATGTCCTTCCTCAAATTAGCAGACCAAAATTTCACACAATGCTCCAGGTGCAGTCTCACCAGGGCCCTGTACAACTTCAGTAGGACCTCCTTGATCCTAAGCTCAAATCCTCTCCCCTCGTTCCATCGGTGAGACCAAGCGCAGGCTTGGCGATCGTTTCGCTGAACACCTCCACTCAGTCCATCTTAACCTACCTGATCTCCCGGTGGCTCAGCACTTCAATTCCCCCTCCCATTCCCAATCTTACCTTTCTGACCCGGGCCTCCTCCATTGTCAGAGTGAGACCCAGCGCAAATTGGAGGAACAGCACCTCATATTTCGCTTGGGTAGTTTACACCCCAGCGGTATGAACATTGACTTCTCTAACATCAGATACCCCTTGCTTTCTTTCTCCATCTCCTCCCCCTTCCAAGGTCCCCCTACTAGTCTTACGGTCTCCGACTACATTCTATCTTTGTCCCGCCCCCTCCCCTGACATCAGTCTGAAGAAGGGTCTCGACCCAAAACGTCACCCATTCCTTCTCTCCCGAGATGCTACCTGACCCGTAGACTTACTCCAGCATTTTGTGTCTACCATTCAGATAATAATCCGCCTTCCCGAAGTGGATAACCTCACATTTATCCACATCATACTGCATCTGCCATGTATCTGCCCATTCACCCAACCTGTCCAAGTCACCCTGCAGCCTCATAGCATCCTACTCGCAGCTCATACTGCCACCCAGCTTTGTGTCATCCGCAAACTTGGAGAAGTTACATTTAATTTCCTTGTCTAAGTTGTTCATTTATATTGTAAATAACTGGGGTCCCGGCACCGAGCCTTGCGGCACCCCACGAGTCACTGTGTGATAGCATGGATGTGGATAGGATATTTCCAGTAGTGGGTGTCGAGAACCGGAGGGAACAGCCTCAGAATAGAAAAAAAAGGACATACCTTTAGAATGGAGATGAAGAGGAATTTCTTCAGCCAGAGTGTGGTGAATCTGTGGAATTCATTGCCACAAACAGCTGTGGAGGCCAAGTCATTGGGTATTTTTAAAGCGGAGATTGACCGGTTCATTATTAGTAAGGGCATCAAAGGTTTTGTGGAGAAGAGGGGAGAATGGGATTGAGAGGGTAAAGTAGATCAGCTATGAACAATTGGTGGAGCAGACTTGAATGACCAAATGTCCTATTCTGATCATATGTCTGATGATCTTCTGCTTGTAGTGGGTCCATAACTTTTGGAATACAATGTTGTCAATCCCAGTGAATATGAACTTGATGTGCAAACCCAAATATTCTGGTAACAAAGTGGATTAATGCATCTGAAGGTGTGGATTGGGAGATGGCAAATAGCAGCATAGGGCTGTGAACCTGAATGATAGGACACAGTGAGAGCAAGGCTTGAGACAGCCTGAATATCCGAGAAGTATTTTTAAATGTCAGTCTCTGCTGACTGTTTTCATCCTTGTATATGATGAAAATGACACCAGGTAAAAATCTTTTCACACGTTTTTTCTCACGTCATTTTAAGACCTCTTTATGCATTTAGCTCTCTGAAGAAGGGTCTCGACCCGAAACATCACCCATTCCTTCTCTCCAGAGGTGCTGCCTGGCCCGCCGAGTTACTCCAGCTTTTTGTGTCTATCTTAGCTATTTGCTAATTTCCTTACAAGCATTTCACCAATCATTGTGTTTTCTTTCCTGTTCTTTCCTGTTCTTGTCTGCAAACATATATAAATACCTTGCTTCCTCCCACCGCTTGTTTTGCTTCATCTTTGTGTGGTTCCAATCCATGTGAATCATCCTAAAATCCTGAACCACCTCAAAACCAATGCATCCATTCTGTCTATGCACCATTCTTAAAACGAGCGTAATTATTGAGTCCAAATTTTCAGCTTTTGGTTCCTTTAACTCCTTCAGTGTTACTTTTCCACTGATGTTAGGGTGTTAAAATTCCTCATTCTCAGTAGATCCCTGGTCCTATACTGTTTATTCTGTGAATCTGGCAAATTTGATTATCCGAATATGAAATAAACAGATGAGTTGAAGATTTTGACCATAGGTTAATACAATAACATTGTGAATCAATATAATATCCAATAAAACCTAGTAGGCTATGTAAGTGATTAAAATTTCCCTGGTGATTTTCTGCCTTATCAAAAATAATTTAACTGATTGAAAAATTCTCTTGAAACACATGAAAATTGTTTACCTTCCATGTGACTGGTGAAAAATCATGCAGATGGAATTTGCTATGTATTTTAAGATGTATTTTGTTTTTAAATGATTGGGGCATAGGTTCGGCACAGTCGTCAGACATAATCCTCTCAATCTAAGCTTCTGTTTTTCTTAGTAGTAGGGCATGATCTCATTTAACTATTTTGTATGAAATACTGCTGAGTGCATGCTTATTGAAAAAAATATATTCATCTACCAATGATTAATGGCAAAGAAAACCCTGATTTAATTGAGTATTTAATAAAAAATATTTAATTGAGGCAGGAGTTTATTTTAGTTTAGAGATACAGTGTGGAAACAGGCCCTTCGGCCCACCGTCTGCACTGACCAGCGATCCCCGCACATTAACACTATCCTACACACACTAGGGACAATTTACATTTATACCAAGCCAATTCACCTGGAGTGTGGGAGGGAACCCAGAAGATCTCGGAGAAAACCCACGCAAGTCACTGGGAGAACATACAAAATCCACACAGACACCACCTGTAGTCTGAATCAAACCTGGGTCTCTGGCACTGCAAGAGCTGTAAGGCAGCAACTCTACCATTGTGCCACCGTGCCACCCAGTTTTGGTTTAGGTTGATGATATCATTGTCATGTGTACTGAGGTACAGTGAAAAGCTTTATTTTACATGCTATCCAACTAAATCAGATAATACTATACATAAATGCAATCAAGCCAAAATCAAGTACAATAGGTAGAGTGAAGGGAAAGATACAGTGCAGAATATAGTTCTCAGCATTGCAGCACACCAGTTACAGTCAAAGTCCAATGTCCGCAATGTGGTAAAGGTGAATCATACAGTATCCTAGCTTATAGGATAGATACTATACGATAGAAATGTATTTATCCCAGGAGGGAGATTGATCTGCCAACAGTCATAAAAACAAAAGGTACATGAAACATGAAATTAAAGTGACGAGTGGAAAGCCTTGGGGGATGTGCAAAGATTGTGGGGGGGGGGGGGGGGGGGGGTGGGGGTGGGGGGAGTCAGTCTCAGTCTCCCCCACGACAGAACGGGGAGATGTTGTACATTTTGAGAGCCACAGGGAAGAAGGGTCTCCTGTGGCGTTCTGTCCTGCATCTTAGTGGAACCAGTCTGTTGCTGAAGGTACTCCTCACGTTGACCAGTGTGTCATGGAAGGGGTGAGCTGTATTGTCCACAATTTGAGGAACGTCCTCCCCTCCAAGATCACCTCCCATTAATCCGACTCCGCCCCCAGGATGGAGCCAGCCTTCCTGATGAGTTTGTTGATCCTATTGGCATCCGCAACCTGCGCCCTGCTGCCCCAGCACACGGCAGCGAAGAAGGTGGCATTGGCATCTGCAGCACGTTACTATAGAGGTTGAAGGAACGGAGCCTTCTCCAAAAGTACAGCCGGCTCTGTCCCTTATTGTACAGGGTCTCAGCGTTCCTGGACCAGTCCAGTTTACTGTCCAGGGACACTCCAAGGTATTTGTACTCCCTGGTAAACTGCACATCCATTCCATTCATGGAGACAGGGAGACAGTTCCTCTCCTCCTAAATTCCACCACTAACTCCTTAGTCTTGTCTGTGTTGAGCTGCAGGTGATTCAGCCCACACCATTCAACAAAGTCATTGACTACATCTCTGTATTCAGCTTCCTTCCCCTCACTGATGCAGCCACAATTGCAGAATCATCTGAAAACCTCTGTAGGTGGAGGGAGGCGGAAATATATCTAGAGTCCGAGGTATCGATTGTAAAAAGGAAGGGAGAGAGGACCGTCCCCTGTGGGGCCCCTGTGTTGCTCACAACCATGTCCGAGACACAGTTCTGTAGCCTGACATATTGTGGTCGTCCAGTCAGTTAGTTGGTGATCCAGGACACCAATGGAGCATCCAGCCGCATCTTTGTCAGTTTGCTCCCTAGCAGTGTTAAAAGCACCATAGAATTGGACAGTATTCTGACCTGCTCTATTTAAGCATGAACGAGTAAGTTTCAAAGCTGTGGGCTGTCAATTGCAATTGTTTTCTGTCTGAGCTCTGTTGCTGGACTCACTCCACTCCACGGTCATAGGGAAAACATGCAAACTCCACACAGACAGTGCCTGAGGTCACGATCGAACCGGGATCTCTAGTGCTGAGGCAGAGGCTTTACCAGCTACCCCTGTGCCATGATCCCATGCCAACACAAGGCCCTGTCATATGTAGGGCCTCAATGAGAAAAAGTAATCTAATCCAATTCTGGGGTATAAATTCCCCAGAAATCAATAGATGGGTCTGAATTTTGCTTGATGGTGAGCACAGCATGACTGTAAATACGTTCTGTTGTCAAGTTAGATACAGAAAGAGAGAGCAAACATTAGAAATTGAACCGTAACAATTGTAATTACATTTTCAATTAGATTTAACATTTTGAAATTCTTCAACAATGACCAAAGCCTGTAGAATTCGGCTACCACCAGTGAGATTCAGTGTCAAGAGAGGCATTTGATTAGCGAGGGCAATGAAGGTTATCCCATCTGGTCCGAACAGACAGAAGGTCTACTGTGGCACGTCACTGAAAATGTTTATGGTGGTCACGGGAGGAATGTGTCACAATACACAGTGCATTGCACCCTGCTGCGAATCGGGCTGCACATTGAGGACCAACAGCATATTAGGCAGGTGGTCATAATGTTTTGGCTCATCAGGTCATAATGTTTTGACTCATCAGTGTATATATTGAATATTAACTTTGTGCCAGGATTCATGTTGATTTAGTATGAGGAGACATCAGTAATCACTGTCGCACTTCCACAGAAACTTTTGTTCTACATGCAGTGTGCAGCAAGACAGTTCGGAAAAATCTTCATCAGTATTTATTATTCTTATTTGCAAAACAATTAAGGTAATTGGATAATTGATGATTATCCAATTTCAGATATCATTGGTTTACCTCACACTCTGTATCTACACATACAATAAAAAAGGG
The DNA here is from genome assembly GCF_053455715.1 of Rhinoraja longicauda. NCBI lineage: Eukaryota > Metazoa > Chordata > Chondrichthyes > Rajiformes > Arhynchobatidae > Rhinoraja > Rhinoraja longicauda. Next base: position 80,904,336 of record NC_135954.1, read on the forward strand.
AGCATCATTAATTATTTGCATAATTAACCTGCTTTGGAGTTTAGAAGGGTGAGAGGGGATCTCATTGATAAAACTCCTGCAGGGCTTGTCAGGGTAAATGAGGGACGATATTTCCTCAGACTGCGGTGTTGAAAAGCAGGCGTCATAGTCTCACAATAAGATTCATTCTTCTCATCGTGATCCATTCAGCAATTGTTTTGACCCAGAGAGTAGTGAATCTTTGGAATTAACACTGTTAAAGTACATTAAAGTCTACTAGAAAGACTTGGAAATATGTGGAAAGAGGGTCTAAATGGCCTGAACCTGCTTCTATTTCTTATATTTCTTTTAATCACAGCTAAGATTCTCAAACTCTGAAAGATGATTTACTCGTGAAATAATCATTATTTTGTGTTGTACAAAATCTCGATTGGTTTCATGAGGAATTTTAACCAATTACTACTGATACTTTCTGCATGTCCACCATTTGTTTTGCAAATGAACACACTTTTTTTAATTGTGATGTAATCTTACTAACTTTCTATCATTTCATTGACTCTGACATTGCACAATCTTTCCATTGACTTCAGTGGTCCTAAACATTAGAAAGGGATATTGTGTTGTGGAACCAAAGATAAACTTCTACTGCTATGTTGGCATCCATATAAATCGTGCATCCTTAAAATGTTGCAAGGTCTGACAATATATTACACTAAAAGTATACTTCACTTTATACTGTGTTTTAATCTTGCGTATTTCATTCTATTTTGTACATGAATCATTCAAGTAGAAAAAAACCAAATTTATTGCTCAATCATGAGCAACTTTTATTTGGATTTCAAGATAATTTAATTAAGTCTGGGACACGTCCATTATTGCTTAACTACAATTATCTTTTATGAACTTGGGAGCTGTTTCCAAAACAGATAGAGATGCCATTCCCACTAAATCACTATTTCTACAACAACATGTACATTCCTTATGTCATTCAAATAAAAGCATTTAAACCAGATCTGGTCTGCACATTTCCTGAAATGAAGCAGATTATCCTCGTAATGAAAACATTAGATAGCTGCTAACATCTCCTTACTTAGTTAATGAATTATATTTTCCTAAGCCAGCTGGACCACATGCTAGAATTCATAAGAGTAATTGATTCTTCTCTCAAATAATCTCTGATGTTTTCTTTTGCAATGATACATGCTTTTGGTAACCCAGCAGATTTCTCCAGGGTGTTATTCTAAGATAGTTTCAGATAGAGGTGCCGGTGTATACTCAGAAAATCAAGGCTCTGTCTAAATCCCATATTATTTTGGTTGTAGATTATTTTGATACGTACAATGTCAATTTTAGCACGTTTTATCACTCATGCAATTGTCACGTTCCTTGATGCTTGTGAATGTGTGTGTGTTCATGTGTGTGTATGTGCTCGTGTCTGTGGACGTGCTCATGTACACCCGGCTGACTTTTTGTCAATATGCATTTGCATGTCTGCTAATTTATTTTGTGCCGAAGCATGTGCATATTTATCTTCCCATCTGTCTATCCCAGTTTTATTTTTCTGTGTAACTTCCCATATGTCCTTTTCTTAAGTACGTGTGCGTGTGTATGCATCCACCACCCTGTTTGCAGTATTTCGTGTCGATTCACTGCCTTTGTGTGTTGGACTGAGGTTTTGGATTTGCCACACTGTTATGAAACTTGTATGTGCAGATCCTGCACACGACATGTGGAACTGTGCAAACAGGTTCACTGCACAGTGCGTGGGAGTGTGTGTGCAGATTTGCCACACTGTTATGGAACTTGTATGTGCAGATCCTGCACACGACATGTGGAACTGTGCAAACAGGTTCACGACACAGTGCATGGGAGTGTGTCTTCAGATTTGCCACAGTGTGTGGGATTTGTGTTTCGATTCACCACACAGTGTGTGGGACCATGTATAGGACTGTGTACAGGTGTATGAAAATGGTATGCTATGGATAAAGGACAAGACAGGAGTTGGGAGTGAAGCATTATTTTTCTTTCTTAATGGCCTAAAATTTATTTTGTGTTTTGTATATCACAAATTAAAATCAAATTAAAATAATCTCTGTCCCAAAGAGATTAATGGAGATGGATACGTGGCAAGAAGGAAGCAGCCATATTGAGGCAACATTGTAAATTGAAAGAACAAATTGCCTTCTGAATTTTTCAATGAGTTAACAGCTGTTCAGCCTTATTGTTATCGTGTACATGTCAAAGGTTATGGGATGATTTAATTTAATACTGCTGGTAACAGCTGCTAGAACCAGAGTGTTTTGGAGACAGTATGTTATCCCACCAAAGGATTTCAACCATAAATATATCAATGAGCACGATCACATTGTTTCCAGGAAAGCAAAACAGTCAATATCCAAGAAATCATTACATTTTCATATTAATGCAATAATGTTGTCATTCATGTTTGTATTCAGTGAGGCAATTATCTATCCTGAAGATACCCACTGTATAAGAGTTGCAGTTATGGAGATGTTTGAAAACCGTCATTTTGATTTTGTGTGACCCAGTTTACATTAACTATTTGGTAGCACCAGTGAATTTCTGGCAACAAAGAAGGATATAAAACTAAGAATTATATTTAATTTGTGACTGATACCTTGGGTGTTACACAATGGATTGTGAGGGGTCTTTTGACTGCTCTACCCAACGATTTGTTTTGGTGCGCATGTAAATAGAACCAGACCAGGCTTAAACTACCTGTAAAAGGATAGGCCTGAAAATGAAAGCTTTGAAATGTTAAAAAAAATTCCAGTGTTTCTTACAATGGCTTTAAGTGGGTTGTTCTCTCAATTCCCAAAAACAAAATATTAGCTGATATCTTTGAGTGTAAAGAAAAATGCCTTGTGAAAGACTGTTTTCATTTAGCATGATTTAGAATATGGCTTGTTCTCAAGGCTGTGCTTGGATTTGTTCATCCATTGTTGCTTGCAGTTGCAGACCTCATTAATTAAGAATACAATTAAAGTATTTGTCTATTTTAGATGTCACTGAACTGGTCCTTTGTCAATGGGTTGCACACGATGTAAAAGAGTACACTTGTCTATCCGGTCCTGCTAATCTGGTTATGTTAATGATGTTCATAGTTGTTTAATATTGCATTTTTTAATTTTCAACCACTTACTCATTTTAATATAAGATGCAATATTTATACATGTATGTATATGTCCCATGACATGCAACATTTTAAATGCAAATTGCATTCAGTACACCCAGGGTTTTGGTGACCAAAGCCACTATGACTTTAAAACCTTTTGCATTGGTTTTAAAGCCATAGTGTTAGAAACTGCTCACAAAATAGGCCTCTCCTCTAGTGTGTTGCAACAAAAAATGCTGAAAACCTTTGTGGAAAGTGGAAGTTAACATTTCAGTCAAATATTCCTCTTTAAAACTACAATTTTGATGTGAAATGTAAACTATCACCATTTCCGCAGATGCTGCCTGATGCGCTGAGTGTTTCCAGCTTGTGTCTTTGCTTTTAAGCAGGGTTTCATAGTCTATTAAAAGTGTGAAGAGCCTCCATAGTGGGTGCTGGTAAAAATGAGTATTGCTGAAGTTGTTAATTCCATTCTGCTCTTGCCTTCATATGGTCTGTCTCTGCCTTTTTCCTGCCCTCACTAGATCTCCATCTCAGAAGAGAGGCTTGTCATGGTTGTTTGTGGCTAGCCTATAAGCTCCTACCGCTCCTCTTCAAATTTTGTCAACATCCAAGAAGCATTGACTGTAATGTACTCATGATCCCTATCATGAATCAACAACGAGGAGACATAGATACAGGGTAAGGGGAGGGAGGTTTCGGGGGGATGTGAGAAAGAACTTTTTCACCCAGAGGGTGGTTGGAGTCTGGAACTCACTGCCTGGGGGGGGTGGTGGTGGAGGCGGGAACACTCACAATGTTTAAGAGGCATTTGGATGGGCACTTGAAATGCTACAACATTCAGGGCTACGGTCCAAATGCGGGAAAATGGGATTAAAATTAGACTGTGTTTGGTAACGGGCGGCGCGGACACGATGGGCCGAAGGGCCTCTTTCTGTGCTGTAGGACTCTATGACTCTATGACTCTATGAATGGCAAGAATGAACTGGATGCACTGCAAGGAAGTCTCAGTGTCCCCTTATTTGGTCGCAATCATGGCAGCCCAAGAATGATCCAGAGGTGACTACTGTGTGACAGGACTGTTTATTCAAAAGGTTCCCAAGACAGAATCTTGTAGATACTACAAACCCTACTGCCACCCAGAGAGCAGTTGACATCTTGACAAAGTACATAAAGAACGAGTGCCTTAATCAAAACCATATATGCCACATTTCTGTTTGTATCTGAGGTGATGACCTAAAATCTGGTTGACTTAAATTGTGAAAATGTGTACTGACCATGAAAAGTTTAAGTCCAGATGTCCAATTTAGAAAGCTATGTAACTGTGTCTGCAGTGCGTCCAATGTCATGTTGATCTCCCTGTATGTGTCTTTGATTATAATAATGAGTTTAAAGGGCTATTTTAGGACCTACTGTGAATAAGGACAGTGGTGCAATTGGTGGACCTGCTGCCTCACAGTGCCAAAGACTTAGGTTCAATCCGGCTGTGTCTGTGTGGAGATTGCACATTCTTCCTGTGACACCATGGGTTTCCTCTGAATGCTGTGATTTAGTTTTGTTTAATTTAATGAGCGGAAATAAGCCCTTTGGCTCACCGAGTCCGCGCTGACCAGTGATCCCTGCTCACTAGCACTATCCTACACACACTCGGGACTATTTACAATTTTACCAAGCCACTTAGCCTGCACGTCTATGGAGTGTGGGAGGTAACCAGAGCACCCGAAGAAAACGGGGAGAACGTACAAACTCCATACAGACAGCACCCGTAGTCAGGATCGAACCCGGGTCTCTGGAGCTGTAAGGCAGCAACTCTACCACTGCGCCACCGTGCCGCTCGCCCGCTCGATTTCCTCCCATATCCCAAAAACATGTAGGTTTGTAGGCTAATTGGTTTCTAAATTGCCCCAAGTCTGTAGAGAATGAATGAGAAAGTGGGATAATATAGAACTAATGTGAATGGATCGGCATGGACTTAGTTGGCTGAAAAAACTATTTCCATGTTGTATCTTATAAATAGACAATAGACAACAGGTGCAGGAGTAGGCCATTTGGCCCTTCGAGCCAGCACCACATTCAATGTGATCATGGCTGATCATTCTCAATCAGTACCCCGTTCCTGCCTTCTCCCCATACCCCCTGACCCCACTATCCTTAGGAGCTCTATCTAGCTCTCTCTTGAAATATATTTAAAAATATCACATGGTACTTGTGGATGTTTTGGGTGAAATACCCCTGCTAAAATCAACCACTGACCAGATATTCACCACAAAACTCTCCAAAATGTGAAATTCTGTATAGATTAAAATTAAGGATAACATGCATAACTGAACTCCTTGAGTAAGGAAAGAATGTCCTCCAGATAATCTCCACAACAAACCATAGCCATTCAATGGCAATGTGCCTGACTTGGAATATAGAGTGTACAGATGAAGATTGTGGTAAAGTGTACTGGTAGTGGACATGTTGGGTAGTATCCTTTTTGTTGGGTCTAACTCCTAGATGTACCTTACCAACAACAGAGAGAGAGAGTCAGATTTAGCTCTGAGGGCGAAAGGAATCAAGAGATATGGGGAAAAAGCAGGAAAGGGGTACTGATTTTAGATGATCAGCCATGATCATATTGAATGGCGGTGCTGGCTCAAAGGGCCGAATGACCTACTCTTTCAACTATTTTTCTATGTTTCTATCTTTCTAACATTGGAAGTACCTTTATGCAACAATTCAAGAAGGAGGTTTACCATCTTCTAAAGGAAAATGGAGATGAGCAATAACAGTCAGCCTTGCCAGCAACATCCGGATCCTATAAATTAAAAAAAATATTCAGAGTTTAGTTTAATATCTCGTTCAGAAATACTTCAGCATAGTGAAACATTTTTATGGAGAAGATAATTTTCCTACAAACTGCATGATTCTTATTGAATGCTGCTTTAATATGTTATTTGACAACATTTTGTGCAGCGGTAGTTGCTGCCTTACAGCGAATGCAGCGCCGGAGACTCAGGTTCGATCCTGACTGCGGGCGCCGTCTGTACGGAGTTTGTACGTTCTCCCCGTGACCTGCATGGGTTTTCTCCAAGATCTTCGGTTTCCTCCAAAACACCACAAAGACGTGCAGGTAGGTAGGTTAATTGGCTGGGCAAATGTAACAATTGTCCCTAGTCGGTGTAGGATAGTGTTAATGTGCGGGGATCGCTGGGCGGCGCGGACCCGGTGGGCCGAAGGGCCTGTTTCTGCGCTTTATCTCTTAAAAAAAACCCATATTATGCTCAGTAGCAAATTGCATTCAGAGTGCTGACACATTTTCAGCAAACCCAGTTATGTTTCCATGTCCCATCAACGGCAGGAGCAATTATATCTTCACAAGGGAGGTGAAAACTGGTTGGCACAATAAAAGGGACACATCCTCACTTCAACTTACCATTTACCCCAAACTTCAGCTCACAACCTCATTTCCTTACACAACTTATTTTTCACACTCTCTGCTGTTGAGTCCAGAACTATCTCCATCTCCCCATCCATTCATTTGATTGCATCTCCCAATGTCCAGATTTACACACTGCACCAATCAAACCCATCTCTTCTCCAAATACCCCTAAGCCACTCCATCCCCCTCAAGGCCTTTCTGAGCAAGAATGTCTTTACAGTCACTATCCAGAGGCTACCCGAGTTTTGTTATTTCCTCGGAATTGTCTGAGTAGACAATAGACAATAGACAATAGGTGCAGGAGTAGGCCATTCAGCCCTTCGAGCCAGCACCGCCATTCAATGCGATCATGGCTGATCACTCTCAATCAGTACCCCGTTCCTGCCTTCTCCCCATACCCCCTCACTCCGCTATCCTTAAGAGCTCTATCCAGCTCTCTCTTGAAAGCATCCAACGAACTGGCCTCCACTGCCTTCTGAGGCAGAGAATTCCACACCTTCACCACTCTCTGACTGAAAAAGTTCTTCCTCATCTCCGTTCTAAATGGCCTACCCCTTATTCTTAAACTGTGGCCTCTTGTTCTGGGTAGAGGACAGGCTATGTGTACTCAACATATGCATGGCTAAATGTGGACTTTGTGCTGAATTAAACATTGCCATATGGTTCATGCATAAAACATATTGGTTTATCGTCTTTTGAGACACAGAACAATTTCCAGGCCAATACTGCTGGCAACACAATATTCTCTTGCAAGAATATGCATGTCCTGCAATGTAATGCTAGGTACGGTAAAGCAAGCTTGCTCCCATGACATTATGAATGCTGCTGCCTATGTCCAACATGTAGGAAGGATGGCTAGCAAAGATAATGTGATTAGATTAAGAACTGGGAAGACAATGAACTGCAGTGCTGGAATCTGGAGCAAAGCACAAAGTTCTGGAGCAACTCAGCGATGCTGCCTGATCTTTAGAGTTATTCCAGCACTTTAGATTGTGCTTATTTTATTGAAAACATGGTGGAGATGGTTTTCTGGGAAGCTGAAATCCCATCAATCTGAGGCATTTTTTTAGTCCAAGCACATCTTACAGATAAGTTGCTAGACTTGAGCAATGTATAACATCAGTAGACACTTTACCCAAGCTAAGTTTGCAAGGTAAACATTGATTTGCTGCCCCCCGAGATCTAATTGCAAATCACAACTGTTTCCATTATTGATCTCTTCACTGTGTCGCTGTGCTTCAAGAGCAGACTTGCTACTGAAGGCTGCGTGGGAATTTCTGACAATGCAGTAAAATTGGAATTCCTGCTGTCTCGCCAGAGAAAGCCGTAGGAAGTGCAGGATAGTAAAGTGGTGGAGCCCTGGGGATGGGAATATCTATCTGAATGCAGCTCCTTTAAATGACACTGGAGAAGCTACATCACCACTCTGCATTGCTATGGCCACAACAATGATATGTTCATTAATGTTGATAACTGGGGGATGGTGAAGGATTATGCCTCTGTGATCTCAGAAGTAGAAGATGAAAGCCCCAATGAACTGAGCGGGCCAGAAAATGGGAATGGCTGTACTCATACTGAGGGAGAAAAAGGCACAAGCAGAGCAGATTTGCAGGGGAACCTCCCTCCCTTATGCAGTCAACCAACCGTGTAGCTATTGTGCCATGCAATAATATTTCCAGGTTAAAGTGTATTAGCATGTTTCTTAATGGCAATTGGACAGAAGAGAAGATAGTTTTTAAAAAGTGTAGAAGATAATCCCTTGTATTCATTTTTTTTTGTAAAGGGATTTGGGAGTTAAATCAAAAGTTTGAAAATTTACTGTTTAAGTTTTTCCTGTCCATTGTTGTTTTGATTTTCAGACTGATGTTAATTTCTGAACTATTCTCCCAAGTGTGTGAGGCTCAATACTTGAAATCCCAATTCCCAAAGTTACCCCCATAGGGGGATCAATTACCTTTGCTGGATTCTCCAGTTTTCTTGCTATTTATACCAGCATTTCAGATGCAGGCTTATTGATCATGAAGAACGTTACAGACAAGCTGAATTCTACCTTTGCAAAACTGACTTTGCAGCAATTTCACCAATGCTTATGTGTTCCTCTGCTGGTTTGATAGGTTAACCAGGCATGGCTGCAGATTAACCTGCCCTGATCATATGTTTGCACTTAGCCAGCAAGTCACATCTCTGTTGCCAGTTGTAACATCTCACAGTTCAACACAGGTTAATAAAGTTTCATGGCTTTGTTACCTTTTGGTTAGTTTGGCAGTTATTATTCGTTCCTCTATTTGAGATGTGTGGTTTGGTTTGGCTAATATTTATGTAGACACAAGAAACTGCAGACGCTGGAATCCTGAGTAAAACACAAAGTGCTGGAGGAACTCAGCGGGTCACACGCATCTTCTGTGGAGAAAATGGACAGACAACATATTGGGTCAGGACCCTTCAGTCATGTAATATTTATTACATTTTTAATGCCTTTGAAATATTATTTCTAGGTAATAATTTAACCTTAAGAATTTAGATATTACTGTTGGTGATGCATTTCTATAAATAGTTAATCTGCCCATATCATATCTCTTTTTGCTTTATTTTAAATAGAACTATTATTCTATTTAAAATAATTTGGTTATTTTATTAAAGCACTCTGCTTTAATGTCCAGAAAGGAGAATTTGATGGGAAGGCATTAAGCTTTCGGATAATGCCATTGTTGAATCTGAAAAGATAGTTTTTTTTATGTTCCCACTTTGAATAAGACTTTTATGCAAAGATATAAATCAATTGATTTTAAAAGAAAATCTTTCCAGCCACCACATGACATTTAACTATAGAAAGTTGCCTTTTTTTAAGCATTATACTATTTATTGTTCCAAATGAAAATCATTTCATGGTTTCAGTGTGTGAGGGCTGTTAATGGAAGCAGGAACAAAAGCATAATGATTTAAAATCACAGACATTGAAACAGTAGCACTCTCCTCAGCTCCCTGGGAGACTGGGCAGATATGTTAGAGATTAACTCTTTGTGGCTATTGTTGCACCTTTAAAGGTCCAAATTAAAACAATCCAGATCATGTAATGTTCAGTTTGTTCAAGAAATTGTTTGGACTTTTAAACTTCTATGCAGTTGTTAAAAAATCTCAATGCCTCTAAAATGCATCAGCTGATTCCCTTGAAATCATAGAGGAACCATGTATGCATTGGATAAAGGTCAAATATCACGAAAACCTGCTCAAGGCTGAGCTTACAATTTGTGTGTGGCATGTGGCTTTGTAAAGTGCAGATATGATCTCAGACCCTTGCTACTAGCAGATTTGCCTTTATCATTGGGATACGGCTAAATTCCAGTTATTTCCTGTATTTCCTAGTCTCATCTCAGATTTCCAATATTTGCAGATATCTATTTATATCTACACTCATTGTGACAATAGGAATGTTAATGGAGATTTGAGCCATTCTATTGAAAATATAGAATAGCAGGTAAAATATCTTTCAAATTTCTAAATACGTATTCACCAATAGTGCTGAATTTTGTGCAGTTTCCAGCATTTCTTTGCACAATACAAGCAAATCTGAGATGTGACCTAGATACAGACATACGGGGCATGGAAGATATTGTGATGTTTCCACTAGCGAAAGAATGTTGAACAAGAGGACGTGGTCATAAGATAAGTCGTTTACAACTCCAAAACCTAGAAACGACTCATTGCAGAAGGTGATATATCTATACCCTGGTTATATAAGCTAGATTGGTGTAGTTATTTAAAGGTCAGATTGTTCATGGCTATTTGGAACAGGCACAGAAGAGGAGTTGAGGCCTGGTAAAGATTCACCCACGATCACGTTGAATGGTGAGGCAGGCTTGTGGAGGGCAGGTGGTGTACCCCTGTTGCTTTTATCTGTGATTCTGCACCAAACATAAATGGTTCAGAATTGCCATTCACCTGTGCAATGGCATCTGTGTTCCTTTGGAACTCATCCTGATGTTCAGTGGAAGACCAAAGATCTTAGGCTGGGCATTTCCCCCAACCATCTTGTACCAGTTTGGATGCTACAAGGAGTTCTCTGTCATTCATTTCAAGGCATTACGTCATTTGTGGTTTTAGTTCTGTTTTAGTTATTTACACCAGTGGTTTAGACTTTTAAGGCCTTTTAAATAGATTGATTTGGTTTTATTGCTTTGGAATGTTTTCAAATGCCAAGTCAATGCCTTATCCCTGTGCTTTTACATATTTGTCAATTGGTTAAGCCATGGAGTTGGCTGACTGCAAAAGTACTTGGAAGTTTTATGTTGGCAGATTATTTCTGCTTTCCTATGGGGTGACTAATATGCAAATATCTTTGTTGGAGTTCAAGGCCTTGACATCAAGGCGGCGCTGGTAATGTCTGATAAATCTGCATTGGGAGAATGCAGAGGCTGAATTCAGACTCCTTGGTTCAAAGGCCCGCAGTAATCCCAGGCAATTTGCTGCTGTCCTCAACAACCAACATGGATTCTGTTGCCTTTATTTGGTTCAGTAAGGAATCAAGTGTTCAAACATTTAGGAACACATATTTCATGAGAAATATAAATTTGTGATTAGTGATAAGTAGCAGGCAAACCTCTGTGTTCTTGATTCAGTTGAGTTTTGGTCATACTCAGGCAATCACACCCATTTAAGTATAGCTTGTCAGTAGTTCATGACAAGATATCTATTAGCCTTCAGTTGCCACATGAGAGAAGTCCAGTGTAGGGCCATCGCAACCATGATTAGAGGTTTAAGTTGCCAGGCTTACAGTAAAGAAATTTACGGCATGTCAAGGGAAGTAGAGTTACCTCAAAGCCACCACACCAGCTTTCATGGAATGATGCCACCAGCTGTTGTCAGCTGGCACAGAGATCACGCACAGTTTGGTCAGTCACCACTGGGGAAGAACAGCCCACAGCTGCTCATTTGTTGTGGTGATAAATGTATGTGATTGCAGCTGCAAGGAGTGCACTTATGAAACCGTGGCTGAACTCCGGATGTGCAGTCTACCAACTGATGCAAAGGGTATGCTCACACTGGGTTAAACAATTCTGATGACAGATTTGCACAAGCTATTAAACTGAAACCTATCTGGAAGACACCAGTTAGCACTTTATCTCTTATTAACGGAATTTTCAACAAATGTACTTCAGGTATGTTGGTGCATTTGACTCAAAAGTTTACATCGTAGTCAAATTGTGGCATGCAGATTAATTCAAATAATCTGCATTAGTGTTGGGTTGTAAAAAGGAAGTTGTTACAATGATGAATGAGGAAAGAACATTTAATTATGAATGACCGGGTTTGGCAATGTAGCCATTTTTATGAAGTTGAGATGATAATTTCACCTTGTACACAAAGAAAGTTACCCCTTTGTCTCACCTATAACCTGACAGCCTCTACCTTGCCCCTTTCTTCCAACTCATTATCTTGGCTATCGACCGATCAACACTCTCAACACTGATGCAGGGTGATAACCCAAAACATTGACCATTGACCTGCTGAGTTCCCCCAAAGATTTGATTTTTGCTCCAAATTCCAGCATCTGCAACTACTTTTTCTGCCACCAAGGTATTTGCTCAATTCTCTTGAGGGCCAAAAGCAGACTGGAAGTAATTGTTGGCAAATTCAAAATGTGGAGTTGGTCTGGATTTGAGTTTGTATCTGACAATCAGAATGAATTCCCCCCTGCCCTGCCACTTGCAAAATTGGACTGAACCTAAAAATCAACTCATTTTGGCAGCAGTGCTTCTGGATGTAGTAAAATAGAAATCTGTCCATCAGGCAGTCAGGCTACACACCCTGGTGAACTTAGTGTGATCAACCTAATTAAAATTGCTTTATCAGGAGCATCAAGAGCATTCACCTGTAAAAGAAAATGTATCAAAAGTATAAAGATACTGACTCCTGGCAAACTCTATTGTATGCTCCCTCTCGCCCTAAACACAAGATAGAAATTTAAATTACATCCTGTGAAACTGCTGGTATAATAATGGAAGTGATAATCCAATTGTTTGAAGCAAGAGTTGTTCATTGAATCAGAGTTCCTTTGTTTTCCATAAATGTCTCTTAATACAGCCCCTTGCACATAAAACAATTCACTATCGGGTAAGTTTCAATGAGGTCCCCCTCATCCTTCTAAATTCCAACGAGTACAGGTCCATTGCCATCAAATGCGCATTATATGTTGACCCACTCATTCCAGGGAATGAGCATAGGATCAGAAGATGATCAGAAAATGTAGATCCTTGTGGGATTCAATTTATTTGCCATTTCTTCATTCCCCATTATCAGTTCTCCAGCATCATTTTCTAGTGATCCAATATCCACTCTTGCCTCTCTCTCACTCTTTATGTATCTAAAGAAGCTTTTGTTATCCTCTTTTATATTATTGGCTAGTTTACCTTCATATTTCATCTTTTCTCCCCATATTGCCTCTTTAGTCACCTTCTATTGGCCCCTTTAAAATCTTCCCAATACTCAAGCTTCCCACTAATCTTTATAGTATTATGCACCTACTCTTTTACTTTTATTGTGTCTTTAACTTCCCTTGTCAGCCATGGTCGCCTCATTCTCCCCTTTCGAATCTTCCTTTTTGGGATGAAATGATATGCATCTTCCGAATTATTCACAGAAACTCCTGTCATTGCTGTTCCACTATAATTCTGGATAGGGTCTTCCTCCCTCATGCCTCTGAGGTGACCTTTACTTAACAGTTATTCCGACACATATACTGTTGTGAATCATGCAGTTTTATGGTTTAGTTAAGTTTATTATTGCGTGTACTGAGGTAGAGTGAAAAGCTTTTTTGTTATGTGCTATCCAATCAGCGGAGAGACTATACATGATTACAATCAGGCCACCCACAGTGTGCAGATACAGGATAAAGGGTGTAATGTTTAATGCAAGATAATGCCCAGTAAAGTCCGATTAAAGTTAGTCCGAGGGTCTCCAATGATGTAAATAGTAGCTCAGGACCGCTCTCTGGTTGGTGATAGGATGGTTCAGTTGCCTGAAAACAGCTGCAGAGAAACTGTCCTTGAATCCTGAGGTATGTGTTTTTACACTTCTGTACCTCTTGCCTGATGGGAGAAGGGAGAGAAGAGGGAGTGTCCCGGGTGAGACCAGTCCTTGATTAAGCTGGTGGTCTTGCCGAGACAGCATGTAGTATAGATGGAGTCAATGGAAGGGAAGCTGGTTTATGCTTTGTCCATAGTTCTCTGTAATTTCCTGGGGCCTTGGACTGTTCCCAAACCATGTTGTGATGCATCCCGATAAAATGCTTTCTGTAGTGCATCAGTAGAAGTTAGTGAGAGTTGTTGGGGACATGCCTAAGGCTTCTAAGGAAGTAGAGGTGTTTGGTGTGCTTTTTTGGCCATTGCTTTGGTATGGCTAGTCCAAGACAAGTTGTTGGTGATATTTACTCCTTGAAACTTGAAGATATTAACCATCTCTACTTTGCTGCCATCACACTTATTGCAAGTTTGAAAGCATGAATTAAGGGAGGGAACTGTGCAACCCAGATGGTTGTCTATCAGGTAAAAGATCTAGAATATTTTACCTGCCTACTAAGTTTAGATGAGCAAATAGTGGTTACTATTGTTAACTTCTTTACACCAGATTTCAATCCAGTTGGTGAGGTCGGAAGTTTAAGACATCCACAGTTGTATTTGAGTCATCCGTGATCTCCCTCGTCATCGCTTTCTCCGCACTGAAAGTTGAGTTAGGGGTGTGGCACTTTTATGAAATAGGTCATAAATAATACTGCTGATGGATGACAAGTGTGTTATGGGCAGATTTTGCACCCTGTGGAATTGAGCATATTTCATTCAGATCGGCTAGATTCTGGACAGAGTGGAAAAGAGCCAAAGATTTATAAGGAAGCTTACCGGCTTACCATTTTACACAATCTGTAATTCAAAATAGAAGAAACATAACAACCTTGTAATGACAATTGGTGATATTAGCAAACACGTGTTTGCCACATTCGTATGTGCAGCTGTTAAAGGAGTGATTAGTCTAACGCTGCTAGTTTAACAGAAGTGTTAACATATTAATTGAATATAGCAGAGATGTTAACTCATTGAAAAGAACTGAATGCACACACTAAAATAGCAGACAGTTTGGTGCTCTTCATTTGTGTCAGATAATCGACATACCCATGAGTAATTTAAAGGCAAACAATCTCTACATGTTTCTAATCTTTGGGCACAAGATATCTGGTAAAATGTAGTGAATATGGTTTTACAGCCTCTGAAATACTTTTAATAATGATGTGCGGTATTCCTCATTGATTATACCATTTTTGATTTGATATCCTGATATGCCTTGTTTTTCCTCACTGCTGTTTCACCTTATTCGTTGGTTTTTTTTAAAGGCTGATATATCTTTAGCCTATAACGTCCAAATCTAGTAAAGTGATAAAGTAAGCAAACATGATAGAAAATCTGCACTGTTATAATTTATCCAGTCATATCATATTGGTAAACGATGGAAGTATTTGCCAGAAAGCAAAATGATCATAAATTTGAATGGAATATACACTGATTAGCCAAAACATTATGACCACCAGACTAATTCAGGATTCAGGATATCTTTATTTGTCATCCAAAAAACAAGTTTTTTGGACGAAATTTAGTCATCCACAGTCCAACAATAAAAGCAATAAAATAAGCAAATTACACAACCCCAACCAACACAAAAAAAAGAAACATCCATCACAGTGAGTCTCCTCCAGTCACCTCGTCACTGTGATGAAGACTAATGTGCTGTTGGTCTTCCGTGTACCGCCAAAACAGTGCCAATCCGCCGAAGCATGGACTCTACAGGACCCCTGAAGGTGTCCTGTTGTATCTGGCACCAAAACATTAGCAGCAGATCCTTGAAGTCCTGTAAGCTGCGGGGTGGAGCCGCTGTGGATCGGACTTGTCAATCCAGCACATCCCACAGATGCTCAATCGGATTGAGATCTGGAGAATTTGGTGGCCAGGGCAACACCGTGAACACTTCATCATGTTCCTCAAACCATTCCCGAACAATGTGTGCTGTGTGACAAGGCACATTATCCTGCTGAAAGAGGGCACTGCCATCAGGGAATACCATTGCCATGAAGGGGTGTAGCTGGCCTGTAACAATGTTTAGGTCGGTGACACGTGTCAAATTGATGTCCACATGAATGACCGGACACAGGGTTTCCCAGCAGAATATTGCCCAGAGCATCTCACTCCCTCCACCGGCTTGTCGTCTTCCCACAGTCGGTTCGGACCAAACGGGATAGCCTTCATTGCCCTCGTTCATTGATGAGCCTCGGGCGCCCAACACCCTGTCGCCGGTTTGTGGTTTGTCCTTCCTCGGATCACTGTCGGTAGGCACTCACCACTGCTAACCGGGAGCAAACCACAAGCCTTGCCGTTTCAGAGATGCTCTGACCCAGTCGTCTGGCCATAACAATTTGGCCCTTGTCAAAGTCACTCAGGTCTTTACTCCTACCCATTTCTCCTGCATCCAACACATCAACTTCAAGAACTGACTGTTCACTTGCTGCCTAATATATCCCACCCCTTGACAGGTGCCATTGTAATAAGATAACCAATGTTATTCATTTCACCTGTCAGTGGTCATAATGTTTTGGTTGATCGGTGTAGTACGATCGTTTTTCAGCCCGTTTTCTGACACTCTCCACCCCTATAATGATGCAAAATCATTAAAGCTTTTTGAAGAATGCGTCGAACAATATTTTCCAAGATTTTGGGAAAATGTTAGTAATTCAAATTAATGTTAAGGATGCTATATTAAATATATGGAAAGCTTAAGATAACATTTCCACATGTTACATAATTTCTGCACTGAAAACCTTCTATTTGAGATTCGATGCAATAATGTAGGTCAGTAGTTAGGCACATGATGAAATCCTTGCTGTGGTACATTCTTATGAGAACAAGAAATGTTAACAACCATTATTACCTGGAAATTTATGTCGCATAAAATGTTATTTCAACAGCAAATTTAAAAAAATCCTAAATAAAATTAATCTCTACTGACAATTAGTAATTATCCTGAGGAAAGAAATTGATTCTTGAAAATGTACATCACAAGAGTTTTGAGTGACTTTTTTGACATCCTTTTTGAAGTACCTTCCCTTCATCCAACTTGAATATATCTTTGTACCTTGAATGCATTTATAGCCAGGATCCGTGGCTTTGTTTGTAAGGACAAAAGCACAGTTTAGTTTTATTTTATTATCATGTGTGCCGTCGTAAAGTGAAAAGCTTTTGTTGCATGCTAACCAGTCAGCAGAAAGGACCTTTCCAGGTCACTTCAGTGTGTTAGCTTCACAATCTCAGAGAAACTGTGATAATTTGTTTATGAGCAGTTAGACATGGACAGATTACTCAGTGTCCTGTTCTATCACTGATGCATCTACAAGTAACTACTCTGGAGATCAGCTGCAGTTATTCCTCGTGGTTTGTGGATTCGATTTTGTTGACTTTGTTTTGGGAAAGTAAATAGGTAATGTGCCAATTGAAGATCAATATTGTTTCTTTGAAAATCCCCCGAGTGTGGATAGAAATGTGAAGGGGTTTAAGTTGCTCATGATGGGTGTAGGAAAGATGTTAACAAGAGCTTCTGGGCATTTCAGATTCAGATTATAATATCAGCATATACACCAGTATATTTCTGGACAGTGACATTTCTGCTTCACATGAAACTCATAGAGTAAACAGTGTACATACAGTAATGACAAATGCAACAATATGGTATCTAATTGCAGTACAATCTGAATGAGTGGAGAAAAAAAATTGTGCTTTAATGAAATCACCAAAAAAAGTAGTTAAAAAAATGAGTATGTGGCAGCAGCTGTAGGAAAGGAATTTGAAAATGGTGGTTGATTATGGAGACTGGCGTCAGCGGTTCTGGGGAGAAGGCAGGAGAATGGGGTTGACAGGAAAAGATAAATCACCCATGATTGAATGGCAGAGTAGGATTGATGGGCCAAATGACCTAATTCTGCTCCTAGAACTTGTGACTGACAGCAAAGAGGAGGAAGCTGTTCTAAAGTCTGGATGTCTGGGCTTTCAAGCTCCTGCATCTTCTCCCAGAAGGTCAATGGAGAAGAGGCAATGGCCATGGTGGTGGGCATCCTCGACTATACATCCAGCCTTGCTGTTTCAATGCAGCATGAGGATGGACTGGATAGAAGGAAGTGATGTTTATGTGATGGATTGGGTTATGTTCACCACTCTCTGCAGGTTCAGGTAATCAAGAACAGAGTCGTTGCCATAAGACTGAGATGGAGGACATAGCCCAAGCCATCACAGGCTTGTCACTTTCTTCCATCCAGTCCATGTGCGTGAAGCATTAGATCAGGAAGTTTGTACAAGTTTAAGAGAATCTTGGTGAATATGCCAAATCTTCTAAGAGCATAAGAAAGTATATGTGCCGGCATACCTTCTTGATCACTATATCAACATGAAGGGATCAGGTTAGGATGTTGGTAATATGGATGGCCAGGATCCTGAAGATGTCGACCATCTCAATAACAGCTCCATTGAGGACAGGGTTGTATTCAGCTACTCGCTTGCTTAGGTCTTGCTGACATCCTGACACCACAATACATGCTCTGGATCTCTTTCCTCTATGTCATGTCATCATTGTTGTTGACCAGATCAACAGTAGTATCATTGGTAAACTTAAAGATCGAGTTGACCATGTATTTGATCACAGGGTGAAAGGTGAACTGGGTGTAGAGCAAGAGACGAAACACACAACCCCGAGAAGCATTAGTGTTTTGGATCACGGTGGAAGAAATATTGTGACCAATTGTAACCCACTGTGGTCTGCCGTTCAAGAAGTCTAAAAGGCAGTGGCAGATGGAGGCTCCAAAGCCATGGTCCTGAAGTTTAGAGATGAGTGTATTTAGTATTATGGTGTTGAACGCTGAGCTGTAGAAAATAACTAGCATCCTGACATAGGTTTTCTTATTGCAAAGATGACCCAGAGTAGAATGTGGTGCTAGAGAGATGGAATCCTCCATAGACATATCTTTCCTGTAAGCAAATTGCAAGCATTTCATTACTTCCTTCAGCACAACGAAAGATTACTGTTCAACATGGAAGTGTAGTCGACAGTATATCTTGCAAAATGAAAAAGATGGGCCTCAAAGGAAAATTGGATTTTAATGGGCCACCTCTTGGTTGAAATTCCTGTTTCAAGTACATCTTCATTCTTGATGTTGTACAAATTCTGCAAATTAATAATGATTTTGTGAGGTATATACAAGAGTGGATGAAAAGTACTTTTCCTGCAGGCTTCTTGATGCCTGGTTTGGAGACTTTGTAGAAAGCAGGTTGGACTGCGCATTGTGTCAAGATAAAGCTGGCTTTTCTTTGGGACTTTAGTAGTATTTGTGCAAAATTTCTCTTTGAGAAGTCAAATGGCAGGAGTATAGACTGACAGTGTTTTATGAAGGAGGTAGCGATGCTTGTTTGATACCTTTCAAGATATTTTTGATCTTCAAAGATTTTGTATGAAATTGCTACCGAGTCCATGACCTACAAATCCTCATTTTGTTAATGCTCTTTGCTGGATGTAATGTTAGGACCATGCAGTAATAGCATGGCAGGGTAGGTTGAATGAGCATCAAAGTGACTTTGCACTTGAACAACTTCAAAATAAATCAGGGAAACAATGAGTGGTACCAATTTTCTGTAAAATCGCAGATTGACATTTCAACAATCAAGAGTTAATAGAGTGTTGAATGGCCATTTGTACCGAACCGGAGCAATGAAAGCAACTCAACAGGTTTGTAAAAACGGTACTCAATAGTTAACCTAATAAAGAAAACTAAATAACTTCCGTAATTAAAAATAACAATATAGTACTCAAATCCTGTCACTGTGAAGGCCAACATACCATTTGCCTTTATCACTCTCTGCTGCACTTGCACACTAACTTTCAATGACTGTTGCACGAGGTCTGATTACATTTCTAACTTTCTTAATGGCTTGCTATTCAAGTAACAATCTGCCTTGCTGTTTTTTTTGCCACCAGAG
The DNA here is from genome assembly GCF_053455715.1 of Rhinoraja longicauda. Lineage (NCBI taxonomy): Eukaryota > Metazoa > Chordata > Chondrichthyes > Rajiformes > Arhynchobatidae > Rhinoraja > Rhinoraja longicauda. The sequence goes on from NC_135954.1 coordinate 80,923,930, forward strand.
GTAGTATTGTCCTATTTATTCACATTATTCTGCATCTGGCATGCATTTTCCCACTCACTCAACTCAACTTCAGCTGTCTAAACCAGGAAGTGGCAATAAAAATAGTGAATACAGTCTAAAGCATAGTACAGACATGGAAATCAATTATTTTAAATATAGAGAAGAATATAAGAGACAATGAGAAAATTAAAAATAGATTAATGTATGTAATAGACAATATATTTTTTTAAAATTGCTGTAACGATGGTGGAGCCATTGGTTGAAAATGTTTCAAACTCACTAAATTCCAGGAAGACGGCAGAAGATTGGAAAACAGCCCATGTGACTCACGTTTAAAAAGGAGGAAGACAAAAAGCCAAAGGGCTATAGGCCAGTTAGTTTAACAACTATGGGTGATAAGATGTTAGAATCATTCAATCAAAGAGGAAATATTTCATTATTTAGGAAAACTGAATATAATTAAACTTGGTCAACATAGATTTGTGAAAGGTTAAGCATGTTTGACAAATGTGCTCAATTTCTTTGAAGATGCGATAAGGAGAGTTGATGGATGGCAACCTACAGATGGAGTGTATTTAGATTTCCAAAAGGCATTTGGCAATACATTGAGCCCTAAGTGTTGCATGAGTAAACTGGCTGTCACATAGAAAACAAAGGTGGAATACATGGGTCCTTTACAAACTGGAGGGAGTATACTTGGAATTATTTTTTTGGCCCTCAATTATTTGTTATTTGCATGAATGTCCTGGGGGAGGGAAGAAATGTAAGGTTTCCAAGTCTGCTGAGAAGACGGAAGTAGGTGGAAGGGCATGTGTGATGCAGACATTGTGATTGAGCAACGGGGTACAGATGGTTTGAGTGGTTGGCTGAAAATCTGGCAAATGAAGTTGAGTGTGAGTGAGGAAGTGAGAGAGGGTCAATAATTGGAGTTTTAAAAGAGCCCCGGAATAATGAAGGAAACTCCCTGCATGTGGCTTTTCATAGATTTCTAGTATTCCTGCTGAACTTTATGAATAAATGGAAGAAGTCTTTTGGAAAATCATCACCTCACCAGCCTCCAAGCTCCAACCCCTAACTGAAGCCAACATTTCTTAATAAATAATGAAAACTTTGCTGTGCTGCACTTTGAAGGCCAGTGTGTGGCAGGTCCCTTTGATTAAGTTGGACTCCTGTTAAGCTGCTATGAATGCTGTACTATTTCCTTGCTAAAAAGAAATGATCATTGCCCATTTGCACTGAGACGTTCCAATGTCATTGGATTAAAACGACTGACAGCTAATAAATCTTACTGACACAGTTAAAAGTCTTTGGGGACCAATAAGAGCCATCAATAGATCTACAATAGATGCATGCTAAGACTTCCTTTCAGCTTAGTGTTCCGAGAACTCAGTCAAAAATGCTCTCAGTGCAGAGCAAAACCTAACAACATAATATTTAATATTTCTCTTGATTTCTACAAAGAAAAATGCATTTAAACATGTCCTATTCATTTTAGACTATTGATTATTATTGTTAGTTTTTAACGGTGGAAAACTTTGCCCAATTATTAATATTTGCAAGACAAATTTGATTCACGTTTGCACCTATAAAATGAAATTGCCCTAGCTCAGAGTGTGAGTGAAAGTCTGAAATGGAGCTAGATAACTGTCCAGAGACTTGACCTGAGAGCTTCATCAGAAAGAATAAAACACATTTGTTGTAGACTAACGCCCGCGTGAAGCTGTAGTGTTTGTTAAGGGGTAGAGGTTGTGCTTATGTAAAGGTATATTCATCATAGCCAATTCCCCAATCCCACACCATGTTTAGACGAATATCGAAACAAGCCGTAAGCCCAGCAGGCCCATAGAAAGTAGCAGAAAGATCAGCTGTAGGCCATTCAGCCCCTGCAGCCTGCTCCACTATTCACTACAATATTGGCTAATCATCTATTCCAATGCCATATTTATGTGCCCTCTTGATGCAGCTCTACAGGACTTCGATTAGGCCACATTTGGAGTATCACATGCAGTTCTTGTCGCTCCATTACAGGAAAGATGAGGAGGCTTTGGAGACAGTGCAGAGGAGGTTTACCATAAAGCTGCCAAGATTAGAGAGCTTCGGCTACAGGGAGAGATTGGATAGACAGATTGTTTTCACTGGAATGTCGGAGGTTGAAGGGAGACTTGGTAGAAGTATATCAAATTATGAGAAACATAGATAGGATATACAATCAGAAACCTTCCGCCAGGGTGGAAATGTTTAACACCAGAGGGCATAGCTATGAGGTGAGGGGCAGAAAGTTTAATGGAGATGTGTGGGGCAAGTTTTATACAGAGAGTAATGTAGTCTGGAATGCATTGCCAGGGATGGTGGTAGAGGCAGATATGATAGTGGCGTTTAAGAGGCTTTTAGTTAGGCACATGGAAGTGCCGGGAATAGAGGCATATGGATCTGGTACAGGCCGATGAGATCAGTTTAACTCGGCTTCATGTTCACCACAAACATTGTGGGCCAAAGGGTCTATTCCTGTGATGTACTGTCCTATGTTCATGCCACCATCTATGCTATAGACAAGTCTATTTTAACCTGAACAATATTTTATGTTTGCAGCAAGAATTTTAGGAATTATTTTTACCTGGATATTTACCTAATAAAGAATGTTGAGCAACTGGATTGCTCCACATGGGACATTTTAAAACAAAGTGCACTTCATATTCATGTTCCATTGATATTCAGGAAGTCTTCATTTTTATCTTGTGTGGAGTATGGACACCATTTAACCAGAATGGTTCACCTTTGTGTTCCATATTCTACATAAAAACCTGAAAAATCGAGTCAATTAATATCTTCTGAATTCTTTGCTCCTCGTGTGATTTTCCTGTCAAGAATGCATTGTTGGTCTTGGTTAAATATTGGCAGGATCTGAATGATGTCACCCCTGCCTCTTAAACAACAAACACACATGTTCATAGAAACATAGAAAATAGGTGCAGGAGTAGGCCATTTGGCTCTTTGAGCCAGCACCCCCATTCAATATGATCATGGTTGATCATCTAAAATCAGTACCCCGTTCCTGTTTTTTCCCCATATCCCTTGATTCCTTTAGCCCTAAGAGCTAAATCCTACTCTCTCTTGAAAACATCCATTGATTTGGCCTCCACTGCCTTCTGTGACAGAGAATTCCAGAGATTCACAACTCTCTGGGTGAGGAAGTTTTTCCTCATCTCAGTTCTAAATGAGGCCTACCCCTTATTCTTAAACTGTGACCCCTGGTTCTAGATTCCCCCAACATCGGGAACATTTTTCCTGCATCTAGCCTGTCCAATCCTCTAAGAATTTTATATGTTTCCACACAATCCTCTCTCATCCTTCTAAATTCCAGTGAATACAAGCCCAGTCGCAAATGTCACAACAGCAAAATGGATACATGGACTATGACATTTTAACCATCCTGCTTATAGCTTTCTCATTTTCTGCAGTAGGATGCAATCAGGACTAGAGTAACAAATCTAAATAGTCCTAAATTCAAAGTGTTAGCTTGCATCTAATCTCAAGGGAGAATTACATTAAGGTATTTTTAATTACATAAATTAAAATGTCCACTTAATGTCATAAATAACTCACTTTTAACTTAGGTCTGCAATGGCTTGAAGTGCTGTTTTTTGGATTTAATTTCAAAATGTTTAACATTTAATTTTGTAGATGTGACCTTATATTGCTGATATGCAATCCACTGAGACAAAAGTTCTGTCTTTCCTCCACACTTGGATTGCACCATACAACTTGAAAAATTGGACAATTAGACTTTTTAGATTTTAACTACCAGAATCTTTGCATGACTTTTCTAAAACGACATGACATTCCACATGACAACCATAAATCACGTAAATGTCACATGACGTACACCTTGAAAAATTCTGACCCCTTTATTGAATAATATCTGAAAAATGGGAGAATAATTGATATTTCTCCAAAAGATTTGTTAACTACGAAGCCATTTTTTGCTGATCAAATGAGATCCTGGCCTCGAAGATGCACTACTGCCTTTTAATGGTATTATAATAGAATTGTGAATCCCCTCAATGCTGTTTGTGGAAGTCATCTGAAGACCAAGACAAGCACTTAACTCCAGCACACTTAACATAGCAGCTCTGTTCGGTTTCTTGTGCTATGCACATTACTGATTGGCATATTTCAAGTTCTCTCAAATGTCAGCAGTTTGCCTAGCTGGTGCATTCTCTCAAGCTGATGCTGAAATGAAGATTAATGTAAGGAAATGAGAGAGGATGTGAGTGAGTGCTTTGTTTTGGTCTGGGTCTTTAGGAGACTGCTACGGACAGCATCAGAGTGATGCACAATGCTCTTAACAGAGATGAGCAGCAGCCGCTGACACGATCCAGAGACAAAAAAAAAGCCGAGCAGGTCTGTGATCTTGATCTCAAAGAAATGTCCCGATGAAATTGTTTTTGAGGTCTTGGAGGAGTTCAGAGGTCCGAGATTTCACTGTGGCCCAAGAATACAATATGATCATCGGTCCCATTTAGCAGAAATGGAGTTAATAAAATCAGTTGAATGAATGAATGAATGAATGAATGAATGAATGAATGAATGAATGAATGAATGAATGAATGAATAAGTTTATTGGGCAAGTATGTACACATTCAAGGAATGTGCCTTGGTGCTCCGCTCGCAAGTAATTATGTCTGGCTGTGGTTGCTTTGACAGTCCGGAATCACCTTCCAGAGGGAAGTGCTTCAAAGAGTTTGTGGCTAGTGTGAGAGGGGTCAGAGATGATCTTGCTCGCTCGCTTCCTGGCCCTTGCAGTGTACAGTTCGTCAATGGAGTGCTCCAAGATGGATTCTTAGTACAGCTTGTACTGGAGCCTACCAGGGTGAAGGCAATTCTGGATTTAGTGTTGTGTAATGAACCTGATTTGATAAGGGAACTCAAAGTGAAAGAGCCATTAGGAGGCATAATATGATACTTTTTAATCTACAAATTGAGAGGGAGAAGGGAAAATCGGAAGTGTCAGTATTACAGTATAGCAAAGGGGATTATAGAGGCATGAGGCAGGAGCTGGCCAGATTTGACTTGAAGAAGACCCTAGCAGGGAAGACGGTAGAACAGCACTGGCAGGTATTCCTGGGAATAATGCAGAAATTGCAGGATCAATTCATCCCAAAGAGGAAGAAAGATTCTAAGTAAGAGGCACCCTTGGCTGACAAGGGAAGTCAAGGACAGCATAAAAATAAAAGAGCAGAAGTACAACAAAGCAAGGAAGAGCGGGAAGCCAGACGATTGGGACTCTTTTAAAGAGCAACAGAAGATAACTAAAAAGGCAATACGGGAAGAAAAGATGAGGTGCGAAGGTCAGCTAGCCAATAATGCAAAGGAGGATTGTAAAAGCTTATTTAGGTATGTGAAGAGGAAAAAAATAGTTAATGCAAATGTGGGACTCGAAGACAGAAGCAAGGGAATTTATTATGGGAAACAAGGAAATGGCAGACGAGTTGAACATTAATGACTTGGATGAAGGGATTAAAAGTAACATTAGCAAATTTGCAGATGCCACGAAGCTGGGTGGCAGTGTGAACTGTGAGGAAGATGCTATGAGGTTGCAGGGTGACTTGGACAGGTTGTGTGAGTGGGCAGATGCATGGCAGATGCAGTTTAATGTGGATAATTGTGAGTTTATCCACTTTGGTGGTAAGAATAGAAAGGCAGATTTTATCTGAATGGTGTCAAGTTAGGAAAAGGGACGTACAACGAGATCTGGGTGTCCTAGTGCATCAGTCACTGAAAGGTAGCATGCAGGTACAGCAGGCAGTGAAGAAATCTAATAGAATGTTGGCCTTCATAACAAGAGGAGTTGAGTATAGGAGCAAAGGGGTCCTTCTGCAATAGTACAGGGCCCTAGTAAGAACGCACCTGGAGTACTATGTGCAGTTTTGGTCTCCAAATTTGAGGAAGGATATTCTTGCTATTGAGGGCGTGCAGCATAGGTTCACTCGGTTAATTCGCGGAATGGTGGGACTATCATATGTTGAAGGACTGGAGAAACTCGGCTTGTATGCACTGGAATTTGGAAGGATGAGAGGGGATCTTATTGAAACATATAAGATTATTAAGGGATTGGACACGTTAGGGGCAGGGAACATGTTCCCAATGTTGGGGGAGTCCAGAACCAGGGGCCACAGTTTAAGAATAAGTGGTAGGCCATTTAGAACAGAGATGAGGAAAAACGTTTTCAGTCAGAGAGTTGTAAATCTGTGGAATTCTCTGCCTCAGAAAGCAGTGGAGGCCAAGTCTCTGGATGCTTTCAAGAGAGAGCTAGATAGAGCTCTTAAGGATAGCAGAGTCAGGGTGTATGGGGAGAAGGCAGGAACGGGGTACTGATTGAAAATGATCAGCCATGATCACATTGAATGATGGTGCTGGCTCGAAGGGCCGAATGGCCTACTCCTGCAGCTATTATCTATTGTCTAATGGGGGGAAGGTTGCAGCCAACAACCTTCTCAGCATGATCGAATAATTCGTTGCAGACTCTGGGTGTCGTGCTTGGTGGCTGAGCCAAACCAGACCATGTTGGAGAAGGTGAGGACAGACTCTACGATGGCAGTATAGAATTATACCATCATTGCCTGTGGCAGATTGTGTTTCCTCAGCTGCCGCAGGAAGTACATCCTCTGTTGGGCCTTTTTGACTGTGGGTCGATGGTGGCCCCCCATTTAAGGTCCTTGGAGATGATGGTTCCAAGGAACTTAAATGACTCCACAGATGTGACTGTGGTGTTGTTGATGGTGAGGGGAGGGGAAGCTCTCCTAATGTCCACAATCAGTTCCACTGTCTTTAGAGCATTGAGCTCCAGGTTGTTGTGCTGACACCAGGATGCCAGCTGTGTTACTTCCCATCTGTAGGCAGATTCCTCCCCATCCTGGATCAGTCCAATCAGGGTTGTGTCATCCGCAAACTTGAGAAGCTTGACAGAGGAGTCTGTGGAGGTGCAGTCATTGGTTTAGAGAGAGTAAAGGAGAGGGGATAGTACGCAGCTTTGCGGTGCTCCTTTGCTGAGGGTTGCGGGTCCGTGATGTGCTTTCCCAGCCTCGCATTCTGTCTGTCAGGAAGTTGATGATCCACTGACCGAGGGTTTCAGGCACAGTCAACTGGGAGAGTTTGGAGTGTAGTAGCTCTGGCACAATGGTGTTAAATGCAGAGCTAAAATTTCTGCCATTCGTACATAGAACCGTTTTTTTTTCAAACTAATTACATTGATAATTTTGTAGGACATTTTACACATTGCACCACTGTTGATTTTGGAGAATTTTACACTTGTATTAAAGGTAATAGAGCAAACAAAATTTCCGCCAAAAAAGTCAGAGATTGAATTTTCAAATGAGTATCAAAGCACTCAGGAATGTGTACAATATAGTTAAACTCTGGGACAAGCCAATTTACAATTAAACAATGCATGTTTTAGAAGTTGTGAGGGAGAAAAATATTCTTGGTCATTTTCTGAATGAGAGTGAAAGGTTTTAGGTTTTTTTCATCCACTAAGCCAGGATTGGGCTAACGTCCTCAATTGTACATTTCCATTCTGCCTTCTCAGCTTTGAACTGCTAACCATTCACGTTCCAATGCAGAGACCATGTAAGCTTTACTATTATTCCTTTGAGCCTATTGACTCATTCTCGGCATTAGAAAAGGTTTGGCAGAATCCTCCTTTAAACAAAAGAGCTAATAAGTTCAATAGTACTGTTGAAGCAAGTGAGGCAGTAAAGGAACATCTCATCAGGGGAACTGGAACTACTCAGATTTTACACGACTGCAATGACAAAGTCAATGGCAGATATGAGGAAGAAGCATTTGCAAACCTGTAACTGGGAGTCATGGTAGGTACTCTGGATTCATTAGCAACATACATCAGAGCAATCAGTTTTCATGTACTTCTTGTAAACAGTCAAGTTACTTCAATGTATACGTGTTTTTATATACTCTGCTCCTCAGTTGATAATTTAATCCTTTTTAATTTGACCTGTTTTATTTGCTGATTGAGTTTTATGACCTGCAATACTGCATTAACCTTTATTGATCAGAAAGTCCCTGATTTACAACAATTGCTCCTTGTAAGAACCTTAACTGAATTTATGCACTCTTTGCCATATTCTTTAAACTCATGACTCAGTTGGAATCTTGTACGATCTGCTTATTTTCCTCGAGATATGTTATAGTTTTTGTATTATATTTGAAATCATATGACATAGGAGAAGAATTAGGCCTTTTGTCCCTTTAAGTTTGCACTGCCATTCATTTATGGCTGATCTATTTTTCCCTCTCAACCCCATTCTCTTGCTTTCTCTCTGTAACCTTTGACACCCTGACTAATCAAAAACCTATCAATCTCCACATAAAATACCCAATGATTTGGCCTCTATGGCCATCTGGCAATGAATTCCACAGATTCACCATCCGCTGGTTAAAGAAATTCCACTCTTCTCCTTGGCAGAATCCTCCTTTCTGCTAAAGATGCATCCTTTTATTCTGAGGCTGTACCCTCTTGTTCTAGACTCTCCTGTCACAGGAAATATCCTTCTATATTCTCTCTATCTTGGCCTTTCATTATTCGGAGGTTTCAATTAGATCCCATCCTACTAAACTCCAGTGATGTTGCCCTCAAATGTTCCTCGTACGTTAACCCAATTATCCCCAGGATCATTCTTGTAAATCTCCTCTGGACCCTCTCCAATGCCAGCACATCCTTCCTCAGATATGAGGCCCAAAACTGCTCACAATATTCCAAATGTGTTCTGACTGGCGCCTGAGAAGCCTCAGCATTAAATCCTTGCTTTTATATTCTTGTCCACTCAAAATGAATGCATTAGCCTTCCTTACTACTAACTCAACCTACAAATTAATTTTTGGGGAATCCTGCACCAGCACCTCCAAAAACCCTTTGCACCTCCAATTTATGACTCCTCCCCATTTAGAAAATATCCTACACCTTTATTCCTTAACCTTATACTTTAAATCACGGTTAAAATCACTTTTAGGCAGATGGTTCAGCGTCAAAGCAAATTGTTCCAAATAAATCTATAATTCTTCACAGCTTTTTTTCCATTTACAGTTGTTGGAACAGAATCCGTACACGTGCAGGTCGTATCTGCCGGCCTACCATAAAGTACCAGGCCTAACAAAAAGTACCAGGGCTACGTTTGAACTGCTTTGGTGTCATTCCCTGTCAGCTTGTTTATACTTGTCACTTATAATCACATATAATCACACATAATCGGTGGTACATGTATTTTGCAAGTGACCACCATATCTATATCTATTTTATTATTAATACCTTAAAAGGAAGGATGTAGATTACCATATTAGATCACCTCGCTTATTATGCATGTTGCACATTCCACATGTGATCCAGTCCGATGGCTCAGCAACAGGGGGAATCACACCCATAGTCACCATCCTGTTGAGTTCGGTTTGTACGCGATCCCGCATAGCATGGGGAATCCGGTGGGCGGGACGGACAACCGGCAGGACCTCTGGGTCGGTCGTGATGGTGCACCTAATAGGAAGCTTGCCAAGCTTGCCGTCGAAGAGAACTCCGTATTGTGAGAGGAACTGTTGGGTGGAGCCACGTGCGGGAGAAAGTTGATGGACTGCCGAAACAAAGGTGACCAAGCCTAGGTCGTTATAGGCAACAATGCCTAGCAGGGGAGTCACTTTCTCCCGGATAACAAAACAACTCAGATTGTATACTCGTGACGCTAGTTGGCACTGTAACTCGATTGTTCCAACAGGGTTGATAGTCCCCCCACCAAAGGGAAGCAGCGAGGCTGTGGTTTGTTTGATGCCCTTGGCATTATGAATCCTGTGGAGCTCAGATAAGGATAGAACGTTGCAACAAGCCCCAGTATCTCCATTGCAGCTTCACGCTAACAGTTGGGGCCAATCCCTTGTTGGTCCTGGCTTACCTCATCAAATCACCCAAAGCTAATCATTACTTCCAGCAGGTGGATCACAACTTTTTGATGTTTTATTGCACCAGCAAATTAGTCCTTTGTGTGTGACTGCCAAAATTACATTAATGCTCCAAGCCACATTAAAGGTTGATGTGCTACTACATATTTTGCAGATCATGCATGGAATAGAAGTTACTCCTGCTTATGCCCATGTCACAGAATAATTCCAGAGCATGTTTTATGAACAGTGCAACTTCTAGGGCGTTGCAAACTAAAGGGTCTATCCCACTTTAGGCGATATTAAGGCGACTGCCGGTGACTAGGCTGTCGCCGACAGTTCGCCGGGTGTCGCGGGCATGTTCGTGAGGAGTCTTCCTAGAATCGTAGTGGATCTCAGCGCGTCGCTGAGAAATCATCCGGAGTGAAATTTCTCGGCGACTGCTGGTTTGTTGCCAGGTATCGTTGCTTATTGCGGGCGCTGTCACATGCTGTCCCCAGGTTTGCTAGGTTGTCTTAGATGCATTTAGAAACACATTATATTAAAATAAGTAAAGTAATTTCAAAATACCATAAAATGCTTGTGTTTAACCAATTTATTTACCGTCAGGACATTTGACAGGTAGATTGGAGGCGATAGTTTGGCGGTCAGGCAAGCGTGGGAATTTTGAGATGTTTATGGCCATCAGCCATTACTTTTAAAGTGGGCTCCTAACCCAGATATGCAACCCAGAAACCAGATATGCATCTCCCATACATTTTCAAAGAATGCCCACACACTTTTCACAAAAATCCACTTAACCACTTTTTAAATTATTTTTTTAATACAGCTATTAGTAAACTGGAAGTCAATCCAGTTTATGCCTTGTTACAGTGATGCTTGGTTTTTAAGTAACCCATACAAGATGTTATAGTTCAAAACTCTCAAGTATTTACCGACTTGACAGTGATTTCAGCGACAATTAGGACGCCGGAGAAACATTGACAGCGTGGGAATTTTGCGATGTTTCCGAAGATGCTGTAATTTTGACCTGACTCGGCATTGTCGTGGTCATTGTCGTCGGGTAAAAGAAAAGTTTGGCGATCTGCTACGACTTTGACAGTCGCCGGCAGTTGCCTTAAAATTGCCTAAAGTGGGACAGGCCCTTTAATGCTCATTTGTATTTCTAAATGCAAAAGGCATCTCTAGGTTGGGAGTAAAAGTGATGGCTGAAACATCTCATACAAGTAGGATTCATCCAGTCATCTAGAAATAACATTTACATACTTACATTCACACCCAAATCATTAACACATATCAACAACAACAAGGAACCCAAGTATATTTCATGGCCCCTCTACCATTGCACCACCATGAGCAACAACCCATCCATAAATTCCAAAATTAGACTATTCAAAGCATTTAATTAAACTACCTTTAGTAGTTAACTCAGTTGTTATCTAATAACCTACCGCCATTCAGTAATGTCTATGTTTAATACTCCATGAATATTGCACTGCAGATGTCATGATAACTGCCAGCAATAATATATTACAACCAATAATATTTAAAATCTACTCCATCTAATATGTATAATGTTTTATTTGCCCATTAGGTCACCCCTTAGTCTTTATTGCTCCAGAGTAAACGAGCACAATCTGTCCCATAACTAATGCCTTCCAATCCAGGCAACATCTTGGTAAATCTCCTCTCCACTCTCTCTCCAGTGCACCTTTATAAGCTGACATTAACCCTGGACAAAGGAATTATCTTCTTAAACTTTAAATCTAGGATCAGCTATTTCATTTTTATGTTCTATCATCTTAATATCGAACTAATTTCGCAGAGATAAATGATGCACACTCCACCACTAAACTCTTCATTAAATCAGAAGTTGAACAGCACCCGGGAGGAGTACAGAACTAAAATGTAATGAATGACTTCAGTTGAATCGAACAAAGCCCAGTATTCATATGTCACAAACTATGTCAGTTAAATCAAAATTGGAAAAACAAGGAGAAAAGTCCCAAAACAAGGGTTTAATCACAGCGAAGGATAGTAAAATAAATGGAAAAAAATTAACCCCCCCAAAAATCTATGTCAAAACTATATCAAAACAGAAAAATTATATCCCGACTTTCTTCTTCACCCAGTATCTATATTCGGTAAATCATTAATAGTGCAGAATAAATCAAATAGTCACCTGTAGCATGAGATTCAAAATCAAATAGTGAGATGCAACACTTGGCATTAGATCAAATAGTGGGTGCAGCAAATATAAACACCTGCTATAGCAACCAATGGATAACATGCTGGACACAAAGCTTTGAGGCTGTGTTGCCAAGTAGCGATCAAGAAGATCTGTGCGGTTGCTAAGGAAAATATAGGCAACAGTTTATGATTATAGCTAAAATGGGACAATGTTTACAAAATCATAACCTATTAATGAGGAGACAGCAGTTTATGTTATACAGGCCCAAAGTGTTATGTATGAATGTCAGGAATGGTTGTCTCCAATTAGAAAGAAAAACAGGCAAGATTCTGCTCAATTTCTTCCATTTCTGTCACATATAACCTTCCACATACATGAGTGACCTTTAGTTTTTGGGAGAATAAAAGATAATTTCCATTGCATCTTTTGTTTTTAATTGATCTCGATTATGGTTCAAATATCAAGGATTGTTTTTAACATAATCCAACGTTACAACAAAACTAATAATTTAAATTGGTTATTATTACTAAAATGGGGATATTTTGTGCAGATTTGTTATATAAATGCATGCTTATGGGGTGTAATAGTGTACATGGAATGAGTTTACTCAAATATTACTGGATATTCGACGGTACTTTATTTTTCACATGTACCTTCGTCACAACTTGCCAACGCCGACCAACATGCCCAATCTACACTAGTCACACCTGCCCTCTAAACCTATCCTATCCATGTACCTATCTAAACGTTTTTTAAACGTACCTGCCACAACTATCTCCTCTGGCAGCACGTTCCATACATTCGCCATCCTTTGTGTAACAAAGTTATTCCTATAGTTTCTTATTAAATTTTTCCCTCCCTCACCTTGAACCTCTGGTTCTTGATTCCCCTACTCTGGGCAAAAGACCAAAAACCTGATCTATTTTTCTCATGATTTTGTACACCTCTCCCTATAGATCAGGCCCTTGTGTTCTGACAACATCCTTGTAAATCTCCTCTACCCCCTTTCCAGCTTGACAACATCTTTCCTACAACATGGTGACCAAATTGAACACGATACTCTTAATTTGGTCTCACCAACATCTCATATAACTGACCAACTTTTATACTCAATACTCTGACTGATGAAGGCCAATGTGCCAAAAGCCTTTTTGACTACCCCATCTACCTGTGATGCCACTTTCAGAGAACCAAAGAAATGCACACTGAGATCCCTCTGCTCAACAATACTCCCCAGAGTTCGAGAATTCACTGTGTAGCTCCCGCCCATGTTAGACATCCCAAAATGCAACACCTCACATTTCTCTGCATTAAATACCATCACCCAGTCCTCAGTCCTCCTGGCCAACTGATCAAGATCCTGCTGTAATTTTTAACATTTTCACTTGCGACATGTGCCTTGTAAGTTCTTATCCAAATCTTTCATATAGATGACAATGGGCCCAGCACCAAACCCTGAAGCACACCATGAGTCACAGGCCCCCAATCCAAAAAACAACCTTCCACCATCGCCTTCTCCTTCCTTCCATGAAGCCAATTTTCAATCCATTATAGGCAATAGACAATACACAATAGACAATACACAATAGACAATAGGTGCAGGAGGAGGCCATTCGGCCCTTCGAGCCAGCACCGCCATTCAATGTGATCATGGCTGATCATTCTCAATCAGTATCCCGTTCCTGCCTTCTCCCCATACCCCTTGACTCCGCTATCTTTAACAGCTCTATCTAGCTCTCTCTTGAATGCATTCAGAGAATTGGCCTCCACTGCCTTCTGAGGCAGAGAATTCCACAGATTCACAACTCTCTGACTGAAAAGGTTTTTCCTCATCTCCGTTCTAAATGGCCTACCCCTTATTCTTAAACTGTGGCCCCTTGTTTTGGACTCCCCCAACATTGGGAACATGTTCCTGCCTCTAACGTGTCCAACCCCTTAATAATCTTATACGTTTTGATAAGATCCCCTCTCATCCTTCTAAATTCCAGTGTGTACAAGCCTAGTCGCACCAGTCTTTCAACATATGACAGTCCCGCCATTCCGGGAATTAACCTAGTAAACCTACGCTGCACGCCCTCAATAGCAAGAATTTTCTTTACTCAAATTTGGAGACCAAAACTGCACACAGTACTCCAGGTGCGGTCTCACTAGGGCCCTGTACAACTGCAGAAGAACCTCTTTGCTCCTATACTCAACTCCTCTTGTTATGGCCAACATTCCATTGGCTTTCTTCACTGCCTGCTGTACCTGCATGCTTCCTTTCAGTGACTGATGCACTAGGCCACCCAGATCTCGTTGTACGTCCCCTTTTCCTAACTTGACACCATTCAGAAAATACTCTGCCTTCCTATTCTTACCACCAAAGTGGATAACCTCACACTTATCCACATTAAATTGCATCTGCCATGCATCCGCCCACTCACTCAACCTGTCCAAGTCACCCTGCAACCTCATAGCATCTTCCTCACAGTTCACACTACCACCCAGCTTTGTATCATCTGCATTGACACCATTCAGATATCTCTCCTTGGACCCCATGCGATCTAAACTTCCAGAACAGCTGACCATTGTCGAAAGCCTTGCTGAAATCCATATTTACAACATCGATAGCTCTGCCGTCATCAACCTTTTTGGTCATATCTTAAAAAAAACTCAATCAGATTTGTGAGATATGACTTCCCATGCATAAAACCATGCTGACTGTTCCTAATCAGACCATTTCCATCTAAATGCATGTATATCTGTCCCCATACACAATCCCAGCTGCTAAAACCTGCCCCATGCTGCCTCCTTACTCTTGACCAGAGCCTCAATTTCCCTTGTCATCCAAGCTTCCTCACACTCACCTGCCTTGCCCTTCACTCTAACAGGAACATGCATGTCCTGGACTCTTTTGTCAGTACACTTTTAAAAAACATCCCACTTTCCTGATGTTCCTTTTCCTTCAAAGAACCTACAATCGATATGAGCAAATTCCTGTCACATACCTTGAAAGGTGTCCTTGTCCGAACGAATTTTAACTCGTGGGCCCGCACTGTTTCTATCCATAACTATCTTAAACATAATAGAACAGTGATCGCTGATTCCGAAAGGCTCATCCACAAACACATCCACTTGCCCCATCCGATTTCTCACGACTAGATCAAGTGTTGCCCTCTCCCATGTGGGGGCCTCTACATATTGCTGGAAGAAACTTTCCTGAATACATTTGATAAATTCCATCCTGTCTAAACCTTTCGCACTATGACATTCACAGTCAATATTGGGAAAGTTAAAATCCCCTGCTATGACAACCTTCTTAGACATGCAGCTGCCTGCAATCCCCTGGCATATTTGCTCTTCTAATTCCCGTTGACAATATGGGGGCCTGTAGTACACCCCCAACAAAGTGATCATCCCTTTCCTGTTCCTCAGTTCCATCCATATAACCTCACTAGACGAACCACCCTTGTTGTCACTTCCGACCACCGCCATGAAACCCCCCTTAAACAATAATGCAACATCCCCTTCTCTTTTACATCTCCCCCCCCCCCCCCCGAAAAAAACCCCACTGTCTCCTGAACACCTGTACCTTGGAACATTGGGCTGCCAGTCCTGCTCCTCTCTTAACCAGGTTTCTGTAATGAGTACAACAACCCAGTCCAATGTACCCATCTGTTTTACCGATCAGGCCTCTTGCATTAAACTTGGTGCAATATATAGCAACAGTCCTTCCTCACTCACTGCCTTTTTCCGGCCTATTCTGTCCACTAACCTTTCTCTCATCAGTCTCCACACCAACATCTGGACTCTCAACTGCCTCGGTCCTGTATAGGATCCCACCTCCCCTGCCGGTACAATGAAATTCATTTTTATATACAATTCAGTACAGGTACATAAGCACTTGGATACATCTTAGATAAGCATCCAGCCACAATGCATGTGTTTAGCATTAGTACACTGAGACAGTATGCAGAGTTGCCAGATTTGCCGCCCATTTCCAATCCCAGCTGGTACAAATCGATTTATTCACAAAATGCTGGAGTAAATCAGCAGGGCAGGCAGCATCTTGGGAGAGAAGGAATGGGTGACGTTTCGGGTCGAGACCCTTCTTGAGACCGGTGTACCTTCTTCAGACCGGTGTACCTTTTACTAGTGACGATATTAAGCAAGGGATGTGTCTGGCATCCCATAATGAAACACATCCCTTGGCATTGTTGCAGATCAGTGTTCCCATAATGTTTCTTCAGTGGATGACTAACATGTATCCCTCAATAAACAGCACTAAAAAGATGAATTGGTCATTATTACTTCAGCTATTTGTGCAGTTTATCTCGGGCAATGTCTATATCACAGCAGTGCACTTCAGCAATATTTCAACTGTTTAAACCACTCCAGGGAACCAGAATATGAAGTATGTATAGGGACAAGATAGCCTATGCTGAGATTATTTGTGCAAATACAATTCATCCTCAATACATAAAGTCGTGGGAAGAGAGTTAATTAGAAGAGCACAACTGAGAGAGATTATAACAATAATCAATATAGATTAGATCTGGCATAATCCGTGCAAATTGAATCTGTGGGTCATAAAGACCTTTGGAGAGTTTAAGGAGAGGCAACCTGAGACCATGAGAATGATACTCAGAAATTAAGGAGAAGAATATGGTTGAGAAAAGTTAACTTGTTTCTTTCACAAAATGCTGGAGTAACTCAGCAGGTTAGGCAGCATCTCGGGAGAGAAGGAATGGGTGACGTTTCGGGTCGAGACCCTTCTTCAGACGTCTCGACCCGAAACGTCACCCATTCCTTCTCTCCCGAGATGCTGCCTGACCTGCTGAGTTACTCCAGCATTTTGTGAATAAATCGATTTGTACCAGCATCTGCAGTTATTTTCTTATTAACTTGTTTCTTGTTCTTTAGTTCAAATTGAAGTTTGCAAAGTGATTGAATTAAAGTTTTCAATATCATGATATGGAAAAAATAATTTAAGATGATTTCTGGTCTTTCCTTTAAAAATGATTTAGAAGTATACATTTTAAGCAATATTCTAACTAGAAGTATACATTTTAAGCAATATTCTAACGATTAACTAATCAAATGAAGATGGTTTTGTTATTTTATACAGCAGTGGCCTTTTAAAATATTATGCAAATATGGAGGGTGTTGCTCCACATATAAAATTTGTGGGTTAAGGGTCTACAAGATTGTTCAGTTGTAGCTTCACGCACCATTAAAATTCCAGTTATGTCATTTCTTAATTCTTTCTTCTTCAAACTCGGAAAAACCAAAAACAGGAGAAAATGTTTGCTGTGCGGCAGCTGCTGATGTGTGTGGGTCTGTATATGCATCTTTGCTTCCACCGATCAAAGCTATCATTGTGTGTTCAGTACCCTTGTCATTCTCCGCACATATCATCCACCCAGATTCACTCCAATAAAAACTCAGCTGTATCTTTGTGCCTTAGATTCAAATGTATTAGTGCATTTATTTTGCTGCAAACTTTCAACAGATTATCAGAGGCTGAATGAGTTACAATTGATTTATACAGATATCAAACTATAGCTTAATGAAGGACAGCATAACATTCATGAGGATTCATGGGTATCACAATCGTAAGAATTAGGAGCAGCAATAGATCACTTGTCCCTTAAGCCTGCTCTACCATTTAACAAGATCATGGCCGATTTGATTGTAACTTCAATCTGACATTCTCTGTCAATTCCGGTAACCTCCCATTCCCTTGCTAATCAAAAATCTATTGATCACTACCTTTAAAAATATTCAATGAATCTGCTTCCTTTGCACAAAAGAGTTCCAGGGATCTGGAAGAGAAAAGAGAAATCACTTCATTCTGCCATAATTGGGTAGCCCCTTGTTTTTACAGTGACCTTTAGTTTTAGATTAATATATCCTCAATTCTGAACTCAAAATATAATTGATCAACCTGGAAATTTTCTGAAGTGGTTTTTAATTTTTTGAGACCTTTTTGTAATAATACAGCATCATTCGACTTTGATGGAAGCCGACCAATGTATTTTCCTCTTAATCACTGCATTTCCAATTGATAGCTGGCATATTCCTCACCTCACGCTGCATCTCCCTCGCTACCAAATTACTGCTATTATAACATCCAGCCTGATGTTGTACATTAGCGCCACAACCATCTCAACAAAAGGTCAAGCCTTCTGCTTATGCTTAATTTTTTCCCAGTAACTGTTTCCATATTTCTCACCTTGTTCCTATTATTCCACATAACTTAGTTTTTTACACCACTCCTACCTGTAATTAATTCACAAGAAATTATTTTGTATGTTTTCAGTGTTTAATAGTGTAAATTTTCATCCAGCAATAATATTTAATGATGTGATGCTTGCTTGCTACAGATGAAATGTATAATCTGGTAATGGCTAAAAATTCATCCAGGAATTTGACCCATACTCAGTTGGACCATCTGTGATAATGATCTTATCATCAATTGGTGAACAATTCCTGAACAATACTGCATGATAGCAATTTCCAGCTACGAATCCAAGCAACAGTTAAAGAGTTTAGTTGTTTAGTTTCAGCTGCACTTTGCTTTATGTACCTGATGCAATACAAGTGCAATATGGCTCGAATAACCATTAGTGATGTTGTAACAACTGCACCACTTGTCACTCTTTACTGTGACAGGTGCTTCAAGGCATCGAGCTATGCTTGTCAAATAAATGATCAATTGGGTGACGGTAAAGAAAAACAAAAGCTGTTGAACTTGCTGAGAAAATAAAGACATTGCGCACTCCAACAACAGATGTGTTGTTTAGCTTTGGGTTGTGTAAGCCACTATATTTGGACTCTAAATTGTTCATTCATAAGATTCAAAACAATCAGTAATATGTGATCCTTATTAAACAGAATTAATGATGATTATATATACAGCTGAATGATTTTTAGCTCCTTTTGTGTATTATCTCCAAGAAGGGTGGAACAACACTGGGGAAGCACAATGGTCCAGCTGGTAGAGTTGCTGCCTCACAGCACCAGAGACATCCTCAGGTGTTGTCTGTGTGGAATTTGCAAGTTCTCCCTATGTTATTTTCCAAGTGTTACAGCTTTCTCCCACATTCCAAAGATGTGCAAGTTGAAGGTAATAATAATAATTATTATAATTTTATTTGTCATATGTAGGTTGGCACAGGGTCAACGATACAATGAAATGTATTTGACAACGGGTCACCTCAGCAGTAATATTCCAAGGATTGGGTTAATTGGGTTCTGTGAAATCACCCCCAGTGCATAGGGAGTGGATGAGAAAATGGGATAACATAGAACTGGTGTGAATGGGTGATGATGGTCAGTGTGAACTTGGTGGCCTGTATCCCTGCCATATCTCGAAACTAAATAAAACTAGTGTACAAAATATTTTGCACATATAATCTTGGTTGGCATGGGCAAGTTGGTCCGAAGGGCCTGTTTCCGTGCTGTATGACTCTATATATGTTTACGAGGGAAAAAAAGATGCTTGAAAACAGAAACCACTAAATGTATTCAGTCCTGCAATTTTTAGAGCAAATATTATCGACCTATGGAAGTGAACCAAAGGATGTAAATTTACATCTATTGTTTGCCACAGGATAAATGATAAGGGAATAGCAAATAGGGATGATTTGCCCCTCAAGAAGAAACATTGTAGAGTGAGCATCTCCATCAGGTTGCTGCTAGCTTATGTAAAGGCAATGCTCGCATAAGCAATTTGAAAAGTCCGGGAGCAGAGCAAGGATGCCCGTTGGCTGAGCAGAAAAGTAAGTGCTAATTACAGTTGAACAGGCAGTTTAAAAAGAGCGCCAAAAGGAAGCTAGTAGTCAATTTGAAAAGTCCGGGAGCAGAGCAAGGACGCCCGTTGGCTGAGCAGAAAAGTAAGTGCTAATTACAGTTGAACAGGCAGTTTAAAAAGAGCGCCAAAAGGAAGCTAGTAGTCAATTTGAAAAGTCCGGGAGCAGAGCAAGGACGCCCGTTGGCTGAGCAGAAAAGTAAGTGCTAATTACAGTTGAACAGGCAGTTTAAAAAGAGCGCCAAAAGGAAGCTAGTAATCAATTTGAAAAGTCCGGGAGCAGAGCAAGGACGCCCGTTGGCTGAGCAGAAAAGTAAGTGCTAATTACAGTTGAACAGGCAGTTTAAAAAGAGCGCCAAAAGGAAGCTAGTAGTCAATTTGAAAAGTCCGGGAGCAGAGCAAGGACGCCCGTTGGCTGAGCAGAAAAGTAAGTGCTAATTTAAGTGAGAAGTCAGGTAAATTGGACAATCAGGCAATTTAATTGGTGATATAAGCAAGACTTGCAAAAGGGTGCAGCCCAGTGAGGGAAGTGCGAGTCTTTGGCTGAGGTGAGGAGGATACAATTGTTTTAAGCCAGAGCTGGTTATAGGCACAAGGTGATGGCGGAAAAGTTGGTGCAGTGTGTTTCCTGCAAGATGTGGGAAGACAGGGACGTCGCTGGAGCTTCTGGGAGCTACACCTGCAAGAACTGTGTCCAGGTGCAGCTCCTGAAGGGACGTGTGGTGGAGTTGGAGAGGCAGTTGGATGACCTCAGGGCCATCCGGGAATGCGAGAGTTTCCTTGACAGGACCTATTGTGAGGCTGTCACGCCAAGGGTCCAGGACGAGCGAAGGTGGGAGACTGTTTCAGGGGGGAGTGGACGTGGACGTGGACTACAGGAGACCCCAGTGGCTGTGCCTATTGCAAATAGGTATACCCTCTTGGGAACTGTCGGGGCAGAAGACGTTTCCAGTCCGAGTGGCGGACCTGTTGGCAAGGATACTCGACAGGGGAGACCGAAGTCTGGAAGAGCCGTAGTGGTCGGTGACTCCATAGTCCGAGGGACAGACAGAAGATTCTGTGGCAGCAGGAGGGACTTGAGGATGGTCTGTTGCCTCCCTGGTGCCAGGGTTCAACACATCACGGACCGGCTTCAGAAAATCCTGGTGAGGGAAGGCGATCAACCTGAAGTCGTTGTGCACGTGGGCACGAATGACGTCGGGCGGAAGAGGAAGGAGGTGCTACAGCGGGAGTTTAGAGAGTTGGGAAAAACACTGAGAAGTAGGACGTCGAAGGTGGTTATCTCTGGACTGCTACCGGTACCTCGTGCTGGTGAGGCCAGGAACAGAGAGATAGAGGGAATGAATTTATGGCTGAGGGACTGGTGCAGAGAGCAGGGATTTAGATTTCTGGACCACTGGGATCTCTTCTGGGCTAGGGGTGACTTGTACAAAAGGGACGGGTTGCATCTTAACAGCAGGGGGACAAACATTCTGGCAGGCAGGTTTGCTAGTGTGACACCTGTGGCTTTAAACTAAGTAGTGGGGGCGAGGGGTTAACAAATTGTGAATATGAAGATGAGGTAAAAGGGAATACAGGAGATATTGCAAAAGACTCTCGGAAGAATGGGAACAGAAGTTCTAGAGGGGAAAAGAAATTAAGGGCAGGGCCAATTGTGAACGATGTGAGAGGGGAGGTAAATACAGAAGTTAAAGTGTTGTACTTAAATGCGCGTAGTATAAAAAATAAAGTGGATGAGCTTGAGGCTCAGTTAGTCATGGGCAAGTATGATGTTGTAGGGATCACTGAGACATGGCTACAAGAGGACCAGGGCTGGGAACTGAATATTCAGGGGTACACAACGTATAGAAAAGACAGACAGGTGGGCAGAGGGGGTGGGGTTGCTCTGATGGTAAGGAATGATATTCATTCCCTTGCAAGGGGTGACATAGAATCAGGAGATGTTGAATCAGTATGGATAGAAATGTCCGGGAATTTCTAAAATTGGAAGGAGGCCCTAGCAGGGAAGACGGTAGAACAGCAATGGCAGGTATTCCTGGGAATAATGCAGAGGTTGCAGGATCAATTTATTCCAAAGAGGTGGAAAGACTCTAAGGGGAGTAAGAAACACCTGTGGCTGACGAGGGAAGTCAGGGACAGCATAAAAATTAAGGAGAGGAAGTATAACATAGCAAAGAAGAGTGGGAAGACAGGGGATTGGGACTCTTTTAAAGAGCAACAAAAGTTAACTAAAAAGGCAATACGGGGAGAAAAGATGAGGTACGAGGGTAAACTAGCCAATAATATAAAGGAGGATAGCAAAAGTTTTTTTAGGTACGTGAAGAGGAAAAAAATAGTCAAGGCAAATGTGGGTCCCTTGAAGACAGAAGCAGGGGAATTTATTATGGGGAACAAAGAAATGGCAGACGAGTTAAACCGTTACTTTGGATCTGTCTTCACTGAGGAAGATACACACAATCTCCCAAATGTTCTAGGGGCCGGAGAACCTAGGGTGATGGAGGAACTGAAGGAAATCCACATTAGGCAGGAAATGGTTTTGGGTAGACTGATGGGACTGAAGGCTGATAAATCCCCAGGGCCTGATGGTCTGCATCCCAGAGTACTTAAGGAGGTGGCTCTAGAAATAGTGGAAGCATTGGAGATCATTTTTCAATGTTCTATAGATTCAGGATTAGTTCCTGTGGATTGGAGGATAGCAAATGTTATCCCACTTTTTAAGAAAGGAGGGAGAGAGAAAACGGGTAATTATAGACCAGTTAGTCTGACATCAGTGGTGGGGAAGATGCTGGAGTCAATTATAAAAGACGAAATTGCTGAGCATTTGGATAGCAGTAACGGGATCATTCCGAGTCAGCATGGATTTACGAAGGGGAAATCATACTACCAAATCTACTGGAATTTTTTGAGGATGTAACTAGGAAAATTGACAAGGGAGAGTCAGTGGATGTGGTGTACCTCGACTTTCAGAAAGCCTTCGACAAGGTCCCACATAGGAGATTAGTGGGCAAAATTAGGGCACATGGTATTGGGGGTAGGGTACTGACATGGATAGAAAATTGGTTGACAGACAGAAAGCAAAGAGTGGGGATAAATGGGTCCCTTTCGGAATGGCAGGCAGTGACCAGTGGGGTACCGCAAGGTTCGGTGCTGGGACCCCAGCTATTTACGATATACATTAATGACTTAGACGAAGGGATTAAAAGTACCATTAGCAAATTTGCAGATGATACTAAGTTGGGGGGTAGTGTGAATTGTGAGGAAGATGCAATAAGGCTGCAGGGTGACTTGGACAGGTTGTGTGAGTGGGCGGATACATGGTAGATGCAGTTTAATGTAGATAAGTGTGAGGTTATTCACTTTGGAAGCAAGAATAGAAAGTCAGATTATTATCTGAATGGTGTCAAGTTAGGAGGAGGGGGAGTTCAACGAGATCTGGGTGTCCTAGTGCATCAGTCAATGAAAGGAAGCATGCAGGTACAGCAGGCAGTGAAGAAAGCCAATGGAATGTTGGCCTTCGTAACAAGAGGAGTTGAGTATAGGAGCAAAGAGGTCCTTCTACAGTTGTACCGGGCCCTGGTGAGACCGCACCTGGAGTACTGTGTGCAGTTTTGGTCTCCAAATTTGAGGAAGGATATTCTTGCTATGGAGGGCGTGCAGCGTAGGTTCACTAGGTTAATTCCCGGAATGGCGGGACTGTCGTATGTTGAAAGGCTGGAGCGATTGGGCTTGTATACACTGGAATTTAGAAGGATGAGGGGGGATCTTATTGAAACATATAAGATAATTAGGGGATTGGACACATTAGAGGCAGATAACATGTTCCCAATGTTGGGGGAGTCCAGAACAAGGGGCCACAGTTTAAGAATAAGGGGTAGGCCATTTAGAACGGAGATGAGGAAGAACTTTTTCAGTCAGAGGGTGGTGAAGGTGTGGAATTCTCTGCCTCAGAAGGCAGTGGAGGCCAGTTCGTTGGATGCTTTCAAGAGAGAGCTGGATAGAGCTCTTAAGGATAGCGGAGTGAGGGGGTATGGGGAGAAGGCAGGAACGGGGTACTGATTGAGAGTGATCAGCCATGATCGCATTGAATGGCGGTGCTGGCTCGAAGGGCTGAATGGCCTACTCCTGCACCTATTGTCTATTGTCTATTGTCTATTGTCTATTGTCTATTGTTCTGAAACACCTGAAACTAGATTTTTCTCAATGAACTTTGATAATGCAGAGAAACAATTGTTTTGGATATACTGAATAGAGCTCAATTATTTAATTTTTAAAAAATTGTGTGCAAAATTAACAACATTTCAGCAATGTTTTCCTGTTTGCACATTTTTTTTACTCTGCAATCAGATTTGGTTAAGTTTGTGAACCACCAGTGATGGGAATGAGATTTTAAGGCGTATCATCATATCATATATATACAGCCGGAAACAGGCCTTTTCGGCCCTCCAAGTCCGTGCCGCCCAGCGATCCCCGCACATTAACACTATCCTACACCCACTAGGGACAATTTTTACATTTACCCAGCCAATTAACCTACATACCTGTACGTCTTTGGAGTGTGGGAGGAAACCGAAGATCTCGGAGAAAACCCACGCAGGTCACGGGGAGAACGTACAAACTCCTTACAGTGCAGCACCCGTAGTCAGGATCGAACCTGAGTCTCCGGCGCTGCATTCGCTGTAAAGCAGCAACTCTACCGCTGCGCTACCGTGCCGCCCGTACCGTACTGGGATACAAAAGAGGAGCAATGAAAAGACACAAAAAGTAGTTGTAATAATCTTGTTTGTATCCTGAACTGAATAGTTAACATTGCTTGGCAACCTTATGTCCACATGGCAGCTTCATGTAATTGACAGTTATGAGTCTCCACCCAAGTGAAGATAAAGCAGTAATATGCAGAATCGATGTATCTAAAACAGTATTTAAGTAATATGGCTGCCTGATGATGTAATCCTGCCGCATGTCAGCCTTGACGCAGTTATATCGCCCACCAGGTTGTGCATTCAAGCCCCAGTCCACTAGCTTCAACACAAAATCTAGGCTTAAATCCAATACAAGTCTGAAGGAGACTCCACTTGTACACCTTCCTTCTTTTTCTGTGAGGGAGTAAAAAAAAAACAGCACTATTTGAAGAAGACAAGTGAGCTTTTTATCCTAGACAACACTGAGACAGATGGATTTGTCATTTATCATACTGATGTGGAATCTTGGTTCCATCTTGTTTCCATTTCATATGAGTACAATTGTTACGGCAGTTTGGGTAACAGAAATTCATCCTTTATGGAATTCACAAACCCATACCAAAAAAAGACTTACATAAAAATAATCACTCTTTCAGAATTTAAGCAAAAAATAACATAACATACGCAGAGAACTGGACTGGTTCACAAGGACAACAATTGCAGGCTGTAAATTCACGGCAGGAGGCCACTTAAGGGATTTGCTTTGAAAATTGACAAGGCAATCTCCTCCATTGACACTTGTTCAATGGTTTTTTTATCGAAGGATTATGTACTTTATCTACCTACGATACAATCAAAATTCCCTTCCCTTCCCTTGTAGACATGGGGACATTACTATTGAGAGACAAACTTCCCATAGGAATGCATCTCAACGTATATTGTGGTATACAATGGGGAAAAGGGACATGGTCCCTCTGTACATTGAGTGTGTGGGGGGGGGTTACACTTCAAAATTATTTTTCTGACTGTAAAACACTTTGGGTTCTCTATGATTAGGAAAACACTATACTTAATAATAATAATAATAATAATAATAATAATATTCATTTATTGTCATTGCAACGAGTACAACGAAATTAAAAAATAGCCAATCCTGACGGTGCGTACAAACATATATGCAATAAATGCAAAAACAAATAAATACATAAATACAATTATATTAAGTACAAGATTTTTTAACGGTGTTGCCTAGTGCAAAGGTAGTGTTCAGTTCTCGTATGGCCCTGGGGTAAAAACTGTTCTTAAGTCTGTTTGTTCGGGATTTGATCGACCTGAAACGTCGACCAGAGGGCAGATGAACAAACAGACGGTGGCCGGGGTGGGATGGATCTTTTATTATTTTGCCTGCTCTACTGAGGCAGCGTAGGCTGAACAGGTGCTCCAGGGAGGGCAGTGAGCAGCCGATGATCTTCTGGGCCGTCGTGATGACCCTCTGAAGGGCCTTCCTGTCCTTTTCTGAGCAGCTGGCATACCATGTGGTTATACAGTATGCCAGCACACTCTCGATGGAGCAGCGATAGAAGGACAACATGAGCTTCTCCTGCAGGTTGGTTTTCCTGAGGATCCTCAGGAAGTGGAGTCTCTGCTGTACCTTCTTTACTGTGGTGATGGTGTTGGTAGACCAGGTAAGATCCTCTGCGATGTGCGTACCCAGGAACCTGAAAGCGGGTACCCTTTCCACACAGACCCCATTGATGTAGAGTGGGTCGTATTCTACACTGGTTTTTCTAAAGTCAATTATAAGTTCCTTTGTTTTGGAGGAGTTCAGGACCAGATTGTTCACTGAACACCATGCTGCCAGCCTTTGGATTTCATCCCTATAGGCTGTCTCATCTCCTCCTGAGATGAGTCCAACCACAGTCGTGTCATCCGCGAACTTGATGATGGTGTTGGTGGGATGGGTGGGGGCGCAGTCGTGAGTGTAGAGGGAGTAAAGGATGGGGCTCAACACACAGCCCTGTGGTGAGCCGGTGCTCAGTGTAATGGTGGAGGAGAGGTGAGGGCCTATTTTGACGGTCTGGGGGCGGTTGGTCAGGAAGTCCTTGATCCATTGGCAGATGGTTTGGGAAAATCCAAGGTCGGAAAGTTTGGTGACCAGTCTGCTCGGGATGACCGTGTTAAAGGCAGAGCTGAAGTCGAGGAAGAGCATCCTCACATAGCTCCCCTGGTGTTCAAGGTGGGTCAGTGCAGTGTGAAGAGCAGTGTCGATGGCATCCCCTGTAGACCTATTTGCTCTGTAGGCAAACTGGTGTGGGTCGAAGGTGGGTGGGAGGCTGGCTTTGATGTGCTGCAGGACCAGTCTCTCGAAGCACTTTGTGATGACCGGTGTGAGTGCTACCGGACGGTAGTCGTTAAGGCCGCTGATGACAGACTTTTTCGGCAGTGGGATGATTGTGGCGGACTTCAGGCAGGGAGGGATGGTGGATTTTAAAAGGGACAGGTTGAAGATTTTTGTGAAGACCTCAGATAATTGGTCTGCACATTCCCTCAGCACTCTGCCCGTCACACCATCGGGGCCTGCAGCTTTCCTGGGATTCACTGCTCTGAGCACGCGCTTAACATCATACTCCTGCACAGTGAAGGTGTTGCTGTCAGGTGCTGGAGAGGGTGTTATGTCTGCCACTGTAGCTTTCACCTCGAAACGAGCAAAGAAACAGTTAAGTTCCTCTGCCAGCGAGGCGTCGCCGTCAGCAGTCGTGCGGTTGCTGGTCTTGTAGTTGGTGATGTGCTGGATGCCTTGCCATACCCGCCGTGGGTCATTGTTGGTAAAGTGGTCTTCAATCTTCCTCTTGTAGGACGCTTTGGCATCCTTGATGCCTCTCTTCAGGTTGGTTCTAGCAGCACTGTATAGAGCTCTATCACTAGACCTGAAGGCGGTGTTACGGTCCTTGAGGAGAGACCTGACATCCTTTGTCATCCAGGGTTTCTGATTGGGATACAACCGGATGCGTTTGTCGACGGTGACATTGTCAACACAGTTTTGGATGAAGCAAAGTACAGTTGATGTGTACTCCTCCAAGTCCTGATCCTCAAAAATATCCCAGTTGGTCCTTTCGAAGCAATCCTGCAGCTGCGAGGAAGCTCCTTCAGGCCATGTCTTAACAGTCTTTATGGTGCCTGGAGCTTTCCTCCTGAGTGGGGTGTATGCTGGAGTTAGGAATATGGACAGGTGATCTGACTGCCCCAGGTGTGGTAGTGGTGCTGTCCTGAAACCCTTCTTGATATTTGAATAAACCTTGTCTAGTGTGTTTTTCCCCCTGGTAGCACATCTTATGTGTTGTTCAAGTTTCGGGAGAACTGACTTTAGGTCTACATGGTTAAAGTCCCCGGCTATGATATGGGCTGCTTCTGGATATGTGCTCTGTTGTGAGTTTATTGCACCGAGCAGGTAGCCTAAAGCTGTGCTAGCGTTAGCATTCGGTGGGATGTAGACTGCTGTTACTATAACCCCTGTAAATTCGCGAGGAAGGTAAAAAGGCCTGCATTTAACTGTTAGGGACTCCAGATCAGGAGAACAATGGCTATCTATGATTTGGATGTTAGTGCACCAGTTGTTGTGCACGTAAATGCATAACCCCCCCCCCCCCCTTGCTCTTACCGGAGTCGATGTTTCTGTCCCAACGAAACGCTGTACGCCCGGCTAGCTCAATGGCTCCGTCTGGGATAAGTGGATGAAGCCATGTCTCTGTTACTAAGAGAATGCAACAGTCCTCCACGAGTTTGTTTGCTGATATCTGTAGTTTTAGTTCGTCCATTTTGTTGATGATGGATCTGGCGTTGGTGAGAAACATGCTGGGTAGCGGTGGTTTGTGTGGCTGTCTCTTTAGCTGACTCTACCTTTTGTATGGTCATTGAAACATGTATTGGAATAAAAAGTCTGACCTTCCATTATTTTCATTGGGAGTCTTGACTTTAGGACTAAGGACATAATTTATTGTGGTCTTCGGTAAGACACTCGTTGTTCCTTCAAAATCGTATGAGAATTATAGAATAATAGAGTCTTGCCACTTGTGGAGAAGTGCAAAACCAGGAGTTGTGAATTCAAGTTGGTCACTTAAAGTCATGCAATCCAAAGGGTGGTGAGAATGTGCACTGCAGTACTATAGGTCTGGTTTACACATTTAACGATAAGCGCGGGCGAGAGAAGGGAATTCAGGATAATGTGGATGGTTGCATGTGGAAGAACGGGAGAAATTTTAAATGGACCATGTAAGCTGATCAGCAGTGTTGCAGTGCTAATTTTCTTTAGGTGCCGGAGTTGTCACTGGTGCCGGAGCGGCCGCTGTTAAATTCCCCGCTAGTTGAAAGTCCCTGCTGTTTACTTTGGCTTTTGTTTTTACAGAGGTGCCGGAGCGGCGCTCCAGTGAGCTCCGGCAGCACTGCACCCCTTCTGATCAGTGTTAGTTGAGCTGAATGACTTGTATTTTAGTCTTGAGACTTTGGAGATATAGCACAGAAATAGGCCCTTCAGCCCACCGAGACCGTGCCAACAGGTGATCACCCCATACACGAGCACTATCCTACACCCGAGGAACAATTTTAACATTTTTTTAACCGAATCCAATTAACCTACAAACCTGTGCCTCTTTGGAGTGTGGGAGGATACCGTAACACCCAGAGAAAACTCCCGCAGACACAGGGAGAACGTACAAACTCCATACAGACAGCAACGATAGTCATGATCGAACCTAGATGCCTGGCACTGTAAGGAAGCAACTCTACCATTGTGGCACTGTGCCGCCCCCAAATCTCTTTCAGAAAACAGTCTGAAGGAGGGTCCCGACCCAAAGTGTTCTCTGTCCATTTCCCCCTCAGATTGTGCCTTCTCCGCTGAGTTCCTACAGCTGTTTTCTTTGCCCAAGATTCCTGTATCTGCAGAGGATATAGGTTTAATGTGAGTGGGGATTTTTTTTTAGGAACCTAAGAGGCAGCGATTTTACACAAAGGATGGCAGGTAAATGGAATGAGCGGCTTCAGGAGGTAGTGGAAACAGGCACTATTACAATGTTTAAATAACAATTGGACAGGTACATGGATAGGGTCGGTTTAGAGGGATATGGATCAAATGCAAGCAGGTGGGTCTAGTGTAAATGGGCACGTTGGGTCCATGCTGGGTGACTCTATGACTGACTCAATGCAGTCTCTACTCACTCCTTGCACTGTGATGGATGTTTATGTTAACTTTTACGTGGTTGTTTGGCTTGTTGCTTTTCACTTATTGTGGCTGTACGATAACTCAAATTTCACTGTACCTTAATTGGTACATGTGACAATAAACTGACCATGAAACCTTGAAACCTTATCTCTGTGCTGTATGTTCTACATTATACTCTCAACTTCATAGTCCACATTTGAGTTCAAACTCCAGTTTAAAATCGTGACTGCTCAAGTTAACTTGACTGCATTATCCTATTTGAAAGATTGCAAGGCATTCTCCTGCTACTGTGCGCAGCTTATAGTTCAGTTTAGTTTCAAGATACAGCGTGGAAACAAGCCCTTCGGCCCACCGAGTCCATGCCGACCAGCGATTACCCGTAACTAGTTCTATCCTACTTTTCTTCTGTAATGTAACCAAAACTAATTTGTCTGGTCATTTCATTTGTTGGAACATTCTCAAATGCAAATCAGGTTCATCCTCTAAAAGTAATTAATCTTTTGTCTTGCTTTTCAGGATAGTTTGAAGAAATAAGGTCCTAAATAATTGGAACTAATTTCTTTACAGAAGGAGCAAGTGCTAGAATGATCTATTATGCAATATAAACGTGCCAAATTGAAAGCGGCTGATCAAAATTGGCAGAAATCCGGGTGTATTTATGGTATTCCAATTAAAAATGTGAAAATGGGTATGACAAATACCATTAAAGGACAAAAAATGCAAAAGCGCCTATTTTTGTTTCCCCTTTGAAATCTATTTAAGACTCATGTGCATGATAGTCACACACTACACACTCACATTCTCTGTGATACAGTTAATTGCCCATGAGATGGACAGTAATGTGGGAGAAGGTGCACATTTGTCATGGCTTTTAGCATACTGTGTCTGTTTCTGGTATGAAGCGAATGTCAAGTGCTGAATTGGACAGTGGTGCGTGAAATCTAAGATAAACTTCATGCTTATTATTGTCATCATTGTTAGACCACCCTCTGGAAGATGGGAGGCATTGTGTGATTGTCATGTCGTGTGAATGTTTTTTTTAAGATAGACTGGAAATTTAAAGAAGCATTGTCTTTGAAAATAAGCTCTTGAGAAACCTTAATTTTGAGGGAACTGGCATGGTCCAGCAGATGCTTTATGAATGTAATAGTAACCTTGCTTTCAAATGAAAGCAATTGAATATATGTAAATGCTATGAATTTGTAAATAATAATGGGTTTGTGAAATGTGTTCTTGAAAATAATATCCTTTTCAAATACAGCTATCAAAATTAATGATTTGAAAGCTAATGAAAAATTAACACTTTTGAAACTAAAGTTTTCTGGGAATTATTGCCTTTCAATTACATCTTGGAATATTTCTAATGTTTTCTTCTTTGTGCATGTAGTGTGGAAGTTTAGCATAAAGCTTTTAGATGCAAAAGCATTTGCTGAATTTACTTGGACATGCACATCTGCACAAGTTTGGTTAAACAAATCAATGTGGCACCAGTGGTTAAAAGATCTATTTGCTGACGTAAATTGTCTTTATGTCTTGCACCATTTATCTGCTTAATCACCACCTCTTGATCTCTCTTTCTCTTTGTGTTTCTTGGTGTAAATTTGTCATCCATCTCATTTCTTATCTGACAATTGCTTATTTATTTGAATTCTGCTGAGTTTTATCATTGGTTAAACTCAGCCTGCTTCTTACCTCTCTTGGGACATTGTGTAAACTCCAGATATTTTTTTCATGAAGAATATTATTCCTCATCCTTGATCAGTAATGCTATTTGTACCCAGGTAGGTAATGGGAAAGCATTCTGTGTTTTGTATTGAATGGGTGCAGTGACATTAGTCACTAGTTGTACTTCCCTTCATGCATTATAATCTTTTGTAGCCAGTAAAACTGAATGCTCAATAATGATAAAAGTGATAGAAGTGACAGCATCGTGAGTGACCAAAGATTTTTTTCTTCCTAAGATTATTTTCTATTTATTATAACCTCTGCTTCCTCTTAATAGTTATCCTACCGTTCATAATTCCAGTAGTCTTTGGGAAGACATAGGGAAAGTTATTTATTGCCCAAACTATGTGTAATGCTTACTTACTATTATGTGGTCATATACAAAACCAATGCAATAGTAAACAAATTTGATTCTTGTCTGTTAGAAGATAAACACAGTACATCTACATACTAAAACTCTCGTTTGTTTGTTTGTTTGTTTGTTCCTGAACTACAGGCAAAACGGTACATGATAGCGCAACAATTTTAAGCCTACCTTACTAACCATCGTCCCTTTGGTGCAAATGGAAGAAGTTTCATTGAAATCGGTGTTATATTTTTAAAGTTATTCACATTTTAAAGTTTAAATCTATCTCCTAGGGAGGGGGAGGGAGGGAGGGGGGTGGAGGGAGGGAGGGGGAGGAGGGAGGGAGGGGGGAGGATAAGGGGGGTTGAGGGGAATGGAGTGGGGGGGAGGGGAAGGGAGGGAGAGGGTGCTGCACCAATGCAGGAGAGGTTTGGACCCAACGGGTCCACTTGGTCTAGTAATTACATAAATTTCAGCAGTAATTTATGTGGTCACAAGAATAATGCGTTGTTTGAAAAGGTTAGTTGACCAAATTCTTGCTTTTAACGGTTTACCTAAAATAGCAACGTGCATAGATTCTCGGTTGTGGCCTTGCTCTTGCAAGCAGAATGACAGTAATAATTACAGGAGCCAGGAACTGTGCCCCTAATTTCACAAAGCCTGGATGGTACGAGTGATGTTTGAACAGGATCAATCTTTCGGTAATTTATTTACCAGGTGTTGTAAAAATGTGGTGTGGGAAGTGAACTTTGAACAGTGATCTTAAACGTAATGCAAACCTCCATGCACTGGGGGAAGTAACTATTTTTATCTTGTACTCAAGAACAGTTTTAATTTCCAATTATGAAGTTTGGAATATCTTACAATGTCCCATTTAAATGTGTGTTGCAAAAAGGCCGCAGTGTTTAGAGTTTACATTTTTTGTAATATCTTTCAAGTGTATTTCTGCTTCTGGCATTCCGTAAGATTTTATATGCTTCCGAGCCTCGGCTAATGTGTTGGCCGAGAAATGTTTAGGTGGATTTCGAACAAATTTAAAAGATAGGCTGTTCTGTAGTTGCCAACGCAGCTTCTTATCTTTCCTGGAGCTTGTCAGCTAGAGTGATGAGGTGATGGTCTAATTTCCTTACAGAATATCTACTTTTATGGCCCAAAAGAAGTAACTGTAATTAATGCATTTCATTGAATGCCAAAAATTGTGAAAATGATTAATTGTGAATATGCATTATGATTGGTCAATCTTAGCCCATTAATAAATTAATGCAGCCCATCTATCCCTGAGGAGGAAAGTTTGATGAGACCACATGTGAATGATATTAAACTGTTTTTTAAATACAGGTGATATCAAAGGAATTTGAAACAAGCACCATAAATAGTCTTCTCAGAGAACAATGCTCATACAATTTTTCATTTTAAAATTGGTATGCTTGTGTTTTTAATTTGGTACAAACCAATCAAAATAATTAAATGACATCGACCATGCCCATTTATCAAAATTGGAAATAATTCTTTGGAGAGGAATGGTTTGGTTGAAAAAGCAAGGTTACAAGGCAGATTCTTTTGTCTCTTGTTTTGCAGTATGATTGAATTTGCAGTTTCCATTGTTATAGGGCTCAGTCCCAATATCCACATGGAAGTCCACGTAATTTTGGTCAAGGAAATAGAATTACTTATGGCTCCAGTCTGAGCGGAAATGTAACATCCATTTGCCATGTGCAATGCAGCAATGTCATTGATAGTGATTCAAGGCAGAACACAAATACCCCGTCACCTGTACCCACCTATCACTTGCCAGGCTTTGTTCCATCCCCACCTCTCTTTCAGCTTTCTCCCTTCTATTACAATCAGTCTGAAAAAGTGTGTTGACTCAGAACGTCACCTATCCATGTTCTGCAGAGATGCTGCCTGACCTGCTGAGTTAGTCCGGCACTTTGTGTCTACTGTGTAGGAAAGAACTGCAGATGCTGGTTTAAATCGAAGGTAGACACAAAATGCTGGAGTAACTCAGCAGGACAGGGTCTCTGCCCGAAACATCACGCATTCCTTCTCTCCAGAGATGCTGCCTGTCCCACTGAGTTACTCCAGTATTTTGTGTCTAAATTGTCGTCATCGCCTTACTTCAGCAAACTTCATTTCCTACAGCAGGCTGGGCATTGTGTGCTCGTGCATCCAAAATCAATTTTGTTTGGGTATGAGAAATTGAAAATCTCTCTGTCCTTTTCTTTCTGCCAGGATGAATATATTTTGGATAGATTTGATTAATGTTATTGAGATTCATTGTTTTAGATAAAAGGGCAGGTTGAATCTTTGGGAGTCACGGAAGACACAGTTTTGCCTGTAGGAAAGGAGAAACAATGACTCATGGTAAATAAACAGCTTTTGACAGAGTGCACAGAGGAAGTGGTAGACCTTCATCTTTATAGACCCAATGTCTTTGGTTAAAGAGCATTTACTTGATAAATCTTCACTGCAACAAAAAGTTTTATTTTGTACAGAGAAAAGAGAACAGCACAGGAACAAGCCCTTCAGCCGATGTAAATAACTTAAATGTCACTATCATGTCTGCTGCCACCACCACCCATGGCAGGCCTATCATTCCGTGTAAAAACCCTAGCCCCACAGATCTCCTTTAAATTTCTCCCATCTCACCTTGAAGCTGTGCCCTCCATTTCTACCCTGGGTTTTCAATTTCAATACTGATTGAGAGTGATCAGCCATGATCGCATTGAATGGCGGTGCTGGCTCGGGGCTGAATGGCCTACTCCTGCACTTATTGTCTATTGTCTATTGTTATCTACCATATCTGCGCCTCATTATATTATAAACATCGGTCTGGTCTCCCCTCAGCCTCCGATGCTTCAATACATATTTGTCCAACCTCGTTATAGCTAATACTGTCTGATCAACATCCTAATGAACTTCTTCTGCACCCTCTCCAATGCCTCCGCATCCTTCCTGAAATGGAACAATCAGAACCCCACACAATAGTTCAAATGCATCCGAACCAAAGTTTTAAACAGTTGCAGCATTACTCCCTGAATCTCAAGCTTAATGCCGCAACTGATCAAGGCAAGCATTTCATACAAGCATTTACCTTTATCAAAATCTCGACCTGCATTGCTACTTTCAGGGAGTTATGGACTTCGACCCCAAGATCCCTCTATACATGAATGCTTTTCAGGGTCCTGCCATTTACTGCATAGTATTCCCTTATATTTAGCCTGCTGAAGTGCAACATCTCGCACTTAATTTAATTTGAGCTTATAATGATTTTGTTTGTTACATCGAAGAGGGAAGTGCACTTGCAGACGTTCTATCCATTGCAAGTCTGCGAAATCTAGTAATATTTAAAAGGTCGATGGAAAGGAATCTGTTAAATAAACAAACTATTAAGCACCTGTGCTCTTCCATCTGGAATAATGTGATTTGGTGAGACTTCAATTTTTCCGTTTGTTCGCCTCAGCCTGTCAAACTAGTTTACTTCGGACTAATTTTCTCACCATCCAGGGCAGCCAGTATCCCTCACACAGGTTAATGTTTTGTGCACCCTCTGCTTTATGAATTTTTGCCTAATGAAGGGTTCTTCAACTGGGGAGAGCTGGTGGACCAGCTGAAGAAAGGTCCTGATGTGAAATGTCACCTATTCATGTTCTCCAGAAATATTGCCTGACCCACTGCGTTACTCTGCATTTGTGCCCTTTTTGCTGGACCAGTTCCCTGTTGCACCCTGCACCCTAAAATCCCGTCTTTTGATTGCCCTTCATGTTTGTTACATAATAAAGGAATATCATCTCAGGTGTCCTAAGATGTCAGCTGTGTCCATGCAATAGAGTATGAAGGTTCAGGGATTTGCTCATAAAATAGCTGATAATTGAGAAAACACCAGTGGATGCTGCACTTTTGAAAATGAGTTTTCAGGTGAGTCATTGACCCGAGGTCTTGCATGATTGTAAAAAATCCTCTGGTATTGTTAAAGAAAAACAAGGCATACCAAAACATTGTCATCAAGAATGCTTTCAGTCAGTTGGCTCAGAGAGTTTAACAGGAACTATTTAGCTACATTTATGTGGCTGGTCCAATTGAATCTTGAGACAAAGATGTTCCCCAGGATATTGATAGTGCGGGTATTAGTGATGGCAGTATGATTGATTCAAGGCCAGGTGGTTAAAGGGCAGGTCTTGTTGGAGATTGTCATGACCTGTCGCTTCTGTGGCATGAATGTTCCTTGCATTTAGTATCGCATGGGTGAATTTTGCCCAGGGTTTGCCACATGCAGGCATCGTTGCCTCATATATTGAAGAGGTGCAAATGGAACTGAGCATTGTATAATCATCAGTGAATGTCTCCACTTGTGAACTTAAGATGGATGGAAGCATCCATGTTAATTAAGCAGTTGAAGTGATCAGGCTCAGGACACTGCTCTTCATGTTCTCGCGCTATGACGATTGACCTCTGGTGACCACAACCATTTTATTTTGTATCAGTCATGACTCAGCCATTTGGAGTGTAGTTCCCTTAATGTCAATAGATTTCAATTTCTACAGGGCACTTTGATGCTGTACTTTACCAAATACTGTTTTAATATTAATGATAGTCACTGTCACCTCACTTACGGGATTTACTTCATTGGTCAATGTTTGGGGGTTGTGATGAGATCTGTCCCAGAGTGGTTCTGTCAAAGTCCACACTGAGCACGTAACACATGAAATCTGTGTCCATGATACCTTCCATCAATTTGCTGATGATTGATATACTGGATAGAAGTAATTTGTCAGCTTGGATTTTTTTTGTTTTGTAAACCAGTTATATAAGGGTAATCTTGCACATTGTGAGTAGATGCCAGTCTTGTTGCTGTACTAGAATAACTTGGCTGGAGACACTCCCCATTCTGGAGTAAGCACCTCAGTGGTACAGCGATATTTTGTCTGACCCACAGCTACAGAACTAAAACATAGGGTGTCAAAGCAATTCTATTTGAAATCATCCTAACTGGTAACAAAACGAAGACCATTAATTCGGTAATTGCACTGGATTTACTGTATATTCAGACTCTTGTGCACTTAGAGTATTATCAAACATTTCAGCATGGCTAATAAGAGGAAAAAAATGTAAAACAAACTTAACTCTTGCTGTTTTCACAGTAATATTTCTGTTCAGCAATTTTATTACTCCATTGTAGAGTAATGAGAGCACAATCACTTATTGTAAAGGTGGTCTTTTGATCATATCGGCTGCATTAATATTTTGTATTACACCAGCTACTGTATTAGTTTATTTACTACCACTTTAATCTTGCTGTTAAGAGAAAAATTTGATATATACCGTTTTCTTGGTCTTAACCAACACAGTGTTCTGCTTGATTAATATTTAAAGTGTTTTTTTGCAGTTATATTTTTATATGAATTCTGTGGAGTATTAAAATCCTATGAAGTTTCTAGTCTGCTTCAAGCTCAATTATGCCTGTGTAATAGTTCATTAGAAGAAATGTGAAATTTAGCGTTGAAGATTTAAACTTGATAAATCATTCTTGCTGCTCTGTCGGTCTCACATTCACTCCATTAGCTGCCTTTAACAGGTTAGTCCGCCTTGATGATCAACAGGGTTCCTGAAAGAGAAATGTTAAGTGTAGTTAATCTTCCCTGAGACATACTTAGTTCAGGCTCTCATTCCATATAATTTAAAATATAGTATACTTTTTCCCCACTTTAACTTGATATGTTAAGCTCCACCTGCAGGGTAACATAGAAACATAGAAAATAGGTGCAGGAGTAGGCCATTCGGCCCTTCGAGCCTGCACCGCCATTCAATATGATCATGGCTGATCATCCAACTCAGTATCCCGTACCTGCCTTCTCTCCATACCCCCTGATCCCTTTAGCCACATGGGCCACATCTAACTCCCTCTTAAATATAGCCAATAAACTGGCCTCAACTACCTTCTGTGGCAGAGAATTCCACAGATTCACCGCTCTCTGTGTGAAAAAAAACGTTCTCATCTCGGTCCTAAAAGACTTCCCCCTTATCCTTAAACTGTGACCCCTTGTTCTGGACTTCCCCAACATCGGGAACAATCTTCCTGCATCTAGCCTGTCCAACCCCGTAAGAATTTTATAAGATTCTATAAGATCCCCCCTCAATCTTCTAAATTCCAGCGCGTATGGGAACTTGGTGAAACTTCAAGCGTTCCTGATAACTGCACTAATGGGAAGTGCATCCAGCTGCAGCTCCTGACTGACCGCGTGAGGGAACTGGAGCTGCAGCTGAATGGACCTCAGGATCATCCGGGGAAATGACAGCGTAAGAGAAAGCAGTTATGGTGAGGAGAACACACCAAGGTGCATCGCACCACCGAGAACAAAGAGGGACCCACGGGGGGGAAGGCTGTTGAAAATGATGAGGGATCCAGCTGGGGGCTGCCGAGAACAAAGAGGGATCCAACAGGGGGGGGGGGGGGCACCGAGAATGGAGGAGGACCCGGCAGGGGGCCGCTGAGAACGAACCAGCCTGGGCAGCCTGAATGAATGGGCAGCCTGCTGCCATGCGCAGCAGCAGGTCTGGTTCACCTATGCGAAAAGATAGGACTGTACTAAGAACTTTTGAAACTTTGGTGCCAGAAACTTGGCGACTCTTTGTGTACTGCCAAGTGAAGAACGCTGTGTGATCTTACTGGATTGTATGCAAAGAAAAAAGTAATTTCACTGTACATAGGTAGATGTGACAATAAAGTATCATTGAATCATTGAAAGGAGATGTGTGACCACTGGGAAAGGGAGTAGGCGGAGCGTGCAGGAATCCTCTGTGGCCGTTCCCCTTGAAAACAAGTGAACCCCTTTGAACAGCGTTTGGGGGGATGATCATTGAGGAGATCTGCAGCAGCTGTAGTCAAGCTTGTGGCACCAGGCTTGGCTCTGAGGCACAGCACAGAAGGGTGAACTCAGACAATGCTAAAGTGATAGGAGACTCATTAATCAGGAGGACAGACAGACGGGATTCTGTGGCTGCAAAAGTGACTGCATGAAGGTGTGTTGCCCCTCCTGGTGCCAAGGTCTAGGATGTCTTCAGGTGGCCGTGTGACGTTCTCAAGGGGGAGGGGGAGCAGCCAGTTGTTGTGCACGTTCACACTAATGAATGTGGTGAAAAGGGATCAGTAAGGTCCTATAGAGTGAATATGGGGAGTTGGACAAAAGATTAAAAAGCAGGATCTCCAAGGCAGTGATCACTAGATTACTCCCAGTCCCACGTGATAGTGAAGGTAGGACTAGGAAAATAGGGCAGGTGAATGCACGGCTGAGGTGATGGCACATGGGGCAGGACTTCAAACTTTTGCATCATTGGGTTTAAGGAGAAGATCAAGGCAATAGTCTGAGATGATATAGGGATTATACTACAGGCCTCAAATAGTCAACAGGAATTAGACGATCATATATACCGGGAATTGCATGCTGCTGCAAAAATAATAGGATTGTTGTAGTAGGGGATTTTAACTTTCCCATTATTGGCTGGCAGTGCCATAGTGCTCAGGATTTAAATGGGATAGAATTTATTAAATGTGTGGATGAACATTTAATCGGGCAATATGTAGAGAGCCTTAGAAGGGAGAGGGCAAAGCCTGACCAACTCCTGTGGAATTGGCCAAGTGACTGAAATGTCAGTGCACGAGCCTTCTGGGAACAATGACCACAGTTTTATTAGCTTTAAATTAGTTATGAGCAAGAACAGTCCCTGGTCCACAAGTTAGTTCAAAACTGAGGCAAGGAAAACTTTGATGGTATTGGACAGTACCTTGCAAAAACTTGATTAGAGATGGTTGGTTGTGGGCAAAGGGACATCTGGAATGTGAGATGTTTTTAAAAGTGTGATAGTGAGAGTTCAAGTTATGTATGTTCTGTCAGAATGAAGGTCAAAGGAGGTGAATTTGAGGCACCCTGGATGATGAGAGAAATTAAGGTTCTGGTCAGAAAAAAAAGCAAACATGTCAGGGAGAGAGAGGCACCTGGGATCAATTGTATTCTGGAGGGGAATTGGGAGGGCAAAAAGGAATCATAAGATTGCTCTGACAGGTATGATAAAAGAGAATCCAAAGGGACTTTATAGATACTATGGCATCGGAGATGACACGGGTTTGGCAGTAATCACACCGACACTCACACTCGGGTGTACTTGCATATGTATTTTATTTACAGTGGTAAGAAAGTCCAGGAACACTAGGGGGCGTTGTCCCTCGCTGGCAGGGTGCTTGCGCAACGGCACTGGTGATCTCAGGCTTGTCCCGGCAGCTCAGTCCTGGTCTTCACAGGAGGAGGCGTGGTGATCTCTGGCTTCTCCCTGCAGTTCACCGTTACCTCGAGATGAGACGTTGGCTGTCTCTGGATTACCCAGGTGGCTCATTCTTTGCCTCTGTGTGCGGATACTGAGTCATGGTTATTCTTATTTTTATTTTTGAAAACCATCATAAACCTGACCATCACCCTTCTCCATGAAAGAAAATGCCGCATATTTGAATTGTTAAGACTATAACGGAAAGAGTAGAATAAGACACGGGATTACTGTATGAATTAGAGACACAAGAGATAGCAGATGCCAGCAGGAGGGACTCAATGGGACTGGCAGCATCTGTGAGAGAATGGACAAATTAAGTTTTTGGGTGGAAACCTTTCAGATTGATGAAGTTCAGAGGAGAAAGCTGGTGGAGGGGAAAAGGGGGAAGGGTCTGCCTTCCCATCTCCATCTCTGATGCGTCTGCTCTCAAGACAAGACTTTGTTATATTGGTCATCTGTCATATCCTCTTTCTTAACCACTCTGCCTGCAGTTGTGGAGCTCACACACATGTCTCCTCGAATTCCTGCACTTCTGATTTAACACTCTCACCTCCCTGCCGCCCAGAACAGGGATAGAGACACAAGAAACTGCAGATGCTGAAATCTTGAGCAAAAAATGCAAAGTGGTGGAAGAACCCCATGAGTCAGGCAGCATCTGTAAAAGGAAACAGACAGATGATGTTTTGGGTCAGGACCTTTCTTCAGAATGACAGAGTGGGGGAAGAAAGTTGGAAAAGAGAGGTAGTTGTGAGGCAAAGTGTGGCAAGTGATAGGTGGAAGATAGACACAAAAAGCTGGAGTAACTCAGCGGGACAGGCAGCATTTGTGGAGAGAAGGAACGGGTGACGTTTTGGGTCGAGACCTTCAGACTTTTGTGTCAGCTTTTTGTGTCTATCTTCGGATCTGCAGTGCCTTCTTACATAGAAACATAGAAAATAAGTGCAGGAGTAGACCATTCGGCCCTTCGATTACCATTGATAGGTGGATACAGGTGAGGGAGGAGGGGCAGGGAAGTTGATTGGCAGATGAGCAGAGTACGTGCCAAATACTAGAGGTGAAATAGAGACAAAAAGGTGTCAGATAGAGTTAGAAGTTGAGTGCCAAGAAGGCTCACCAATGCCTCCACATCCTCAGGAAACAGAGGAAATTCTACACATCTCTAGTGACTCTTACAAACTTCCTCAGATGCACCATAGACTATCATGTTGCATTGCAGCTTGGTTTGGGAACAGCTCTACCCAAGACCATAAGAAATTTCAGAGTTGTAGATGTAGCCAGTCTATCACGCAAACCTGACTTCCCACCATTGAGTCCATCTAGCCTTGGAAAAGCAGCCAACATAATCAAAGATGTCCCTCGCCGGATTTTCCTCCTCCTCCCTGTTCCTAACAGGCTGAAGGTACAGAACTCAAGAACAGCTTCTTCCCCTTTGTTATCAGCCTTCTGAATGTTCCTTACATAAGCTAAGGTACACATGACAACAATAATAAAACTAATAAACCTAATCTTCCTTCTATAATAAGGTCAAAAGAGAATCACCTTGCACAGTGTCCTATTCCATTCACAACTCTTTAAATAATGGAGTAAACTATACCCACTGGAGCAAAACCAGGTCAAAGATCAAGCATGGCCTGATAAATGTGAAGTAGCACGTGTGCCTCACTATTCATTGGTGATGATACTGATAGCAGAGAACCTAACCGCAGAGAATCTAACAGGAACCCCAAGGTGCTGAATGCCAGTGGCTTTGCTGAATTTTTCACTATACTATGCTGTGCATCACCAAAAACTAGGAAACATAACTGGATCAGTCAGTTGACTAGACAAGGATGAATACATTAAATATGCTGGAGCTACATTGATTTATTCGTGGCAGTGCTAAGCCCATTTAAATCTTGTCATTAATATTTTCATTGTTAGACTTACATTGATGTGAATGTTTTCAAAAAATCTTTGCCTGTTACACTTGCACATCTTCAGCCTTGCTTTAAACTTTTACTTATTCATCTCTGTCCTTGAACTTTTAATAAAATCTTATGTTATGTTAGCCTCATTTATCCTTTTCATATCTCCATATATTAAGTTGATTTGACTATCAATCTGCCCTTTCTATTAATTTATCTTTGTCATTTTCAATTTTTTCACAGTCAAATGTGCTTTCTTTAATGTCACATGGAAATGTTGGCAGTGAGCCTCTTTTATACAAGTCAAGAACATTCAGAAGTAGAGTGACCCCAATACCAACCTGTGATGATTGCCACTGTTTATATTACAAGGGTCCATGGAAAAATGGCTGCTATTACTTTATTATACATTGAAGTCATGGTAATTGAGGTCTAAATTCCATATAACAGGGAGAAAGAGACAGGATATCGAAAAAAAAATCCAATGCTTGAAATTGATGCAAAAACAAAAAATGCTGAAAGTTTTCAGCAGATCAGATTGCATTTGTGAAAAGACAAGCAGGTAAATTTCAGACGTGACTATTCATCAGAACTGGGTTGCAAGGAGATGCAGGTTAGTTTTCAATGGAAGGAAAGGTAGAGGAGCGATGCGCAGAACGCAGGGAATAACTGTGAAGGGAGATCAGAAGTATATTTACCTTTATAAGTTGTTTCTTAACTGTCACACTTTTGTTGATACACTGGAGAAAGCTGAATAAAATTTGCAAAAGGAATTGTAAGGATGCAATCAGATACAACAACCAAATACAAATGCATAAATCACAACTTAGCTTTGGTTTGCTAAATTATGTTGATGCAGTTTCCTATATTTAATGTCATTGAATGCCAGAATAGTTTAAGTTTTGGTGGATACAAATATCGACAGTGTTTTGAATGAAAAACATCTCTTGTAGCTTCAGGCCAAGCACCCAGCATGCTTTGTTAGATTTTTCCTCCCCTTGTGCTGTTGTCTGTAAATAACATGCAACATATCTCATGACGTACATCATGTATTCTGTACAACTTGCATTTTTGTTATCACTTGCATGGTTAAAATTACCTATGTGTGATCACCCAAAATGAACTTCTTGGGAGATGGTGGGGGAAAAAATAAAAAATATTCGCTTCAGGGAAAAAACAGCAAAGTTCAAGGGAGTAAAAGGGAATTGATGAACCATTACTCCCACTGCGGGAGTTTATATGTTGTTGTCATTAACAGTCCAAAGATTGTCTGTGAAAATAATCGTGTGAAAGCCTGA
Organism: Rhinoraja longicauda; assembly: GCF_053455715.1. Classification (NCBI taxonomy): domain Eukaryota; kingdom Metazoa; phylum Chordata; class Chondrichthyes; order Rajiformes; family Arhynchobatidae; genus Rhinoraja; species Rhinoraja longicauda. Next base: position 80,967,338 of record NC_135954.1, read on the forward strand.
TGTGTTATCACTATTAAAAAGCAGCTATTCATTATCACCACTTCCTTTTCTCTATTATATAAGAAACTATAAATTTTATTCAAACTCCTGGTGACATCTTCTGAAGTGTTCACTTGTGAAAAGTGATGTAATAGCACACTTTCTAATGCATCACCAGCCCTGAGTTTAGGAGTGTCAGGTAGAAGAAATTGGAAAAATAATGATTTTTGCTAACTTTCCATCTCTTTCATATGGTCAGATATTTCTTTATCCTCAAATTATATCTCAAATTATATTAGTCATGGAGTGATACCGAACAAATTCTCACATCCAGTTCTCTTCTTGTGTGTCATCAGAAAATGTGCTCACGGAAAGCAGGCTTCGGAGGTTGAGATCATTCTGTTCCACTTGGAGGAAGTGAAAGGGGTGTGGATACTGACCACTGGGATGATTTTGGATTGTAATAATGCAGCATGTACCAACATTAGATCTGATGATTTTGACAACTAGCAGATACACCCATAGCAGTGGGCATGTTCACATTAAGCCTCAATTTTGGCTGACACCTAGGAATGTTCTTTATATTTACAACAAACCTGGCCATAAAACTGCTTTAATCTGGAAATTCACTTATCACAATCTGTCACATTTCAGTAGGAAGGAACCGCAAATGCTGGTTTATACCAAAAATAGACACCAAGTGCTGGGGTAACTCAGCGAGTCAGGCAGCATCTCTGGAGAAAAGGAATTGGGGCATTCTGAACCGAAATGTCACCTATTCCTTTTCTTCAGGGATGCTGCCTGACCTGCTGAGTTACTCTAGCATGTTGTGTCAGATGTTGGTGTTCACTATCTGTCTGTGATAAAGAACAAGGAGGGTTGGTGCCTGCAGTTAAGAGAAGGTTGCTGGAGTTGATGCTGGTTTGGGAAGAATGTCAGTCCATAAGGTTAGCTCATGAGCATTAATAATTTGACCCATGATGGTAGCAATAGCTATGAAACACCAAACCTATTCGCTGAAGTTGAACTAAAAAATACTGTATAGTGCATCGAACATGCAACAACACAGAACAGGCAGAGGCCCTTTGGTCCGCAATATCTGTGCTAAACATAATGCCAAGTTTAACTAGTCTCTTCTGCCTGCACGTGATTCATATCCTTCCATTCCTTGCATGTGCTCTGTGAAAGTCTCTTAAATGCCACTGAAAATCAGAGGTGTGTCTTTGACCTTGAGGCAGAGTTCAGTTTTCCTTCAATGGTGTATCCCTAGGACAAGGATGGATATGATTTTGTTATTTCTATCCCTGGCACACTATCATTGGAGAATTACTCTGGTGATTTAAACTCACTCCCACAAGGCTACTACATTTTTACCTTGTGGGTTAAACAAAATGCAAAAATTGAACATTAGTTCACAGTATAAAGTGTGTTTATTGAGCCATTCAGAGGTTATGCATACAGGGCAAAAATTTATCTTGGATGTTGACTCAAAGTGGGCAATAGCAAATCAACAGTCCATTTTATATGCTTGCCAATGTGTTCTGAAAGTATAAACTTTGATGCTTGAAATAATTTTGCACAAACATAACATTCATCCTCAATGTTCTTTTAGGATGCATCAATAGCCCACAGATTCCACATCATGCGGGAAAAACACCCCGAGAAGTTCAACAGTCGGTAAGTTAATTCAAAACTTGTATTACAATTCTGTCCAACTAGTGATCAACTGAAAGGAGTAATTTTATCATCACGGATCTTTATAATTATTCTGTGATTGTTTGTGTTTTACAAAGAAATGTACACTTTATTGAATTTAAATGGAAATAATTTTTGATAACATCATCCTTTGTAAACTCTGATGGTTTGTTTGGAGGTGAAAGGTCTATTTCAGACCTATAAAACTGAAATAATTAATACATATCTTGGAAATGGGTTAGATAAAAATGAATCGTGCCTGTTCTTTACACATCAGTCATGTGTGCTCTTGCGCTCATTTCTGGCAAATGTTACATCCATCAGGACATTAGACCAGGCACCCAACCAGAAAATGGGGTGGGGGGTTGGGGGGGGGGGGGCGGGACAGAAAATTGTGGTTCTGGTTAAATTTAAAGGGCTGCAAGCATGTAAATTGAAGTGGCAAAATAATATTGCAAAAATAAAATTGGCAGCCTTGTAAATGTTAAAAATCTGCTGAAGCCCATTGGTAGCCTTAATCCACTGGGATGGGATTCAGAAGCACTGGGCAGAAATGAAGGGTGTGACTGATTATTATTGACAGTGGCTATGTCCAACCCTTATGCTTGCAAAATCTGTAGCACACAGATGTTATTGCAGCAGGTGGAACAACTGCATTTTGCCCATGCACATGCAGACTAGTAGCCTGTGAAAGCAAGTCGCTACACTGGAAAGCAGGACCCATAGACACATCTGCTAATATATTGCCATTGTGGTCAATCACACGTAGCAATTTGCTGATACCCCTGTCGTTTTGTAACAAGAGTGGAAGCATGAAGCGTAGTTCTCCAGGTACTCATGGAGAACATCACCTTGATGACTTTCACAAACTGTAGCTGTGTAGTCAGGTCTGCTGGCATGGACTCCTTGAGAACTGGAGTTACCACATGCAGGAGAAGTGATAACATGCACTTTTCCCTGGAGGAGCAAATGTAAAAGTGTCAAATGTACGTACAAATCAGGTACTAATTTGTCCATCATTCTCAATCATGTCATCGTGTAAAGGCCAAATGACAACATTAGACTCACAGCAGATCATAGCGATTCCGTGATCCTTAAGGTGATAGATAAGTGGAGTACTGAAAAATATCCTTCAAAATATTTGTATCATTATTGTAATTTACTGCATCCTTTAGAATATTCCAAAGAAGAAAGGCTTGGTGTTTCTTAAAGCCAATGAGATGGTGATGAAGGTTATGGAAAAGGATGTTCTTGCCATGCTCTGGTGATTGTGCAAGTAGGGGGAAAATGTGGTACAGGCAGCCATCAATTAAAGCAGGGTTACAAATTAAAACGCTCCATCTAAAATGAATGAATAACATGGTTGTCATTGCAATGTCTGATTTCCCTCTGCAAACATTGACAGTGAGGTACAAAAGAAAAGAGCACGAACAACTAACCAGACTGCATATTTCTCCTTGAAGAAATAACAGTTGAGTGTCAGGATTTATAATATTTTTAGAAAGCATATGAAGCTGGAATAACATATTATGAGTATATTTAACTTCTATTACAATAACTTGAATTCATATTGAGCCATAAAATCATAATGTTTGCCAATAAATTTGTATGAGCATTGTCATTTCAAGAAGATGAGAGAGGAACCAAAATCTTGATAAAAGTAAAGAGTTTTAAGAAATGCCTTGGAGGACAACAGAGAGATTTAAAAGAGCCAGATTTAGAAGGCTAGCGCCACAGATTAAATTTGGGTTATTTTAGCAAAGCTGTTAGCAGTAGAGTATTTGAAATTTGAGCTGCACAAAATAGGCATTTGCCGAGTGCCAGACATCTTATTAATATTGAGATTTCTCGATTGCATCCCCAAGCATTACCATTCCCAAGCCCCTTTGAACCTCCAATTTCTGAATCCTGGCTCCATTTAGAAAATAGTCTACACCGTTATTCCTACCACCAAAATGCATAACCACACATTTTGCTACATGGTATTCCATCTGCCACTTCTTTGCCCAGTCTCCTAACCAATCCAAGTCCTTCTGCAGACTCCCTGCTTCCTCTACACTACCTGTCCCTCCACTTATCTTTGTATCATCCACAAACCTGGCCACAAAGCCATCAATTTCTTCATCCAAATCATTAAAATACAACATGAAACGTAGCAGATCCAACAACAATATAATTTGGCATGGTACAAAAGGTCATATTTGGTGTTGACTGTTTTCATTCATTACTTTAATTTTTCATTTAATTTGAATTGCTGCATTCAGTGTCTTTGAAAAGCACTTTTTTGAAATATTCAATTTCACATTACACTTGATAGTAATGGGAAATAAAGAATAATGTTTAAAAGTTAATCTGCCAGCATATATTTAAGGAGAAAATTATAAAATCTCATGTCTTGCTATTGCACCTGATTAGGTTATTTATAGTAAATAGAGATGTTTGGTTGGGTTGTCTCTTAATTAATGCTGGGTTCATTTATTGTTCAATAGGTCTCACAACAGTAAATTCCCTCTTTTTAAAGACGTCACTGAAGTTGTTTTAACATACATATTATTTTGCCTGGAAAAATGGAACCATTGTCAAAATGATGCAGAGTTTTTCTTTTGCAGTGATGAGTTCAGCAAATTTGGAAAGATATTAATCAGGGCAGGACATTGGCGTAGCTGGTTGCGAGCTGCCGCCTCACAGTGCCAGAGAGACCCGTGTTTGATCTTGACTTCGGGTGCTGTTTATGTGGAGCTTATATTGTACATTTTCTCTGTGGCTGTGTGAGTTTCCTCTGGATGCTCTGGTTTCCTCCCACATCCCAAAGATGTGTCGATTTCTAAGTTAATTGGCCTCTGTAAATTGCATAGGGAATGGATGGGAAAATGGGATAACATAGAACTACTGTGAACAGGCAATCAATGATCATCGTAGACTTGGTTGCCTGAAGAGATTGTTTTCATGCTGTATCACCAAACTAAAATATAGAACTTTTCTTTGTAATATATGAAAAATAATCAGTCTCATTTATAGCATTGTCATTACTTGCCCTTTATTTTGCTATTTTGAATCATCCAGTTTTTAAACTAAAAGCAGGCCTGCTACCTACTGAGACTGTCCAGTGTACAACATTTATAATAATAGATTGGTGATATTAAACTTAAAGTATTGCAGAAGTCGTAGATAATTTAATTCATTAAGGAAAGCATGCTATTGAGTTGAACTTGATGCAGGACAAGGTAAGTGCAGACAAAATTAAGTTTGTACCATGTCGTGGATTGGGTGCTGAATAGAATGTGGAGTGTAACATTCAGAACTAGATTAAACGGCATGCTTGATTGATTATTTGCCAATTAAATTTTTGATTTTGTCCAACATCTAAAGTGATATTTCATATTGTTTCATTATATGCCATGGTAAAAATAATTAATGGTTCTAATAGTAACTATCTGGATGAAAAGAGACAGCATTCTTCATTAATATATTAATTGGTGATGAGTGATGTATAGTGGGTTGGCAGATTAGATCCCACAGATTTTATTGCTAGTAAGACAAATTCAAATGTATTTTAATCTCTGGGAGAATGTTCTTTCATGGCTAAGCAACTAACTAACTGGCAGCCCGTGTCTAATGCCCTGTCACATTTGTCCAAGAACATATTCATTTTCTCACTCAGAGCAGAAATTTCAACAGGAGAATATAAGAACAATAAATAAATATTTTCTTAGTCCAATATTTAAACCTAGTTAACAAACATCTACTATGTGTTAGAAGGACGTATGGACGTGTATTTATCTAACTTGTTTCATAACGCCAAGATATTCCAAATCATTTGAGGGTGCCAGTCAATTAATTTTGAAGTATGCTAACTGTTTAAATGTTTTTAGGGTGAGGGTGTCAGGGGTTATGGGGAGAAGGCAGGAGAATGGAGTTAGGAGGGAGAGATAGGTCAGCCATGATTGAATGGCAGAGTAAACTTGATGGGCAAATGGCCTAATTCTGTTCCTGTCACTTATGACCTCATGGCCTTACAATTAGAAAACATGGCAGGAGAATTGTCAGTGTCCCACATTTATTAATGCCCAGTGTTAGCTGCTTTATGTTACTTGATATAGAATTGATATTTCCATCTGATTGCACCCATTTACCCTGCTCATTATAAAGATTTTGGGTGGCAGCCAGTGCTAACTCTGATACCTCCTGGGAGGTCATGTTGCAGTTGTATAATACGTTGGTGAGACTGCATTTAGAGTGTTGTGTTCAGTGCTGGGCACCATGTTAGAAGAAAGGGTTCAGAGAAGATTTACGAGGATGTAGAGGGTGCGAGCTATCGGGAGAGATTGAGTAGGCTGGGTCTCTATTCCTTAGAGCGCAGGAGAATGAGGGGTGATCTTATAGAGGTTTATAAAATCATGAGAGGAATAGATGCACAGAATCTCTTGCCCAGAGTAGGGGAATCGAGGACCAGAGAACATAGGTTCAGGGTGAAGGGGAAAAGATTTAATAGGAATCTGAGGGGTAACTTTTTTGTCTTCACTTCCGGCTGTCTGCCCTCCACAGCCTCCAACCTTATCGATCCCCAGCACTTCATAGTCTGGTTTTACCTTCTCCCCAAAATCCATAAATAGAATTTCCCTAGCAGACTCATTGTTTCTGCCTGCTCCTGCCCCACTGAAATCATTTCAACGTCCCTTGACTCCATCCTATCCTCCTGTGGTCCAATCCCTCACAACCTACGTTCAAGACACCTCACACGCCCTTTGTCTCTTTAATGACTTCCTCTCCAGAGATGCTGACTGACCTGCATCAGCATTTTGTGTCTGTCTTTGGTGTAAACCAGCATTTGCAGTTCCTTCCGACACCTTTGTCTTTAACCTTTCACCAATCCAAAATTTCCTGACGTTGTTGAAACACCACTCCCCTTTTCAATGTTGTCTGCATTTATTTGGGAAAGTTTTTCAATGTGGTAACCTCGTGAACAATACTGATGTCTGGTAACCTTATGCAACTGGAGCAAAAAAGATAAGCCCTTGAGCAAAAAAAGACTGTAAAGGCCATATACTCTCAGGCTTACCAGCTGTAACTGACTGTCGGTGTTTCTGACATTATCCCTGGCATTTCAGAGTTTCCCAAAAAGACTATTTTTTAAGATAAATTAAAAATCAAAAGTTTTAAAACTAAGAAATACGATATCAACTTATTCAATAGAATGTAAAAATACCTAAATCTATCTTCTCGCCTTTGTGCAACTGTTCCTAGCCATTGAAATGAATAGTTACTGAACAACTGGCAGGTCTCACCATTACCGCTGGGGTTTGGTCTCTTATGTAAAGCACAGCTTGGAAATAGTCGGTAGGCAGCACCAGACTTTCCCATTCACCTGGATGCATGAAATTCCTGACATTTACAATGAGACTTACTGACACATCTTGAGAAATTGCAGGCATTTATATTGTTCCAGAGTGACATATTGCTGTGGTGACTCATTTTTAAAAGAGTGGACTGAACCGGGGACTAATCCAGATTTGAATCAGTGGAATTATATCAAAGAAAAAAATATGATACAGCTTTTTGGGCATTGAATGAGATTATTGTTATTTCACGAGGAGATTACTCAAGCTATGATTGAAAATAATCCTCCATTCTTTTTATTTATCCCAGGCATCTTTATTGAAACATGCTTATTCATTGTCAATCATATCCACAATCCATTCTCAATTTGAAATAGAATTGGCAATATAGAAACATAGAAAATAGGTGCAGGAGGAGGCCATTCGACCCTTCGAGCCAGCACCGCCATTCATTGCGTTCATGGCTGATCATCCATAATCAATAACCCGTGCCTGCCTTCTCCCCATATCCCTTGATTAGTTCAACAAGATGTGGGACATGGAAATTAGCATACTAGTTTTATAAGTAATTTTCTTACGAGGTTGATGTCAGGACATAAAAATGCGAATCCATCCCTCTGGCGGGACTCAGGCAAATCAAATCTCAGAATTCCTATCACATATCTATGGTACAATTTCCACCAGGTAAATAGAACATAGCACACAGTACAGCACAGGAACAGGTCCTTTGGTCGACAGTGTCCGTGCCAAACATAATGTCATTACTGTGGCGGGCTGTCATTTTGGTTTCGAACTGTCGTTTGTCGGGCTCGGACTCTCGCGTGGACTGGGCGTGATCTGGGTCGACCAATCACGGGGTCGGGGGGGGGCGGGCCGTCGAGTGTGAGCTGAGAACAAAGCAATTGCGGTTAGATTTTGAACTTGAGCATGCGCGCGTGAGCGACGGAGCTGTATCGGTTCATTATTAAACGGAGTGTTTACACAACGCGTTGACATCTACAGTGGTGACCCCGACGATCCAAAATGGCCTATTTTGGATTGTATCATGTCTGCAGCTGACAACCCAGACCAGCAGAACGCAGTTTCGATCAAACGGCCCGCTTTCTGGACATCACAGCCCCACGTGTGGTTTCAACAGGCTGAAGCCCAGTTCCACATCCGCCAGATCACCGCCGATGCCGTCAAATATTACTATGTGGTCAGTGCGCTGGACCAGGACACCGCCGGGCACATAATCAATTATCTTCGCCAGCCACCAGCCGATGGCAAGTACGAGGGCCTCTCATGTGCGCTTTCGGTCATAGCCGCCACGACAGGGCAGCCATGACTTCTGCACACGGATGGCCTTGGCGACCGCAAGCTGTCCATGCTTATGGATGAAATGCTCGCCTTGATGGACGGATACAAGACCTGCCTCCTGATTGAACAGGTTTTCCTCGAGCAGTTGCCTGAGGACATCCGTCTGCTACTCGCGGATGATGATTTCACCGACACCCGACGGCTGGCAGCCCGTGCGGACATGCTGTGGCAGGCGTAACAGCGGGGTGGCGCCACCATTAGCCGGGTGGCGGCGGTGCCTCGGCAGGTCAGGGGGCCGGGCACAGCCTCCACCGAAGGCAGTGAAGCCGGCCATGAGCGACGCCATCAAGGGTGAGTGGTGCTACTACCACCAAAGGTGGGGTTCCGCGGCCCGCCGATGACGACCATTCTGCAAGCATCCGGGAAACGCCTCAGCCGGCCGCCAGTAATGGCTATTTGGGCCGGCCAAAAGCATCGCCTTCTCTACACCTGGGATTGTCATTCAGGGCAGTGTTTTCACGTGGACATGGGAGCAGAGGTCAGTGTTTTGCCCCCATCAGGGGCCGACACTCGTTCCAGAAAGAGGGGGCCTTCTCTGGCCGCCGCCAACGGCAGCAACATCAAGATGTATGGGGTCTGCAAGATCTCGCTCAACTTCAAATCCCGTCACTTCAAGTGGCCCTTTACTATCGCCAACGTTTCCCAACCGCTGCTGAGCGCCGATTTCTTCCGGGCGCACTCCCTGCTGGTCGATGTGAAGGAACAACGTCTCGTCAATTCTGAGACATTCGAGTCGATCACCTTGCGCCAATCCAAATTGACTGCGCCACATCTCGGCTCGGTGACCTTCTCCGACAATGAGTACGCCAGGATCTTGGCTGATTTCCCCAATGTCATAACCCCCCAGTTCACAACAGCCAGCCCCAAGCATAGGGTGAAGCACCATATCCGCACCACCGGACCGCCACTCCTGCACGCGTACGCAGGCTGATCCCCGACAAGCTCCAACTGGCCAAAGACGAGTTCCGCAAGATGAAGGAAATGGGCATAGTGCTCCGCTCAGACAGCCCCTGGGCATCCCCCACTTCACATGGTCCCCAAAGCATCTGGGGGCTGGAGTCCCTGTGCGGACTGAAGCCATCTCAACAACGCCACAAAGGCCGACTGGTAACCAGTCCCTCACATCCAGGACTTCACGGCCAATCTGGACGGCACCAAGGTTTTTTTCCTGGTACGTGGCTACCTGGTACGTGGCTACCATCAGATTCCGGTCCACCCGGATGACATCAGCAAGATGGCTCTCATCACCCCGTTTAGGCTCTTTGAGATACTACGGATGCCTTTCTGCCTCAAGAACGCTGCCCAGGCTTTCCAACAGCTCAGGGACATGGTGGGCCGCGGGCCGCACGTGTGTTCATCTACCTGGACGACATCCTCGTCGCCAGCCGCTCTCGCCAGGAACACCGCGCGCACACCTCGGGGAGCTCTGCCAACGGCTCAATGAGCGTGGCCTGGCCATCAACCTTGCCAAGTGTCAGTTTGGCCTCACGTCAATCAACTTCCTCGGCCACCACATCAACCAGCACGGGGCGGTCTCACTCCCAACCAAGGTCGAGGCCATTCCCAAGTTTGCCAAACCCTCTACTGTGAAGCGACTCCAAGAGTTTGTCGGCATGGTCAACTTCTAACACCGCTTCATGCCAGCAGCTGCCAGGATCATGCAACCGCTGTTCAAGGCCCTGGCCAACAAGTCGAAAGAATTCGTTTGGAACAACGCAGCCATGATCACGTTCGACAACGCCAAGGAGACGCTGGCAAAGGCGATGATGCTGGTACATTCACGGGCCAATGCGCCAACAGCTCTCACGGTCGATGCATCTGGCACAGCCGTGGGAGGAGTGCTGGAACAACTGATTAATGGTAGCTGGCAGCCCCTCACCTTTTTCAGTTGTCACCTGAGACCACCCTGAGCAGAAATACAGCGCTTTCGACCGGGAGCTCGTCGCTCTCTACCTGGCCATCCGGCATTTCCACTACTTCCTCGAGGGCAGGGATTTCACAGCTTTCACCGACAACAAGCCGCTCACGTTTGCCTTTGCCAAAGAGTCTGATCCTTGGTCAGCCCGACAGCAATGTCACCTAATCTACATCTCAGAGTACACGACTTGCACATCGCAGGCAAGTGCAACCAGGTCGCAGATGCGTTGTCCCGCACCACCATCAATGCCATCCACGCTCTGGCCCCGGGTGTCGACTACACGATTGTGGCGGCCGCCCAGCGAGAGGATGAGGAAATGCTCACCTACCGCACCACCATCCCAGGCCTGTTGTTGGAGGAGGTGCGATTCGGGGCCGCTGACACCACGCTCCTTTGCGACGTGTCTACCGGACAGCCAAGACCCATCATCCCCGCGGCCTGGCGCCGCCGGATTTTCGACATGGTTCATGGTTTGGCTCACCCTTCCATCCGGGCAACAACGGCACTGATGGCAGCCAAGTTCATGTGGCACGAGTTGTGCAAACAGGTCAGAAACTGGGCCAGAGCGTGCATCCCCTGTCAAACCTCCGAGATTCAGCGACACATCAAGGCGCCGCTCCAGGACTTCGCCCTGATGCACCGGCGTTTCGACCACATCCATGTCGACATCCAGGGGTGTCACCCACCTTTTCACCTTCATGGACAGATTCATGAAATGGCCAGAAGCCGTCCTGCTCTCGGATACCTCCACTGCGACGTGTGCACGTGCCCTCACCGCCCACTGGATCGCCCGCTTTGATGTGCCGGTGGACATCTCCTCCGCCAGAGGTGCGCAGTTCATCTCCGAGTTGTGGCCAGCAATGGCCCGGCTGCTTGGCACTCAGCTGAACCACACTACGGCTGACCACCCACAAGCAAACGGCCTCGTGGAACGTTTTCACCGGCACCTGAAGGCAACCCTAAAGGCACGGCTCACGGGCCCGGACTGGATGGACAAGTTGCCGTGGGTCCTGCTAGGCATTGGCACTGCCCCAAAGGAGGACATGGCAACTTCCTCGGCCGAGCTGAAGTACGGCGCCCCGCTTACGGTCCCGGCAGACTTCATCCCAGCGGCATGTGGACATCAGGAACTGCACACGGCCATGCTGACGCGCCTCCGTGAGAAGGTGGGCACATTCTCTCCAGGCCCAACGTCCCGCCATGGACTCACCACCACCTACATTCCACCCACCCTCCAGAACTGTCAGTACGTTTTCCTTCGCTGCGATTCCCACCGTACGCCACTGCAAAGGCCTTACGAGGGACCCTTCCAGGTACTGCAACACGGTGCCACGACTTTTGTCATCAACATGGGCGGCAGGCACGAGACTGTCTCCGTGGACCGTCTTAACCCGACACACTTGGACATTGACCAACCAGTGCAGGTGGCACAACCCCATCACAACCGCACCCACCATCAACTCTGTCAGCTGCGTCCCCGGACACAGGAGACACGTACACGAGGTCAGGCCGACTCACTTGTCAGCCTAACCGCCTCCATTACTCTGGTTCTGGGGGGGATCATGTGGCGGGCTGAGTCATTTTGGTTTCGAACCGTCGTTTGTTGGACTCGAACTCTCACGGGGTCCAGGGAGTGGGCCGGTGTGTGTGGGTGGAGAACAAAGCAATTGGAGTTAGATTTTGAACTCGGGTGTGTGCGACGAAGCTGCATGGGTTAATTATTAAATGGAGGGTTTACACAACGCGTGGACGTCTACATTACACTAATTTCCTTCATGTTAATGTGATCCATAACCCTCTATTCCCCGCAGTTCCATGTGCCTATCTCAAATCCACTTAAATGCCTGCCTTCATCATCACCTCCCTTGGCATTGCATTCCAGCTGCCCACCTACCTCTGTGTAAAAAAAAGCCCCACACATCTCCTTTAAACTTTGCCCCTCTTACTTTAAATCTAGTCTTTGACATTTCTACCCTGGGGAAAAAGGTTCTCACCTTCTACCCAATCTATGTCTCTCATAATTTTATGCACTTACAGTAAGTCATAAGGTCGTAAGTGATGGGAGTAGAATCAGGCCATTCGGCCCATCAAGTCTACTCCACCATTCAATCCTGGCTATTTATCTCTCCCTCCTAACCGCATTGTCCTGCCTTCTCTCCATAACGTCTGACACCACTTCTATCAGATCTCCCATCAGACTCCAGCACTAAAACAAAACAATCCAAGGTTGTCTAACCTCCGCTTATAGCTTTCATCTATTAATCCAGGCAGCATTCTGGCAAATTTCTTCTGCACCCTCAGCAAAGCCTGTACATTCTTCCTGTAATAGGGCTACCAGAACTGCACACAATTCTCCAACCTAACCTAAGTCGTATAAAGCTGCAACCTCCTGACCCTATCCTCAATACCCTAACCTATGAAGGCACGCATAACATATGCCTTCTTGTGCTCAATATGCTCCATTCGCTTTTAAAATTTCAAGTACAATCAGACATATCAGCTTTTAGCTGAGAAATCTTGTTGAGAGAATGTAGGTGCCAATTTATTATTCTTCTGAGTCTGCCAAACTGGATGTGGAGTTCTAGCTAATTTTAGCAATCGAAAGGAAAGTATTTCAATCAAGTTCTTAAATCCTTTAATCCCTGCCAAGTTAATTTTAAAACAGATGCAAATCCATTTAAGATTAAAAGGACGGGAAAGAGTCTATCTTCACCTTCAAATCCTGATCCTTAATTAATTTAATAGTCATCAAAATAATAAACAGTGCATATTTGATTGGTCTGGCAACTCTGCACCTGCGGAAAATCACGTTTATCATCCTAAAAATCAATGTGATGGAAATTTGTGGGCAACCTAATTTGGGCATGAAAACAGCTGATGTGACTGTAGTATCATGTTCCCCCCCGCTGCAAGTAAATGACCTGGGCATGCTGCCAGTGCCCGCCATGGCTCTCCAGGCTGCTTGTCCCACTGTCTAAATAACTCAGCCCACATGTGGCCCTAGGAGTGGCTTCAGGTGAACACTAAAGAACACCTCAGAATAAAAGGATGTACCTTTAGAAAAGAGATGAGGAGGATTTTCTTTAGTCAGAGGGTAGTGAATCTGTGGAATGCATTGTCACAGAAAGCTGTGGAGACCAAGTCTATGGATATTTTTAAGGCAGAGATTGATAGATTCTTGATGAGTATGGGTGTCAGAGGTTATAAGGAGAAGGCAGGAGTATGGGGTTGAGAGGGACAGATAGATCAGCCATGATTGAACGGCAGAGTAGACTTGATAAGTCTGCTCCGCACATATTAGCTTGTGAGAGTATTGTGCCCAGAAAGTTTGCAACTGGCATTGGTCTTAAGGAATGCATTAAGGTTTTTTTTATTTAATTAAGTGCTAGATCATTCTAAGATCCCTGCTCACCAGGTGAAACCAAGTCCAACTGGCTTAGTATCTCCTCCACAAAGAGCAGAAAGATTCTTAAAACATTGACTTACTCTTACACAACACCTTTTACAATCTGTGTATACTTCAAAGTGTTTCATAAGAAAATAATCTCTTTTGATGGTTGGTCAATAAGGCATTGTAGAAAATATACAAAGCATAAAATTTGCATGCTGCAAGCTCCAATGAACAACAATGTGAGCATTAGCATGTAGAACGCAGGATAACAATACAAAAGGAGGCAATAAGCCCATCAAGTTGATAGAACTATATAAAATTATGAGAGCCATAGATTGACAGTCAGAACTTTTTCCCAAGATGAGCAGTGGCCAATTTAAAGGAGATGCACCCAGCAAGTTTTTTTTTTAAACAGAGGTTGGTGGATGCCTAGAACATACTTCCAGTGGTCGTGGTGGATGCAGATATGATAGCAGCATTAAGAGGCTTTGGATGGGTACATGGATGTGCAGGGAATGGAGGGATATGGATCATGCACAAGTAGAGGAGATTAGTTTAACTTGGCATCATTGTCGCCATGGATATTATGGGGTGAAGACCCTGTTCCTGGGCTGTTCCTGGGCTGTTCGTTCTACATTGTAAGTTCCTGCCACCCACCCTCAAGAGCACAACAGATGGCCCGATGTCCACACCATTTTTTGTAGCCGTGAGCCTTTTTTTTCTTTAGTGCTGATTAAAGTTAGTTTTTAAATTTGTGGATCAGTCCTTCTTCATTATTTCATCAATCCCTGCATCGTCAATGCCAGCCATTCACTGTGTGTAAAGACATTGTCTTAGAAACATAGAAAATAGGTGCAGGAGGAGGCCATTCGGCTCTTCAAAGCCAGCACCGCCATTCATTTGTGATCATGGCTGATCGTCCACAATCAATAACCCGTGCCTGCCTTCTCCCCATATCCCTTGATTCCACTTCATCTCACTTTATTTCTTTTGCCAGTCACCTTAAATCTATGCCCTCTGATCCACAACCTTTCAACCAATGGGAACAGTTTCCTTCTATCTAGACCCTTACCCATTTTTTGTGATGTTGTTTGAGGACTAAGTATTGGTCCAGATACCATGTCCTCCTTTAGTTTTGTTTAGTTTAGTTTACAGATCCAGCGAGGAAACAGGCCCTTCGGCCCAGTGAGTCAGCACTGTCCAGCAAATCCCACACATTAACACTATCCCAACACTAGGAACAATTTACAATTTTACCAAGCCAATTAATCTACAAACCTGTATGCCTTTTTGGAGGGTGGGAGGAAATCGGAGCTCTCGGAGAAAACCCACGCAGGTCATGGAGAGAATGCACAAACTCCATACAGACAGCAACCATAGTCAGGATCGAACTCAGGTCCCTGGCATTGTAAAGCACCAACTCTATCGCTGTGCCACCGTGCCACCATTATCTGAGCCGCCCCTGTATCCACTTTTGAATACAGGGAGAAGGTGGATGAAACATCGGAGAAAAGGATTGTGGGTAGCCAATTCTATCTCCTGCTTGATTATTTTCTGATCCCATGTATGCGGACCCATTTCCATTGCTCTAATGACAGATAGAAGAAGAATATGACCATTTTAAAATGTATTTATTGCTGGTCATGTAGACCAATTCCTTTTAATTTTACTGCCTGATGACCATCCCAGATGCTCAGAAGTCCAGTTGCCAATACTACGCCTGAATTCATGGTCAATAGTTTCACGTTGTCAACAATTTCCAGCTATCCTTTATCCCTGCTTGACCACTGAACGATCTGTATTTTGTACTCAACTCCAGAGCCAAGTGCTTGGTCACACATTTGCTCATGCTGCACAATTTATGCTTCCCCCTCGGCATTGATATTCAGATTGACTTTGGAGCCTAAGAAAATTGAAGCACTCATCTCATCCTTAAAATAATTCACGGTCACTCCTGGTTATTTACTGAGAGCGTCCACTCTTTCCAACTTCGTCACCTTTGGTGACTTGACAGTTAGAAATCAAAAGGTAATAAACAGGTTTGAACATAATTGCTTGTTAAATTACAGTGCGTCATTAACCGAACTGCAGGAAGGCCCAGATGACAGGATAAGAAAGCGAAAATTGTGTTCAGTGACCTGCCACATTATTAGCACACAGTCAAATTTAACCAAAGTGCCTGGGCTCGTCCATGCATTCTATAAGTGCAACTGTGTTATTCTTTCCAGGTCAATTGGTTTGCTGCTCGTCCTTATGCAGGGATCAGTAATATTCAATCGTTTTCCCTTCACTGATGTCCAGCTGGCAGGTTCTTTGTTTCATTTATTCTCAGTACCTGAAATAGAACATTAAAATTTTATTCATGGGCATGCCAGCTTAATTAGAGGTCAGACAGAAGATGGTGCTCCCAAGTCTCTTTGCACCTCTGATTTCTGAATTCTCTCCCCATTTAGAAAATAGTCTACTCCTTTATTCCTACTACAAAAATACATGACTCCGCACTTTACTATGCTGCATTCCATCTGCCATTTATTTGCCCAATTTCCTTACCTGTCCAAGTCCTTCTGCAGAGTCCCTGCTTTCCCTACACTACCTGCCCCTCCACGTGCCATCGTATCATTTGCAAACTTGGCCATAAAGCCTTCAATTCCTTCATCCAAATCATTGATATGCAACGTGAAGAGTAGCGGATCCAGCACTAATCACTGCGAAGCTCCGCTAGTCACTGCCAGCCAACATGAAAAAGCCCCCTTTATTGCTACTCTGCCTTCTGCCATCCAGCCAACCGGCTAACCATGCTAGTATCTTCCCTCTTATACCATGGGCTCTCATCTTCATTAGCATGCACATGTTAAGCATAGAAATATTTACAACAGTTGATCGGTTCTGAGCTGGATAGAGCTCTTAAGGATAGCTCTTAGGGGGTATGGGGAGAAGGCAGGAATGGGGTACTGATTGAGAATGATCAGCCATGATCACATTGAATGGCGGTGCTGGCTCGAAGGGCCGAATGGCCTCCTCCTGCACCTATTGTCTATTGTCTATTGTCTATTTGTGATTTTAGAAGCTTCCAAAAAGCAGGCAACAAGAGAATGTCAGTAAAGAAATTGAGGCATAAGAGACATCTTGAGCAATAAACAAAGTACTCGAGGAACTCAGAGGATGAGAGAGCATCTGTGGAGGGAGTGGACAGATGATGTTTTGGGTCTGGAAATCTGGAGAAGGGTCCTGCTTAATTTGCTGAACTGATGGCGGTACGTGCAAAGTGTCGCTGAGAGGAGAGAATTCCAGAATTTAGTCTTAGCAGCAGTGAATGACCAGCATATATTTCCAAGTCAGAATGGTCTGCCATGAGCAGAGGAACCTGCAGGTGTTGAAGGGAGGTCTGGGAGATTGCACTGCCTATTGGGTTCTATGAAGAGTGTAAGATGGCTTCATAGAAGCTGAGATGGAAGTTTTAATTGTGAGATTCAGAAGGAAGAGCCTATGGTCAGTGGATCTACAACTGGGAGAACAGTGAGGATGAGGTCAAGTAGTGTCACCCTTCATGCTGCAGATGTTCAGAGCTCAACCTGCTCACTCAGTGTCAGTAATCGATGATCAATGTTGATGTTGCTAAAGAGTTTTTAGAAGCTCAGCATATTTGTCAGTTAAACTCTCTGCAATTAAAAAAAATGGAAATATTGTGGAACCTTCGTAAAGATGCCAAAAGATGGACACACATGATCACTAATCTGCTTAAATGAAAAGCACATGATACTCCATGGAACAGAGGAAAATGAATTGCTGAATCGACAATAAGATTACAGCAAACTAAAACTCATTATGGCAATCCCATCTAACTATACAACTGAAATAGAGAGGAAAAAAATTAAAACGTTGAAAACCAGGAGGGTGAATGGCTTGAAACTGTTAATTTTTTGCAAGTTTTTGGTTGAAGTGAATGTGTGGACAAGTATCAGGAAGAACAGATGGTTAGGTATATTTTTGTTCTTCAATTCTTGCAAAATTGATTCAAGTTGTAGATTCAGACTTTCTGCTCTCCTGTTTCCCACATTCTCTGTAAACTTACTTTCACTGAAAAATGTATTATAATGCTGTGAAATAACAGGGGATAAAAAGTGAATTAGAAATGTGTTGGGATATTAGTAAGGATAATATCCAATAGTCCTGTAAACCTGCCAGTGCAGCATGACCAATGCCCTGAGCTTGATGGAATCTTTGAGCTTTACTGTAATATTCAAAACCCTGCCACTTATTTCAAGCCTGAAAAATAGCCTTTCAGTCATTAGAATTTGACATGGGAGGGGAAGGGAAGCATGGTTGCTTGGTTATCTGATACTTGATAGCATGCACATCTAATGCAGTATTTAGTCAAGTGTGGAGATGGTGAGTCTGAAGCAGATGAAAAGCAGTGCAAATTTGTAAATTGTTGTCCCAACTCATTTTGAAGAACCTAATTATAATGGTGGCTTAAAGCCGCCAGAGACCCGGGTTCAATCCTCACCACGGGTGCTGTGGGATTTCTCTGAGATCTTCGGTTTCCTCCCACACTCCAAACACGTACAGGTTTGTAGGTTTCTAGAAAATCACCTGACCTCAGTCACGAGGCAAAAGCACATTTGCCAGCTTCTGTTTTTGGCCTCAAGGGGGCACTGGCATTTATATTACATATACATCACATCTCCCCCTTTACTTTAATTACATCACATCCCCCCCTTCACTTTACTTATATCACATCTTCCCCTTCAACGTTGGGGTCAAAACTGATAACTTGAAGCTTTAATCAATTTAATGTGGATGAAACACCACAAATAACACAATGCTCTTCAGACTACAAAACCATCAAATAATTGCCCAACAATTTTACATTACAGATGTCACTTGGAAAGTTTAATGTAGAAGAAAGATGTTAGTACAAACAAAACATAACTGAAAAGTCAAGGGTCAAATTACTCAAGGCACCCAAAAATGTACACAATGTTGCTTTCCTCCAGCTTTTACCAATCTTCAACTGTGCAGCTCTATTTTTCTTAGAGTTGTATCAAACCCCACTGCACCACTGGTGTTAAAGTCCTCTTCAGGACAGAGCTTTTTAGAAAACAAATCCAAGATGGCTTGCTGCACACCAGTGTCATTAATTTCTCCAACACACTGTCACGTTTTTATTTTCAAATCTTCCTCTTCACAGTGTGGACTCACATACTCATTTGCCATGCTCAAAGTCAAGGCAGTGTTGTGAATCCACTGCAATCAAAGTAGCTAAATATTCCAAATAAATTCTGAAAGAATTTGTACAAGAGTCCAACATGTTTCACATTCAGAGAATGCCAAAATGTCTCACAGCCAATAGATCCATTTACAAACATGAACAGGATAGCTGTAAATAGGCAAATCTTTTCCATTTTTTTCTTAGATCGATTGGATGATGCTCCTGCACCTTTGCTCACATGTCTTATCCAGGGATCATTCTAGTTACCATGCATTTTGTGAACGAATTGTTGGCTGGTTTCCCAAACCCAAAGCTAAAGCTTCAATAAAATAATACTGAAAGAAATTTCACTCTTTCCTGGTACAGATGATGAAGAGGAGGACATACTTGCACCTCCCAAATGAGTTGACACAATAGTTCAAGAAGTGCTTGTTCTTATCGGTTGTTCCATGGGAGGCTGACAGTGAACTTTTCTTTTTAGGTCAACTACCCTCGAATTTCCACATCTGTACAGAGTTTAAGATAACCTGGAGGTTATGTGTTGAATCAGTTGACTTCCTGACTCACTATTGATCTCCACACTGAGTTTAAAGGCCTTTGATAACATTGAGTTGTCAAACGGCCGTCGGGGTTTTTCTGGGAACAGCACCTCAGGATGATTGCCTGAAGCCCAGGCACTATTCACAAATTACTGCACCTCACAAAATGGTCAAGAAATTGAGGAATCCAAGTTATTTAAAACTGTATGACTGGACAAAGCCACTGGGCCTGTAGTCAAAGTGTAAGATAGGCAGCAGACCAAAGTGAGCTTCATTCTAGTTCATTAAATCATTGAGAAGCTGCAGATAAAACCATTAAATGGAAACCAAACCCATTGGATGTAGGGAGGCATTTAATGACCATCCTTGTCTTTAACTTTAAGTTCAAGATTTATGAGTTGACTCTGTTACACAGTAACAGTTCTGCATCCAGCTTCCAAAATTCAGTGATAGTTCCGAAGCATTTATCATGTGATGCTTCTCTAATATTTTTCTGTCTATTTTAGTGGTATTAATTCAAAAAAAAGAAATTTAATGACTTTGTAAAAGTATCATAAAAAGGTGAATCGTACAAATTAGCTGTGCATTCTCTCTCTCCATTAGTCCAGCTTCTAGGCCACATTGCTTTGTTATGCTGCCCACTATCCACTCACTATTTATCTGCAATCTTATCCGCATTAAAATCTCATCAGTAATTGAAAAATTGACAAAAAAAACTTGAAGTTTGTATTTTTATGGCTAACTGCATGCAGTCTGATACCTGCAAGTTATTAGATTCTAATTTTCAATATTACAATTCACATTTTCCTTTCAATTAGTTTAGTTATGTAAATTAGGTTTAGTGTTTTCTTATGGGCAACTGATGCACTTTTCCCTGTCTTTTGTCCTTTCTGAAATTAAATGCCCCAACTTTGAGTTCAATCTGGTCCTGTTTTCCTGCAGATATCATTGACCTACTCTGTATTTCCAGAATTTTAAAATAATTTAACTTGATACATGGATAAATCAAAACGATTATCCAGATTATCTGTGTATAATCATAAGTTGCATGCAATACCTGAATAAATGGATACAATAAAGATAATGCAATGATAAAGTCAACCTGTGATTTGGGAAAGTGCTAGTGTTTATATTTATCTCAGTTAATGAAATTAGCCATAATTATGATTGGTTAAAAGTTAAACACAAAATGCTGGAGTAACTCAGTGGGACAGGCAGCATCTGTGGAGAGAAGGAATGGGTGACATTTCGGGTGGCGACCCTTCTTAAATTTCTTAAGGGATTGAACAGGCTTGATGCAGGAAAAATGATCCTGATGTCAGGGGAGTCCAGAATAAGGGGTCACAGTTTAAGAATAAGGGGTAGGCCATTTCGGCCTGAAATGAGGAAAAACATTTTCACACTGAGAGTTGTGAATCTGTGGAATTCGCTGCAACAGAAGGCAATGGAGGCCAATTCATTGGATGTATTCAAGAGAGAGTTAGATATACCTCTTAGGGCTAACGGATTCAAGGGATATGGGGAGAAAGCAGGAACGGGGTACTGATTTTGGATGATCAGCCATGATCATATTGAATTGCGGTGCTTGCTCGGCCTAATGGCTTCCTCCTGTACCTATTCTCTATGTTTCTATATTTCAAGGGTTGCGATATATATTATGGAAAGTCTTCAATTGTTCCGGAGAGTGTTTATCTGGATGAGAGCAAAAGATTAAACTTCTGGAGGAATTCAATGGGTCAGGTCACATCTGTGGAGGCAGAGGGAGAGACAATATTTCAGGTTGAGATCCTGCATCAGGATCATCTAGGTTCATTAGGATGATGCCTGGATTGGAAAATTTGAAGAAAGACTGGGCAGGCTGATTTTTTTTCCCTTGAAATGGGGAAGGCTGAGGGGAGACCTGATAAATATGTGCAACATTATGAAAGGCATAGATAGAGTGGATACGAGGAAACAATTCCCCATTGCAGGGGTATCCAAAACTGGGGGATAAGGTTTAGGGTAAGTGGTAGGAGATTTAGAGGGGATTGGTAGAACGTTTTTTTCACCCAGAGTATGGTTGGAGTCGAGAATTCACTGCTTGAGGTACTCCAACAACACTGGTGAAGTATACAGATGAGCACTTGAATCACTCAGACATAGAAGGATGTGGATGAACTGCTGGTAAATAGGGCTAGTAAAGATGGATACTTGATTGTTGGCATGGACATGTTGGGCCAAAGTCCCAGTTTCTGTGCTCAATGATTCCATTATTTTCTGCAAATTCTACTCCTATCTCTAATTTCCTTTTTAGACTGTTTCTTGAATCTAATTCATAGCAAGGACATGCCAGCACTATGTGCGCTCTGGTGCCTGGTTCTAATGCTCCCATTGTACCAGTTATTGAGCAAATCTCATTATGTTTACTTGACACACAGCGGTTGTTACAGGTACGGACCATTGTATTGTTAAGGGCCTGTCCCACTTAGGCGATTTTTTAGGTGACTGCCGGCGACTGTCAAATCGTAGCAGATCGCCGAAATTTTCTTTCACCCGACGACAATGACCACGACAATGCCAAGTCAGGTCGAGATTACACCGTCTTCAGAAACATCGCAAAATTCCCATGCTGTCAATGCTTCTCCGGTGTCCTAATTTTCGCTGAAATCACTGACAAGTCGGTAAGTACTTGATAGTTTTGAACTATAACATCTTGTATGGGTTACTTAAAAACCAAGCTTCACGGTAACAAGGCATAAACTAGATTGACTTCCAGTTTACTAATAGCAGTATTAAGAAATTTCATTTTAAAAGTGGTTAAATGGATTTTTGTGAAAAGTGTGTGGGCATTCTTTGAAAATGTATGGGAGATGCATATCTGGTTTCTGGGTTGCATATCTGGGTTGGGAACCTACTTTAAATGTGATCGCTGATGGCCATAAACATCGCAAAAATTTCCACGCTTACCTGACCGTCAAACTGTCGCCTCCAATCTACCTGTCAAATGCCCTGACGGTAAATAGATTGGTAAATACACAAGTATTTTATGGTATCTTGAAATGACTTTACTTATTTTAATATTATGTGGTTCTAAATGCATCTAAGAGAAACTAGCAAACCTGGGGACAGCATGCGACAGCGCCCACAATAAGCAGTGATACCTGGCGACAAGGCAGCTGTCACCGAGAAATTTCACTCCGGATGATTTCTCAGTGACGCGCTGAGATCCACTACGATTCTTGGAAGATTCCTCACGATCATGCCCGTGACACCCCGGCGAACTGTCGGCGACAGCCGAGTTGCCGGCAGTCGCCTTAAAATCGCCTAACTTGGGGGCGTGGCTGTGTTCTGCAGCTGCGGCTCACCGGCAGTCTCTCTGTTTTTTTTTGGTTTTTTTGTCATTGTCGTTGTTAAATGTACGTTTTGTTTTATTTTTAATTCTGTGTATGTAGGGGGGTGGTGGGGGGGTTGGGGGAAACCTTTTTTTCAAATCTCCTCCTCAACGGAGATGCGACCTTTACCGTGTCGTATCTCCGTTCGCGCTACGGCCTAACATCGTGGAGTCGGCGGCCTCCAGCTGGGATCGACCTCAAAGACTCCGGTCGCAGGGCCTGGACTTACCATCTCGGAGGCTTCGGCCGTGGGCCCTGCAGACCACAACATCGGGAGTTCGCAGGTCCCTGGCTGGCGACCGGCTTTTGGGAGCTCCAGCCGTAACAGCTTCGACCGCCCCGAAGCGCGAGGTATGATCAACCCGCCCGCAGGCCCTTCATCGCCCTGCGTGGCCCGGCCGCAGCACTTTACATCGCCCGGTGGGGGCTCAGGACTTTCATCGCCCTGCGTGGCTCGGCCGCAGCACTTTCCATCGCCCGGTGGGGGCTCAGGTCTTTCATCGGCCTGCTCGGCTCGGCCCTGGGACTTTCCATCGCCCGGTGGGGGCTTCAAAAAGTTGGGAGCCTCGATCACCTCGTGGCACCACGGGAGAAGAATGAGGAGGAGATAAGACTTTGCCTTCCATCACAGTGAGGGTATGCCTAGAGCAATCACTGTGATGGCTGTTTTGTGTAAAAAATTATATTCTGTGTGTCTTGTGCTTTTTAATGTCTACTGCCGGACCCTGACGTGAGAGGACGCTGGCGTTGTGTATTCGCCGCTTTTCCGTCAGGATAGTTTGTCTGTTTGTTTCTATGTTAATTGTTTTTGTAAAGCGCTTTGAGCATGTGATAAGGCGCTATATAAAATAAATGGATTATTATTATTATTATTAAAGTGGGACAGACCCTTTAGCCTCACAAGGGACAATGCATTGCACACACAGAGCGTACAAAGGTAAAACTACAAATATCTGTAAATTTAAATTGCAAATTTAAGTTGTCAAGAAGTTAATCCTCGGTCATTCGTGCAAAACACAATATATTCTCATGTTTTGGGGTTGCACCCTGCATATGAATTTTATTTTATTAATATAATAAAATCAGAGGCAGAGACTAACATGCTTCTGCATCTACAAGTGTATTTTATATAATTGACAGGAAGATGAATTTCAGGTAATTTATCTTTCATTTTGTGCTGAGGTAGATGTTCCATGAGGATAGGCAGTGAACGTTGTCCACACAGACTTTAGTAAGACATTATCAAATGGCCCTCACGGCAGGCTGATCCAGAAGATTAAGATGCATGGGATCTATGATGATTTGAAAGCAGCAGGATGTGCAAAATTATGGTGCAATTTGAAGTAGTGCAAATAAAAGGTATCATACTAGAGTAACTGAATATGATAGAGTTAGGAGTAAGTGTGATTGCTTAAGGAAACAGATGGTAGTGTGGGAAACAGCTGTTCTTGAGTCCGGATGTCCAAGCTTTTAAGCTCCTGGATCTTCGTCAGAAGTTAGAAAAGAGCAAAGGGAATGGTCAGGATGGCAAGCATCCTTACCGAGACTTCATACCTTCTCAATGTAATGCTCTTTATCTCCTGAACCTAGAGAGGGGTGAACAGGATAGGTTTGTCAGTGATATGGATGCTTAGGACCATCTCAACAGCTGCTCTGTTGATGAGGATAGGGTTGTGCGCACCATTCCTTAGATCAACAACCAAGTCTTTTGTCATGCTCCCATTAAGAGCTAGGTTGTTGTCCTGATACCATGACGCAAGGTTCTTGATCTTTTCCTGCAGCAATCGCTATTGCTGCCATGATAACTGTAGTTACACCTATCTATTGATAACAACAAGAAGCAAAAGCTAGCATGATATCTAATGGTTTGTGCGATGTAAGATATTCTGATGGTATTATTTGAAAAGTTTGTCTATTTAAAGGCTAGTAGCTATATATGGGATGAGGAACAATTCCAGTTGTTAACAATGTTGCAAATATTTTCTGCACGTTTTTCACCTTTGCAATGGCTGCTTGGAGGAAGTGTATGGCAACACTTAATGATTGGCAGAGTAAAAATGGTGAAGGTGCAACAAAAAACGGAGACTGAGTTTGAATAGAGCAATCACACAATTCCAATGGAACCGTATCACAAATCCAAATCCAGAGAAAATCACTGAGGAATATGCCTGGAATCTCTCCATTCTGGATCTAGGTCTGCATCCAGGCCATGTGAAACTGAAACCAATTTGTAATATTGTATTTGCAAGAGAGGAGAAAAGGAAGGTGGGGGTATGTATTAAATTGTGCCATGTTGTGGTCATTAAATTCCTTACTTTAGCTTTTCTCTGTATTTAATAACTTGTTATTAAAGGCAACTTTTCATCAATCAAAAATATTTCAGGGCTTGGCATTGTACTGGTCATAAATCAGAGAGAAAAATAGGTGTTCTTCTATTATTCATCGATTGTAAATTACACCTTGTAGCGAGCAGGTTTTATTGTTAAATTTGCAATTCTGCATTTTATTGTGGATTTACAAAAAACCTAGATCCCTACTCGGCCCATATTGAAATCCTGTCTTGATCTCCAGTGAATCGTTTTTGTAACTTCTCTTGACAATCTTTGATTTCCATTTGTCACTTTTGAAGTGTGCTAACTAGATGATCAAAACAAAATGGATTTTACTTTTAAAGATCTTCTCATTACAGGGACAGTATAATAAATCTTTTTCACGGTGGTCTCAAATTAGTATCTGTTAAGTGAAAAGATATCTCAGCAATATGAGATTTTTTTCATTGAGAATATGAATCTCTTCTCTCATAAGTGTTTGAGATTTTGATACACTGGTCTCTTCAGAATATTTACAACCCCTTCTGTAACTACTGTATAAATATTAATACTCAATTTGTCAAAATTAATATTACACTGGGCACATTGTGTAAATAGGTTAAAATAAATGTCTTTGGGCAGTCACTATCTCAGTCCCATTAGATATAAATCCTGAACCAAACCTTTTCACGTATTTGTTCTAATTCTCACTAATTGGGATATCTTTTTTACAAAGAAGCAGTTTAAATAATACAATGTTGTGCTAGTGTTATACTGTAGAAACAAGGAACTGTAGAATCTGGATTACCGAGAAAAGACACAAAATGCTGAGTAACTCAGTGGGTCAAGCAGATTGGGTCGGACCTTTCTTCAGACTTAAGTCTAATACTTGAGCCTGAAGAAGATTCCCGACCTGAAATGTATCCTATTCATCTTCTCCAGAGATGTTGCCTGACCCGCTGAGTTACTCCAGCATTTTATGTCCCGTCCTGGTATTGTACTGTTATGCTTGGGGGAATGAGAAGTACCTAGTCAGTCTAAAGTAACAAAGCTCCACATTGTCATTAACCTGGCAGTGGTTGATGTGACTAATGCAAATGGAATTAAAAAATCAATAGAAATATTAGGGGAGATTTTAACTAGGCCTGGCTTGCCTTGTGCACACATTGATTTGAATGAACCAAGTACCCGAAACAAGTAAGGATAAGTACAGTCAGGCAGGAATGGTGCCTTGAGAATTTTCTGGTAATCAGGACTGCAAAGACACTTAAACTTGAGTTGCATGAAGAAGGAGTTGTATTTTCCTTTCAGATTAACTCTAAGTAGAGCTAAAGACCAAGCCATCCTCCTGATCCAGGTCTAACTGTCTGGGGCCAAAAGGAGCAAGACTCACATGATGGGCTCACAAGGTAGGTTGTGGGTAGAAAATGGACTACCAGCATTTAGAGAATTTGAGTTTCATGACCGGCTCTGCTAAAACTTAAGCAAGTGTGTGCATGTAACATTGTTCTGTCTAATGCTCTCCTTAGAACAGTTCCAGGTTAGAAAGAATTTGACCATCTCCCAGAACTATTTGACTGGATAAGTTTTCAACTTATGCTAGGTGCTGCAGAATCAAACCCTAATAAGGCAATAATAAGCCACTGAAATGTCAGAAGTCATTTTATTACTGCAATTAAACTAAGTGATGAAAATAGCCATTACCTCTACATCCACGTAAGAATGATTAGGTTGACCTGCCAGTGATTAATGCAGATTCACAGATTTTCTGAGTATTTGTATCAGGATCTTGGTAATGAGAGCTTTGCTCAGTGTCAAACAGTTCAGAATATAATAACTACTTAAATGAGACAGTCAGTTATTCAGGCAACCAATATCAAAAGGGAGAATCGGGGTACCATGAGGAGGCTTCTGAGGAGGAAGTGCTTAAGGACTGTGATCGCAAACCTCCCCTTGCATTAGGGAACTTCACCCATCTGCAGCACATGTCAGGAAATCGTGAACGGCACTCATCCTGATTCATTAATTCACTTGGCCGGAAAACACCCACAATTTCCTCCTATGAGCTACCAATGGATGACTTCACAAGACATAGTTATTTATAACATTTACCAAGAGGTTTGATCCTTTTACAGTCAAAACAAAAGTGGCCAGGTATTTGCATATAAAAAGCAAGCGAGGAATTGAATATAAAATGTAATGGTATTTTCTATTACGCATGTTATATCCCTGACTTTGAGTTGTGGGTGGAAATTTATGGAAGTGATTAAATAGGTGGTGGGCCATCCATTCCCTCTTGGAATATGACACTCGAGAGGCTTCAAATCCCAGGCCTCATTTACAGGGCACACTTGAAAATGGTAGGAAGAACGTCACTGTTGTCAGTGGAAGTCAATTTCCACAGAGGGTCATGTTGCAGCTGTTCCCTGCCAGCCTAAGGAAGGAACCTTGCCCACTAGAGGACTCCTTCAGATACCGCTCGGGGGTTCCAGACCGCATGGGTATAAGTCAAACACGTCACGTGTCAGGATAAAGTTACGCCTATGTTTCTCTGTTAAGTAACCTTTCTATGTATATGTTCAGGAGTAAAATGATGAGGGAGTACAAAAAAGCAATGATTGCAATGTAAATCCCCTTGTACTATTTGCAGCCAGGCAGCTGGATTAAACTCCTCTTAAATTTTAAATAATAATTTTTTTTTCCAAGAAGCTCCTATAAAATGAAAATTGTTTTGTTTTACAAATCCATTTTAGTGGAAGCACTGATAAAGGATATTTGTGAGTTTATTTCCTTTCATGAGGCAAAATAAGAAAAAAAAAGTTGTGAAATATCCCTGAGCTATTGTTCTTCCCAAGCACGTGGCTGCCCCATTCTTAAAATACTTGGTGACGTTTCGGGTCGAGACCCTTCTTCAGACCCAAAATGTCATCCATTCCTCCTCTCCAGAGATGCTGCCTGTCCCGCTGAGTTACTCCAGCATTTTGTACCTATTTTCAGTGTAAACCTGCATCTGCATTCCTTCCATCGCCATTCTTGAAGTGGATGTTTTGAAAACAACTATTGTTTGCCTTGAGGCCTTCAGTTTGATCAAGCAAGTCATTTGCTTTTGTGTCACAGAATTGCTGTGACTAAACTGTTATGTTGCTAACTTGATAAGTATGCATGAAATTATTTTAATGACAACTTTATTCAAGGTCTGTTTCAAGAGTTCATGGTGGTTTTAGACTTTGCTTTCTTTTAATGCACAGGAGAACCTAAATTGTCATTGAGTGAATGGTTATCCATAGGAAATCTTGGTAGTATTATTTCATGTTATTTCCAATTGACAGTCAGAGATGTGATTTCTTACTAATTGACAATCCATCAATTAATTAACTAATTAATCACACCAATTGGAGATCATTATTTGATTTCTTTATAATCTCCTTTAGCTTTTACTGACTATTTTTCCTGTAAAGGAAATCATAAGGTCATAAGTGATAGGTGCAGCATTAGGCCATTTTGGCCCATCAAGTCTACTCCGCCATTTAATCATGGCTGATCTATCTCTCCCTCCTAACCCTATTCTCCTGCCTTCTCCAAATAACCCATGACACCTGTACTAATCAAAGGTGTAAATTAATTTTCATGGACAGAAACCTGAAACATTTTAATATAGGCTTCACCCATTTCCCATGATAAAAAAATCAAACAAAGGAATGGCACTAATGTAGAAACAAGAAACTGCAGATGCTGGTGTCCCAATGAAAGGCATAAGGAGTAACTCCGCGGGTCAGGAAGCATCTCTGGAGAACAGGATAGGTGACATTTCGGGTCGAGTCACAAAACCTCACCCATCCATCTCCTCCAGAGCTGCAACCTGACCCGTTGAGTTACTCCCGCATTCTGTGTCTTCAATGTGTTTTCAATATCATTAAGCCACATCAGTAAGCAATTGTGAATTCAATCAGCTCCCAGCCATGTGAAAAGTAGGAACAGTTCAAAGTGGGAGAACATTGCAGATGGCCTTGTGGTGTTCATAGGCTGGGTGGGGAGGACATATTGTCAATTTCTAGTGTACATGGATAGTATGTGACCAAACTTTCATCTCCATTTGTAACAGTTGACGAGCTACCTAAATCTGTGGACAACAGGTAGAATAGTGGTGGCTGCTTGAGAACAAGTCAATAAATTATCTTGGGGAATTTTGTTTGTGCAGCCATCAAAGTATTTGGCCTCTGTTGGTCCACCACTGGGATCAATTCTATCCCCAACCCTATTCTATTTAGACCCTATTGGCCCTTACATCAAAACTCCAACCCCTGCCAGCCTCATCCACAGATCTGCTGGTTGGCTCACAGTAGTAACAGGTGAATCTCTCAACCTCCTCCAACTGGTGAGGTACAGTGGCCTCATTTCCCAGTAGTCTGACACCTCCTAATGACTCTGTCTTCCCAATATCCACTCTGACCAGATGGTACCCTTTGCTTTGCCAACTTCACACCTGCTTCAGGTTGAGGTTGATTATCCTGTCATAGTCCATGGAGACATTTCCAATTACTCTGTTTCAATCCTCTTCTTGCTACTTATAATCATTTGATCTCTGCACTGGGCATGGGATTTCACAGCAACTCATAGCAGCAGTCCTTGTAGTGATGACATCAGTGCTGTCTATCCCCTTGTGTTTGTCATCACAAAGGAACAAGAGAGAAGGGGCTGACAGCTGCTGTCCCACAAAAACCTAAACAAACCCTATAAAAATCTATCAGTGCGCATAAAACAATTGATTCCATCAAGGGGTTTCAAGATTTAAGTCTCCACGTGGGGTCTAGATAATGATTGAAATTATTTAATTTTGCTTTTGGGAATATTGTTTTGTAATCCTCCTCAGTGCCTATCACCACTTTGTAAAAAGACAACACTGTCACTGTTGACTCATTTTTGGAAATTAAGACATGAAAGACAATAGTTGTAGCTGCACATGTCAGGCAGAAAGGAGTCTAGAGATAGAAAATTATACCGGAGAAGAAATGAATATCAAAAGGGAAACCTGAGAGGAAAGGAGAACAAAATTAGTTGAGAGTTAAATATAGGTTCTAAAATACAAATTATTATGCAAAACCTTAAAAGGAAATCAGAGCAAAACTATGAAAAAATCCTTTGAATGCATATTTTGAATTGCTGATAAGCATTTTATAAAAGGTAACCAAGGATTTTATATCGTTTAGCCTAAAATCTGAAACACTTGTTAGAATATGGTGTCAGAAATAATGCAAAAGACCTCAATGAGATAAAAAAAATTGATGAACAGAAATATAGCAGCTGCATCTCCAGGATTCAATTATATTTGTAATATACCGAGGAAATGGCTGCTTTCCACCATTGGTTTTGGTATATTATTGTCATGAGTACCAAGATACAATGAAAAGCTTTTGTTTCCATGCCTCCCAGTTAAATCAGATCAAACGATACATGGGTACATTCAAACCAAACAAGATAGGCAAGTAGTGCAAAGAGAAAACTACCAGAGTGCATAATATGGTTTTACAGAATTTTAGCATTACAGTTCCTGAGCAAAAGTCCAATGTCCACAATTATAGAGGTTGGAAGAATGGGATTACACCCTAGTTTATGGGATGAATGTTCAGTAGTCTGTGATAACGGATGGGAAGAAGATGTCTTTGAGACTGGTGGTATGTAATTTCAAGGTTTGACCAGGGTGAAAATGGTCCTTGATTGAGTTGGTTGCTTTACCGAGGCAGCCTGATGTGTAGATAGAGACGATGGTGGGGAGTCTGGTCTCTGTGATTGACTGGGCTACATCCACAACTCTGCAATTCGTGCGAACTTGGGGAGAACGATTAAAAAAACAAGCCCATGATGCAACCCGACAGTATGCGTTCTACAGTGTGAACTGAGGTGAGAGGAACATTTGGAGCAGTGGAATCCATCAGAGGAGCACTATATATGGTCACATGCTATTCTACCCTTGGGGTTGCATTATTCACCCACTAAGGGAAGACCTGTTCAGTTTCAGGGCCTGAGAAATTCACTTAATTGCAATTTGGAGTTGAGTTTAGTTGAGAGGTACAGTGTGGAAACAGGCCCTTCAACCCACTGAGTCTGCGCAGACTAGCAATCCCTGTACAGTGGCAGCACTAATCTACACACTAGGGACAATTTACAATTTTTACCGAAATGAAATTAACCTACAAACCTGCACGTCTTTAGAGTGTGGGAGGAAACCGGAACACTTGGGGAAAACCCGCACAGTCAGGGGGAAAACATACAAACTCTATACAGACAGTACCCATAGTCAGGATTGAACCCGGGTCTCTGTGGCTGTGAGGCAGCAACTCTACCGCTGCACCACCGTGTCGCTCACAGCTGTACTCCTTTTAGCCCATTGGAAATGTAAAAGCTTTACTGTGATGTTTGAGAGTTTATACTGCACAACTTGACTGTGGCTACTGTGGAACCAAGCTGAATTGGGTCTCAGCATCAGTGTAGTCTCTTTTACAGGGATCAAATGAAAGGGTATGACCATTTTTGTGTAAATTCACATAACATTTGGATTTTCCTAGTGTGAGAAACATCTATGTGTCACTTTCATAGAGTCATAGAAACAAACAGCATGGAAACAGGCCATTTGGCCCACCACGTACATACCGATCACAAGACAGAGGAGCAGAATTACACCATTCAGCCCATCAAGTCTGCATCACCATTTGACCATGGCTGATCTATGTTTCCCTCTTGACCCCTTTCTCCTGCTTTCTCCCTGTAACCTCTGGCACCCTTACGAATCAAGAACCTATCAACCTCTGCTTTAAAAATACACAATGACTTGACCTCCACAGACATCTGTGGCAATGAATTCCACAGATTCACCAGCCTCTGGCTAAAGAAATTCCTCCTCCCAATGGACACTACTTCTTATTAATTCCATTATCCAGCACGTGGCTCATAGCCTTCAATAGCTGGATGATTCAAGTGCAGATCGAGACACTTCTTAAATGCTATCAGCGACTGTGTTTCCACCACACTCAGGCATTGCATTCCAGGTATTCATCACTCTCTGGGTGAGAAAGGTTATCCTCAGATCCCCTATAAATCTTTTACCCATTTCCCTAGTTTCTCTAGATTTTTTTTGACGTTGGCACGGGGATGCGTTTCCTGTAATCTACGCTATTTACACACATTTTTAATTTGTATGCTTCAATCGTGTTCTTTCTTAAACTTCACTGCTCTGCGGAAGACAGACCCAGCCTCCCTAGCCTCCCCACATAACTGTAAAAGCTCTCATTACTAATGCACACCATCCCAGAAGTGAATGTTGTATCCTGGCTGGAAAGAGAACAGCAAACCACCATAGAGAGCACCACATCAACATGGATCCAGCAAAGAAAATGTCTGTGCTTCCACAGGAATTCATTTATTCCCCATGATGGTGACGGTAAAGTCCCTGGAATTTACAACGTTGGTTATCCCTTTTTTCGATGTTGTACGATCACTGAAAGGGTCCTGAGAATTAAAGTTGCTACTTCCTGTCGGAGCTTTCTTTTCTACATGGTTCTTGCTATCATGGGAGTTTAAGCACACTTGGAACTGTAACCACCACCCCATCAAAGATGAGTATGATTATTTATATCACTGTGATTAATTTACTACTTTTTTTTAGTTGCTGATGTTGCACTTTTGTCAGTTCCCTTGCTGATTCTGTCTGATTAGTTTAGTCCAGTATTAAATACCGCCTGAGCAATTCTCAATGACATTTCCACTCCTCACCATCAGAGGATGTTCTGGTCCTCCTGTACACGATGTAACAATTACTGGCAGCGTCCCATCAATATTCTACCTGCTCTGACAGTCACTATCTAAAATGTAACATGGGGAAATTGCTTTTCAGCTGTTTATGGAAGAAGAATTTTAAGAAGGTTATTATGTGAGTATTTTGTTCTTTCCAAAGTTTCTGTTCAGCTTCCCAGTTTGGGATCAAACATTTGAGGTTGAAGAACAATTTGTAAACAGGTCATACAATGGAATAGAATTACCAAATCACTTTCATCTGTTTTCTCGCTCCAATGTCAAGGGTAACCTTATGAAAAGTAGGAAAGTTGATATGCTTCAAGTTAACATTTGAGCTTTAGCTTTATGTGCTCATGGAAATTTCCAGCTCCTAATGACGTTGTATATTGGATAACTTGAAACCAACATTAAACAAGATCCAAAATGTTATCTTTGAGGTGAATCAGCTCAGAGGTGCAAACCAACATATTATCACTCAAATATTTACAGTAGGTCAAAAATCAGAAATCATTCAAGATATTTAAAGCTAAGAGAAAACACTTGTTTAGTACCATGAAATGTCTTTTCTTCTCTAGAAACAGTAACATGTGAATTGACTTTAATGTACACGCTGCATAAACCATAGCCAATGTGTGATCCATGAATAGTCATGCCAGTAAGTACTGCACAGGCAATGGCTTTTAAAAGTTGCAGTACTCCTACCGAATACCTATGAAATTATTGCTGATGAAATGGGTAGAAGCTTCATCAACATATTTCCCTTACTTTAGTCACATGTGTTTAATCATCAATGCTGTCAATGTATTTCATTTAACAGGCGGGATCTTGTTGGTGAGAACCTTATTTAGTTGTTCAATTATTCAATATCCGAGAACCATTTAGAGATTTTCCTGAATATTCATTCTGGCATCTCTGTGACAATGAAAATGGCTCGCATGTAGAGAAATGGTACAGAACATCTTCTTTATGTTTAGTTTAGTTTAGTTTAGAGATACAATGTGGAAACAGGCCCATCGGCTCACCAAGTGTACACCGATCAACGATCACCCATACACTTGGGCTAATTTTTTACAGAAGCCAATTCACCTACAAACATATCTTTGAAACATGGGAGGAATTCGGAACACCCGGAAAAAGCCCAAGCCACAGGGAGAACGTCCAAACTCTGTACAGACAGCATCCATCGTCAGGATTGAACCCGGGTCTCTGGCGCTGTAAGGCAGCAACTCAACTGCTGCGCCACTGTGCTGCCCATATTTTCTTGGTTTGGGGTTTACTGAATGAATAGTGACAGGTTGACTATTTCCATGATAAATTGAAATTCAAAGAATTGGATAAGTTAATCAGTTAAGTTCGCCACATCAGGATCAGTTAGGTCCTCCAAAGCTAGCAGTTTAATGTAATGCTATTGTGCCTCTGTCAGAGCTTTTCCCCGTGTGGGCATTATCCGTACTGTAATATGCTACAAAACTGAATAACATCATGAAGCTGAATTTGCACCTCATATACCTACCTGAATGTTAGGAGCTCTACAGGAATATTTTATCAAGATAATCACACATTATTAGACAAAATTAAGTATAAGATCTCCAGGAGCAGATGAGGAAAATATTTCAGATGTAACAGCATTTCACATTCTTAGATCTTGAAAATCAGGTTTGCTGCCATGCCAAACAATTAGTTTGTCTTTTCATATTTGTTTAACATCATGAAACCAATCGGTTAATGTTTTGAATTGATTTGCACATAAATATTGAAGGCAAACAAATAGCTTTTATATATTAAGTGGTCAATAGAATATTAGCTTTTTTTTTTACAGTTGAGGGGAGAGCAAATGTGTTTGAAAATTGAATATCATTTCATATTGCCAATTGCTCTCAGTTTCTGTTATTCGTTTAAGAAGAGGCATTAGTCACTTCCCTCTTCAAGGTGAGTCAAAATAAGCCAGAACATTTATCTTTTGAGTTGTGGAAATCCTGTAATAAATCTTTAAATATTAATTTCAAGTCTTTATGTCTCTGATATTCCATTGCAGTCATCATGTTCTATGAAATAAAGGAGTTGCAAACTGTAGCCTCAAGTGATCTGTGAAACCAACAGCTGCTTATGTTCACAGCATGGTCTTAATATACTTGGCAACTTTATTTGATGCTGCTAACTTTAAAACCAAGATAGTTCTTCTGATCTTTCATGTGCCCTGTGTAGGGTTCAGTGGAGAGACAGAAGGAGTAAGTGTTACTGTGTAAAGAGACCATTATTTGCATGCTTCAGATTTAATTTTGATAAATAAGTGACCCACTGGTTAAACATTAGTCAAAAAGAAATTTGCACAAGACTATTATTTATCCTGTGTATTGAGTGATGCATGTGAACGGTGCAGAGGTAGAAAAGCCATTGGAGAACCAGACAACATTTAATTGCCCATTTAAAATTCTTACTATGCTAGGATGCCTGCAGCCACTTGCAGCTCCAATTTATTAAGGGGTTAGATTGGGTGTGAAAACTAATTCCCCATCATGTCAATTTGAAATAGAAGTGAAAGAGGCTTTGCATGCAGAATTTATTGCATAGATTACGATGTCTTTTTTCCCCGCACAATTCATGGGAAGTAGTTTTATTCATATTTCTGAAATCAATAGCATTTTTTCTTAAGATGCTGATATTTTTTTACAAAAACACATTAATAGAATATTTATATTTAAGGTGAATGAAGGCAAGTCGGGATGCAAACACCACACAGCCTCCTGCACAGCTCGCTGCAGACCAACTGGCCAGAGATTTGTCTTCTGTAGTGGCACAGCTGGTAGAGTTGCTGCCTCACAGCACCAGAGAACTGGGATTGATCCTGACCTTGGGTGTTGTCTGTATGGAATTTACATATTATTCCTTTAACCGCATGAGTTTTGTCCAAGTGCACCAGTTTCTTCCCAAATGCCAAAAACATACGGGTTTGTAGGCTAATTGGCCTCTGTAAATTGTCCCTCGTGTGTAGGGAGTGGATGTGATAATGGGATAATATAGAACTAATGTGATTGATTGGTTGATCAACGGTCAGTGTGGACTCGGTGGGCCGAAGGGCCTGTTTCTATGCGGTATCTTTCAATCAATCAATCAATCGATATCTTTCAGCACCACAGTGGGGAGGTCAAAAAGATGTTGCTAAGTATGACAACCATTTCAATTTTCTAATTACCAGGAGATTATACACAATATATTGTAATTTCTTGCCTCACATTGAGTGGAAAGGTGGCTTGCCGCCAATCTCTTGAATGATCTGTAAACATTGATATTGCTATGCAGGCATTCACATCCCATGATAGCATTAAAGCTAAAAGACAAACTACTGAGGCTACTATTTGATATCATGTGTCCACCAACCAGAAATCCTTGGAAAATATCAGTATCGCAAGGTGCTGTATTGTGGGTTGTAATGTGGCTCGGTACCGTGTTGAAGAACTAATGCTTTTGAAGTTAAAAAATGAAGTGCGCTATGGAGCCTCAGCCTGTAACTATCTCATTATCTTTCACATTGTTTGCAGTTGCCACAAATACTAGCCATAGTATTATAGTACCCAGCACCATAGGGATGAATGGGTAACACCACGCTTCAAGCTAATCATTAATTCTGTCTCAGGCCTCCACGTCCTAACCCATCTGACAGAATTGAGGAAACCTTGCTTTAACTACTCATCCAGAAAAGTGGTTCCTCTGCCTTTTCCGCATTCTTTCGAAGGCACTGAACAAATTCAAGTTGATTATCTGCCGCACTTTGTCCTAGCCTTCTACACTCAAATGACTAATATTAAACGACAAATAGCAATGGGCCTACCACCGATCTCTGAGGCACACCACTAGTCACTGACCTCCAGTCTGAAAAACAACCTTCCACCATCACCCTCTGTTTTCTTCCATGAAGCTGATTCTCTATCCAGTTGGCTAGCTCTCCCTGGATCCCATGCAATCTAATCTTCCAGAGCAGCCTATGATGCAGACGTATCAAATGCTTTGTTGAAGTCTATATGGATAACATCTACAGCTTTGCCCTCATCAACCTTTTTGGTCTCTTCAAAAAACTCAATCAGTTCGTAAGACATGATCTCCCATGTACAAAACCATGCTGACTATCCCTAATCAGCTCTTATCTGTCCAAATCCAGTAACTGCTCCAGGGATACACGATCCCATGCCATGTGTTCTGGAAGGTTTCCTTAGGCGATATGTAGAGGGTCCATTTGGAAATTGGGAAAGACAAGTGACTGAAGTCAGTGTGCAAGGTTTTTGGGACCAGCAACCACAACTCTATTGGCTTAAAGTAAGTATAGATACAGACAGGGACGGCCCACAAGTTAAAGATCTGAATTGGGGCAAGGCCAACTTTGAAGGTATTAAACAGAATGTGCCTAATCGATTAGAGTAGGTTGTTTCTGGCAAAGGGACAAAGGTAAAATGGGATGCTTTTAAAAGAGTGATGGTGAGAGTTCAAGGCATGCATGTTCCTGTTAGTGTAGGGCAAGGCAGGTGGAAGTATGGAAGAGAGAAATGGAGGCTCTGGTCAGGAAAATGAAGGAGCTATGGGCCAGGTATAAGCAGGTGGGTTCAAGTGTATCCTTGGATAAGTTTAAGTGACTGAAGAGCACTCTTAAGAAGGAAATCAGGAAGGCACAAAGGGGCCATGAGATAGCCCTGACAGATAAGATTAAAAGGAAGAGAGGAACTAGAGAGAGAATAGGGCCCCTGTGAAACCAAATCGGCCATCTATGTTTGCAGCTACAGGAGTTGGGCAAGGTCCTCAATGATTATTTCTCCTATTTCTTTTACCATGGAGAAAGACATGAAGACCAGGGAATTTGGAATAGGTAAAGGAGATGACTGGAGAATAGTGGGCATTGCAGTCAGGGAGGTGCTGGACATACTAAGACTAATGAAGGTTGTGCCTCTATTAAAAAGAGCTGCATCAGTCAGGATATTGTGTTTAAAAGTTGAGACATTATATTACAGTTGTATAAGATGGTGGCGAGACTGCATTTGGAGTATTGCGTTCAGTTTTAGTCACCCTGCTAAAGAAAATATGTCAAACTGGAAAGAGTGCAGAGAAGATTCACAAGGATGTTATCAGGACTTGAAGGCCTGAGCTACACGGCGAGGTTGGGCTGGCTAGGACTTTATTCCTGGGAACTGTAGACCAGTGGGCCTATCATCTGCAGTAGGCAAGTTGCTCAAGAGGATTCTGAGACTCCTCAAGCTTGATTTTGTAAGTAGGACATTGTGTCTTACAAATTTGATTGAGTTTTTTGAAGAAGTAACCAAGAAGGTTGAAGAGGCCAAGCCCATAAACTTTATCTTTATGGGTTTCAGCAACATCTTTGATTATGTTCCACATGGTAGACTGTTCTGGATGGTTAGGATGCATAGCATCCAAGGAAAGCAAAGTGATTAAATACCAAAGATGAACACAAAATACTGGAGTAACTCAGTGGACCAGGCAGCATCTCTGGGACCCTTCTTCACTCTGGATACCAAATGGTTTTATGGAAAGAAGCAGAGAGTTGTTGTGAAAGGATGGTTTTTGGATTGGAGGCTGTGACTAGTGATAGATCTCGGGGATTGGTGCAGCTCCATTGCCGTTTATAGTTTATATCAATGATTTCAATGAGAATGTGTAATGCCTGATGAGTATGTTTGCAGATGACAGTAAAGTATGTGGGATTGTACACAGTGACAGTCACAATGGGATCTTGATCAGCTGGGCAAGTGGACTGAGGAATGTCTAATGAGATTAATGCAGATAAGTACGACATGTTACATTTTGGGAAGTCAAATCAGGGCTGAACACTGTATATTAGTCCCTGGGCAGTGTTGTAGGACAGAGGGATCTGTATATTCAGGTGCACAGTTCCCTGAAAGTGGTGTCACTGGTAGATAGGGTAGTAAAGAAGGATTTTGGTACATTGGCCTTCATCAGTCAGGATATTGTGTTTAAACATTGGGACATTATATTACAGTTATACAAGATGGTGGCGAGACTGCATTTGTAGTATTGTGTTCCGTTTTAGTCACCCTGCTAAAGAAAATATGTCCTTAAACTGGAAAGAGTGCAGAGAAGATTTACAAGGATGTTGCCAGGACTTGAAGGCCTGAGCCATAGGGAGAGGTTGGGCTGGCTTGGACTTTATTCCTTGGAATGCAGGAGCCTGAGGGGTGATCTTATAGAGGTGTATAAAATCATGAGAGGAAATAGATAGGGTGAATACACAGTCTTTTACTCAAGTTTAAGGTGAGTGGGGAATTTTTCATAGGGACTCCTGCACCTATTGTCTATTGTCTATTGTCTATTAATACATTCTCTTTTAAAAATGTCTTCCAACTAATTGCTACCCTGTACAGATACGAGATAAAGTTTGATGTGGGTTTAGTTTTGGATTGGTGCTATTCCACACAATCCAGTACTTTACCCACCAGACACAATTGGCTAATTGACTTTCAAATTCGTAAGTAAGACATGTACTAGATTCAGTTGCTGCCATATAATATTTAGTGGTCTTGCCTTCTCCATCAAGCGAGTCAGCACCTTGAGCAGATCATAAGATCTGCAAGGAAATATTTGTTCTCTAATATCCCCTGCAGTGGCCTCTGCTATATTTATTTTAGGTTTGCTGCATTTGTGATTGCTGCTTCTTTTCACCTCTCTCATTGTAAGCTGTTGGCATCAATCTTCACAATGTGGCCATGTGGCAACCTTCACAATGTGGCGTGAAAAATTCTGGTGAAGAATTAACTCAATAAGACATCTCGATATATTTCTGGTGCCCTTTGTGCATATTGATGGTCAGGTCCAGCGGATAAACTTTATCAACATTCAATTACATGTACAGGACAGGTTTGGAGGGATATGGGTGAAACACAGGCAAGTGGGACTAGAGTAGCTGGGACATGTTGGCCGGTGTGGGCAAGTTGGGCTGAAGGGGCTATTTCCACGCTGTATCACTCTGTGATAGTTACATGAAAGCTCCAGATTTATGAATAATTTTTATCCTGATAATTCCATACACATGTCACAGATTGTGTAGCTGATACTTGCTTTTAAATGTCACTGATTCTAATATGATTTCATTAAACTGCACCATTTTATGTGGCTTGAGCACAACCACAAGTGGGGTAGCTCAATCTCCCTCATTATTTTCACAAGCAAATTATTTTGGTTTTGCCTATCCAGTTCCTTGCCTCGTTGCAATATATGCAGCTGTTGAAGGCTTGTGTTTGACCTGCTCTGCTACCCTGCAGCATGTGTACAGCCTGCTGCACTGGTGTTGGTGCCCTGCATCTGGTCTTGTGTGAATGTGTATATGCTACCCTGCTGCACTGGTGTTGGTGCCCTGCATCTGGTCTTGTGTGAATGTGTACATGCTACCCTGCTGCACTGGTGTTGGTGCCTTGATTCTTTGCAGTGCAAATGATTGGCAACTTCACTGCTGTTGAGTTGTTCCGTACACTCCATTTTGTCTAATGTCCTCATCAAGAAAGGCTTTTAGTGTGATGTAGAAACAAGGAACTGCAGATACTGGAACCTTGAGCAAAAAACACACAGTGCTGGAGTAACTCAGCAGGTCAAGCAACATCTTTGGTGGTCATAGATAAGCAAATGGTTTGGGTCAGGACTCTTCTTCAGTCTGAAGAAGGGTCCCGACCTGAAATGACGCCTCTCCGTGTCCTCCAGAGACGCTGCTTGTCCTGCTGAGTTACTATAGCACTTTGTAAATTTTTCTTTCAGTGTGATGTGTTTTCTGTCAATTGTATTTGGCTAAAGAAACAATCAGCTGCAGTATGAAATCAGCATCTTAATATGATAGGCTGCTTAGTTGCTGCAATTGTAACATAGATATTATACAATCCTGTTCCTCATTGTCCGAATGAACAGCCAAACTATGAACTCCTTCCTGCTGATAGTTCTTTTTTTGTAGCTTGGTTTAACCTTGGATATACAGGTTCTCAGAATGTAGCTCTTCTCTTAGTAACAAACACTTGGCTGTTCAAAACTGATCAGACGGAGGTGAATCATGGTCTGTGTTGTACTTCGTGGTCCGGTACCTGTTGTGCCTTTGTTGAGGCTCTGGACGGACCACAAATACACGTGTGTAAAAGGTTACAATGCTGGAGCTTAACTCCAGGCTGTTTATTCCGTGGCCACCTGGAACCAGAGTGACCACCTAATCACACCATCTCTTATATACACATGACTACACAGGCAAACAAAGTAGTCCTTGTGATACAACAAAGTAGTCCCAGCAATATCACAACAGTCTGCACTGATAGTATATGAATAGACTGGTCTCACCAGTATGCCTAGGACTTGGTTTCAGAACTTTGGTCTCTGTTTTTGCTCTCTATAGATTGCAGTTATTACCGGTTGCTGTTGTGGAAGGAATATTTTAGCATCCGTGGATAACCAATAACCTCACAGATAAAATACAATATTGTGGTATCTCTATAATATCTTTAAACAAATATCTTTTGCCCTGAGTGTTACAGGAAGATTGTG
Organism: Rhinoraja longicauda; assembly: GCF_053455715.1. Taxonomy (NCBI): domain Eukaryota; kingdom Metazoa; phylum Chordata; class Chondrichthyes; order Rajiformes; family Arhynchobatidae; genus Rhinoraja; species Rhinoraja longicauda. Next base: position 81,008,770 of record NC_135954.1, read on the forward strand.
CCACATACTCCCAATCTAATTTCATTAGGGTGCAGCTAAACTAGTGCTTGTGATAATCCAATAATAAGTCATTACCATTATCCTTTGCCACTGGGATTTGCAACATTGGGCACCCTTAATGGTAACTCAGACCCAAAGATCAATGAGATTCCATGGGAGTGGCTGCAGGGAACATTGCAAAGATTGAATGCTGGTGCTGTAAGCTGATTTAAAACATGTCAAACGAAAGGCATCCCTGCCATTCAACCATCCCAAAGGGAACCTACCATTCTTATCGTGAACTTGTAATGACTTCAAAAATGCATGAAGCTTCAGTGGCGGTTTATTTTGCAAGCATTGTGCATTTGCTGAAGCACAGAAAGAGAGTTCCAGATTGTTTTTGACAATTGCTGAGAAACAGGTACACTGCATGATTATTCTGGCTAATCAAAGTCACAATCTGGGTCACACATAGATACAGCGAGAATGAGATGTCCATGCTTCACATCACGCTACAGCATGCTTCCTTTGGCTATTTTTACAATCTCGTTAACTGCGTAAAATAACTTAATATATCTGTAAAACAATAGTGACAGGAACCTGGACAAACATATTAAACATTTGTAGATTAATATTAATTTCTGGCTTGTATCTTTCCTTTGATATGAGCTATATGCACATTTGCACAGCAATGTATTTCTTTACTAGAGTCTGATATTTTGCAATGACGGTTTGATGGTAGTGGAACCATGATTAAAGTCACCCACCATGCCCTGCACACTTATATCAGAACAGCACAAGAAACATGGAAGTTTTACATAATGACCAGGATTTATGAGCTAACAATATCAGCTCCTGTCTTTGGGAAAAAGAAGTTTGACTCTCCTTTTAGAAATCCCCCCCAGTGAACACAAACACTTTAATTGCTGTTGCTCCAAAATATCCATCTAACATTGTGTCTAAAGAAAGAATTTAATTTTAGAGTCAGAAAATAGGGGTCAGTATTGAAAGGCTATCAAAGCTGCTGGTTGTGTATCACAGTTGGCAATTTAAATCAGGCCAACGCTTACTGCGTGAAGGGCTTTATGTATCATCCATGATGAGATACCAGAATCATAAGGTCATAAGTGATAAGAGCAGAATGTTTAGGCCATTTGGCCCATCAAGTCTACTCCACCATTCAATCATGGCTGATCTATCTCTCTCTCTTAACCCCATTCTCCTGCCTTCTTCCCATAACCCCTGACACCCATACTAATCAAGAATCTATCGATCTATGCCTTAAAAATATCCATCGACAACCTCCACAGCCTTATGTGACAAAGAATTCCGCAGATTCACCACCCTCTGACTAAAGAAATTCCCCCTCATCTCCTTCCTAAAGGAACATCCTTTAATTCTGAGGCTATTCAGACTCGATATTTGCAATTCATAAAGATGACAACCATAAACAGTTCATCCATTCTAGGTTTTTCTTAATTGCCACTTAATCTGTTGATAATATAAAATAATCAACAAAATTAAAGTGCAACTTGTAAAGAATTTCCAGATTTGTCTGAAAGATGGACACCGCTTTATGTGAGGTGGTCCATTGAACTCATGGAAATTTCATTTAAACAATTGATGAGATCATACTTAAAGATTAGGCTTCTGTTACTTTGGTAACCGCATCTTATAATATTTAAGAATAAAGTGTCCAGATAAGACAGTTCTTTCTCAGTTAATGAACTATAACCAATACCTGAGAGAGCAAAACAGGGCAATTTCACAGGGGCCCGCGACTAATGAGGAGTGTGCAGTATCATTTTAATCTGTCATTTCTATGTGATTTTCAGCTGGTAACATTTCAGTACTAAAATTGGTATTGGTGATTTTTAAAAAAAAACTGAACCATTGTACATGGGCAAAATACTTTAACTTGTCTTGCATGCCTTTTGAACATCTTTAGAATGATAGGAAGGTTCAGAGCCAATTCTCCAACATCCTTGTGCTGTCTTATTAAAAACCTGTCTTAAATAAATTCACTTATTTTGAATTTGGCAAGAAATTGCAATTAGCTAGAAATTAAAACTCATGCAGACAGGCTACATCTATTCAGTCACTAAACCTGGTGGGCTACTACTTTTTTTTTTGCAAACTCCCAGTCTTTATAATATGCTGTTTTAACCTTTCAAAAAGGCAGAGGGAAACCAGAACATTAAGAGATACTTAGCTTAATTATCTGCTTCTTCAAAGGACATGTCATATGACCCAACCCAGCCTGCCGCACTAGCTTTCACACTGCTGCGGGATACAACGCCTCTAGTTGCCTAATTGCTTGGTCCTAATTTGAGATAAAATAATTTCTCTAACTAAGCTGTCATCTATAATTCATGGCCACTTATGAGTGTAATTCATTGAAATATCACCTGTGGCCCAGCCTCTGCCACAGCAGGATCTCATTTTAATGCAAGTTTTTGTATTTTTTTAAAACCGAGCATTGGTCTTTCTTGACTGAGGTGTATTACATATCAGCAATGTCTGGTGAATATTTAATACTTTTTTTTCTTTTTTAATGCAGTACTTCCTCTTCAGTCAAGTTTGTATTTAGTCATCTGATGCCAGTGCTCTTTGGAGTGCTGCTTCTAGTTATATATCATTGCCTCGATTATAAGTTTTATGATCATTTTTAAGTTACATTAATGTACTCTGCTTAGTGGAGTGTTATTGGTTCATAGCCAGCTATTGGGACATTAGCAGTTTTAACAAACAAAATAAATCTTTCAAAATAATTATCAATAGTCAAGTTAAAAAATATTACTTCAGAGGCAGGAGATTATTGTCCTTGAGTAAATCAGCATTGTCAGCTTTTGTTTTATTTATGCCAAAGGATCTGGGCATTCAAATCAAGGCCAGCATCTATTGCCCATTCCCTAATTGCCTTTGAGAAGATTGCAGTCTCTTGAACTGCTTTTCTCCTGGGATAAACACTCCTGCAGTGTTGTTGGGGATGGAGGTCCAGGATTTAGATGCAACAATGGAGGACCCGGCATGGGGGGATGGCCGTGAGGGAGGGGGAGGGGGGGGGGGGGGGAGAACAAAGGGGGACCTGGCACGGGGGGAATTTATAACTTTGTAAACATACCTTGGATATGCAAGCAAAGAATTTCACTGTGACTTGTCATATATGATAATAATGTATTCAATTCAATTCAACAACAAAGAACGGGTGATTTTTTTCTGAGTCAGCGTGTTGGAGGGGAAACCTGAAGTTGGTAGCATCGCCATGTGTTTAAAGTCTTTGTCCACCTTGGTGTTGAGGCCGTGGATTTGGTTGTGCTTTTACAGTAGCCTTGACAATTATAATCAATATGTTTTATATATGGTATAATGCCACAAGGCTTGCATCTTCCTGGATAGTGTTAGACTTCTTGAGTTTTGACAGAGGTGTCCTCATGCTAGCAAATGGAGAGCATTCCATAATGCCACTAGCATTTGCCTTGTGGATGATGAAAGACTTTTTGGTGTCAAGAGATGTGTCACTTGCCAAAGAATATTCAGTCTATGATGAACACATGTACCATTTTTTTTAATGTGGCTGGATGATAGTGGTTCTGGTTCCTTGAAGATTGTTGAAGGGAGCTTCCTAATGGTAATGTAAGCAGTAGGTATTTTAAACTCTATGTGTTTGGAGATCTAATTGTGCCAGGGGTACTTGACAACCAAAACCATCTACTTTTGTGAACGGTATGACTCCTACTGTTGGATTTTTTTTTTACCATGATGCCCATTGACTTCAACTTTACCAAAGCTCCTTGATACCACACTCAACCACACTCAACCAAATGCTGATATTCGATGTCCAGACCAGACACTCTCATGTTACTTTTGGAATTCTGTTTTTTGCTCCATGTTTGGACCAAAGCAATGATGTGGTCCGGAGTTGAGTGGTCCTGGTGAAATCCACACTGGGCTTCAACAAGGGGTTTATTTATATTTTTCCTGATGGCACTTTCAAGCATTGCTTCCATTTCTTTACTGATCAATTGGATGGTAGTTATGTGGAATTCGACCAGCATTTTGTGAAAATTACACACCCGGGCAAGATTTCAAATTGTTGAGTATGTGCCACTGTTGCACACTTTGATAAATTCATGTGTAATAGCAATTTGGATATTATACTTTCTCATTCACATGATCAAGGTATCAACAATACTCCAAGTGCAGCTTAACCAAAATGTTGAACAATTGTAACATAACATTCCTACTTCTATACTCAATACCCTGATTGATGAAGGCGAATGTACTGAAAGTCTTCTTGATCACCCTATCGACCAGTGATGCCACTTTCAAGGAACTATGTACCTGCACTTCAAGATCCCTCTGCTCTACAATACTCAGCAGGTCCCCACCATTCACTGTGAAGGCCCTGGTTTGCCTTCTCAAATAGTACACCTCATAGATAATTGAGTAAACCTCAATTTTCTATCCATCAGTGCACTTACCAGCTGATCAAGATCCTGCTGTAATTCTTCCATTGTCGGGGCGATCTTGGCTCCTGCAGCCGGTGGTCTAGCCCTCCACATCGGGGCGATCAAAGCTCCCGCATCGGGGGGGATCTCAGCTTCCCTGTGCTGGGCGATCAGACTCTGGGTCGGGGCTGGTCGAACCTTCTGCGACTTGGAGCTTCCCGACATCAATCTCTACCCGAGACTGCAAGCTCCTCGATATTGAAATCCGCAGGCCGCAGATATTGTAACATAAACCAAGAAATAGTGAAAAATCTTGTTTTGCATGGTATCCATACATCATACCATACATGAGTAGAACAGGTTCTACAAAAGAGCAAATTAACAGAATTGAGAATATAACTATAACAGCTTTGGAGAAAGAGCAGATAAAAAATATGCAAGAGTTGCAATGAGGTAGATTGGGAGATCAGGAATACATTATTGGAATTTGAGAGGTCCATGTAAGAGTATGATAACGGTGGGGAAGAAGACGATCTTGAATCTGATGGTGCGTGCTTTCTAGGATTGAAAATATATGTTTGTCACATTAAAAAAATTATTGGAATGTGAAATCAGGGACTGATGATGAATTGATTACAGTATCCAAATAAATTCTGGATAATTACTTCATGAAGAAGCACTTTGAGGGCAATAGTCAGTGGGTGAATAGAAGATCATCTGTAGTTAAGGCATCAAAATTCAATATTGGTAAGGAACAGACAAATTATCTCCTTCTGTGCTAAAATTCTTGGTTTAATCTTTGTTACTCACCATTAGAAAACCAACAAGCCAGTCATTATAAGGTTATTATAGAACAGCTACACAAGGGCTACTGTAGCATAACACACATTTATGTATTTGAACATACAAGATGCAATCAATGTTCTGCATCAATATGAACAATGAATCTCAAGTGTTAACTCCAGCATTTTATAACCAGTGCAACACAGTACTACACTCGTAAATATTTATTTACAAAACGATATTTCAGGAATATGCTTCAGACTTCTATTCAGTATCTAAAAAAATTTTTTGGCAAGAGTCAGTGATAGATTCCTGCCATGGAGCATTCAATACTTAAAGATATATTTAATGCAAGAGACTGTTTTTTCAGGATGAGAGATCAACAATTCCTGCCATGTAGCATTTGGAAGGTTTGCTATAAACTCTAGATAGACACAAAAAGCTGGAATAACTTAGCGGGACAGAAAGAAAGGGTCTCGACCTGAAATATCACCCATTCCTTCTCTCCAGAGATGTTGCCTGTCCCGCTGAGTTATTCCAGCTTTTTGTGTCTTTTTTCAGTTTAAATCAGCATCTGCAGTTCCTTCTTGCACATTTGGTATAAACCCTGCCTGTTTTGAGTAAAAAGGACTAGATATTGTTTTCGAGACATACTTGACAACTGACTTTGTCAGGTTTTGAAGCATTCAATACTTAAAGGAATATTTAATGTATAGTTTCAAATAAACTATTCTTTAAATGCTCCCAAAACCTGACCATTTCAGTTATTTCAGCATGTCTCGAATCCAACTGCAGGTCCTTCTGCTCACAACAGGCAGAGTTTGTAACAAACCATTCGAATAAGGACAAAAGTGTCCCAGTGATGACTTTGGTGATCACTTTCATGGACTGTGCATTCAGATATTGAAAACCATACCACAAAAGAACTACTACTACAACTTCTGCAGAAAAATATATTTTCTATATATCAGGTGGGTCTGACTTTTATAGGGCCAAGTGAAACAAAATAAAAAATCTTCTCTAAAACCCTATTGGCCCTTTGTGTCGCTCTACAGATTGTTGCTTCTCCCCTTCATTTTGCTCAAGTGAAAGCCCACCAGCACTCCAATCGGTGAACTTTCTGTCAATGTGCTGAGCTGACATACCCTGTTCTGATGAGACCACAACATGAAAATGAATAGCACATCTCACCGGTGACATCAGCCGAACATAGTGTGCATGCCTCTCTTGCGACCAGCAGCGCACATGCAAATATGCATTTTGATGCAATAGTGACATGCCTCATTTGCACCAAGGAGTCATTACGTTATTAGATAATAAGTAATTTAGAGGTACAGAAGTTTACTAAGAAAATTAAACTCAGACAGTGCTCACTTAAAGTCCTTCATAAAGCTTGGCTATGGAAAATCACTGCACCACACTTTGTCTAATAGCAACCAAGAAGTGATGCATCTTTAATCATGAGTAGCTTATTTCTGAAAATTGGTTTTGAGGGGTGGGTGGGGGAGGAGGGAAGCATTCTGCTGATTGTGTGTGAAGGAAAAAACTCCCATCTTATTAAACTAACTGTACACTTAACAGAATGCATTAAAATCCATATCAATGAATAGCAATATGTGCAGCTGGACTTCTCTTTTTATGTATTCCATTGTAGACACAATGCAAAAATTGCAATCGGTAAACTGTAATGTTTAAAGAAAACTAGTTATATGTGTGTGATATTTATCACCTATGATAGTGGAGAAATCAGTGTGGAAATAAGGCAGTAAATCATTCTGAAGGATGCATTCAGTGTCAGAAAAGATCAATGCTGTTCTTTTTCTTGACAGCATCAAAGAGAGTTTGTTGGTATCACTGCAATTAAGTGTAGGAAGGAACTGCAGATGCTGGTTTACACTGAAAATAGGTACAAAATGCTTGAGTAACTCAGTGGGACCAGCAACTCTGGAGAAAAGGAATGGGTGACATTTCAAGTATAGAAATTCAAACATTCAAAGCAGATGATGTTAAGGACATGTAGAATGGCTCATTGTTAGCTGCGGGGAAGGTGACAAGGAAGCATACAATCAGTAAAATTAATCAGAATGACAGTAAAACTAGTCGGAGAACTAGGGTGGGGGGGGGGGGGGGGGGACAGAGAGAGAGAGAGAGAGAGAGGGAAAGCAAGGATTAATAGAAGTAAGAGAAATCAATATTCATACCACTGGGTTGTAAGTAGCCCAAGCAAAAAATAAGGTGCTGTTCCTCCAATTTGCTTTGGGCCTCACCTTGGCAGTGGAGGAGGCCCATGAGAGAAAGGTCAATATGGGAATGAGAGGGGGAGATCACATAAGCCGAGGCGGACTGAGTGGATTTTTTAAAACATCCCACTTTACAGATGTCCCTTTTCCTTCAAACAACCTGCTCTAATCAACTTGAGCAAGTTCCTGTCCAATACCTTCAAAGTTGGCCTTGCCCCAATTTTGACTTTTAATTCATGGGCAGGGGTGGAGGGGGGTAGGGGAGGAGGGAGGGGAAGAGCGGGGGGTGGAGGGAGGGAGCGGGGGGGGAGGGGGTAGAGAGAGGGGGGGAGGAGAGGGTGCTGCACCAATGCAGGAGAGGTTTGGCCCCAACGGGTCCACATAGTCTAGTATAAATCTAAAATGCTGAAGTATCTCAGTGGGTCAGGCAGCATCTCTGGAGAAAGGGAGTAGGTGATTTTTCGGGTTGAGACCCTTCTTCAGGCCACATTTTGAATATTGTGTCAGTTCTTTTCGCCCCATTACAGGAAAGATGTGGAGGCTTTGGAGTGGGTGCAGAGGAGGTTTACTAGAATGATTGCTGGATTAGAAGGCATTAGCAACAGGGAGAGGTTGAAAAGACCTGGATTGTTTTCTCTGCAGCGTTGGAGGCTGAGGGGAGACCTGATAGTTTATAAAATTTTGAGAGGCAAAGATGGGGTAGACCATCAGAACCTTTTTCTCAGGGTGGAAATGTCAAAGACTGAAAGGCACAGCTTTCAAGTGAGAGGGGCAAAGTTTAGAGAAGATGTGAGTGGTAAGTTTTTTACAGAGAGAGTAGTGAAAGCCTGGAATGTGCTGCCAGGGCTGGTGGTGGAGGCATTATGATAGTAGTATTAAAGAGGCTTTTGGATAGGCACATGGATATGTGGGATATGGAGGGATATAGATCATGTGCTGGCAGAGGAGATTAGTTTAATATGGTGTCATGTTCATTGGGGACATTGTGGGCTGAAGGGCCTGTTCCTGTGTTGTACTATTCTCTGTTCCAATGTCTCTGTTTGTGTATAAATCAGATGCAGCAATTGCATTCATTGTATATAATGTAATTTAAATAAAAGCCTACAATGTAGAACATCGTGGTTCAAAAGATTTGATGATCCACATGCGGAGAATCTACAAACCAAAAGGAATGAATTCAAAATCTTGATTTCTAGTCGAGGGTGTTTTTAATTATTGGCTGCGTCACGTCACTGGGTGGGTTCATCTCACCCATGTTTTGTGGCAAGTTGCACAGCAGACGCCCAGTTTTGATATCGCCATACATTAAAATCATTTGCTTTCTGCCGGAAGATTACCAGGTGTAGCAAATTCAACGACGGATATCGTGTAAATATTTAATATTTGTTCATGGTTTGTAGATTTGTTTTCAGATGTCACTCTTTCAAATAGCTCGAATGCTGAGCGCCTGGAAGGTTCAAGCAGAAGTTCACCGACTCCATTGATTGTAAGATATTTGCGATGAAACAGCTGGTTTGTGAAATCAAACAGAAATAAATTAATTTCTCAGACAGCGGTAATTGTGCAAAGCTCCATCTATGGTTCATGAGGCAATGAAGCCTGTAATATACATAAGTAAGTGAAAGATGAGCTGATGCCAATAAAAAAAACATCAAGGGGCTGGCCTTGACAGGGTGTCTCAGTGCTCTGTCAGCCACAGCCATCATAAACAGGCTCTGATGGCCCAATGACAATAATTAGTGCAGAGCTAATGACACATGAAAGATCACATTTTTCTTTTCAGCTGGAGTGCATTGAACTTAGGCCAATTGCTGTAAATTTGTTCCAACTTCCTACAGCTTGATTCAGATTTCCCTCTTGGTAAAAGAGTATTGAAAATCTAGCAATTTATGTTCTGATATATGCTTATCTCTTCTGCTATCAAAGCAAAATTGTATTGGCTCCTTCTTATGGATTTGACTTGCTCAAGAGGAAAAGAAGAGAGCAAGTATTGAATTAAAGTCGATGGTTAAAGATCAGATCAGTAGAGTCAGTTGTTTGGGCACTGTCATTGCTGCTTGGGAAAGGCATCAGGCACATGCATGTGCACCAGCTGTAAGTCACTGTAGATGCTGTAAAACCAAGGAAACCGGGACAGGAGTAGGTTGTTCAGCATTCGTCTGCTCTGTCATTCCATAGTGCTGTAGTAACTCAGCGGGTCAGGCAGAATCTCTGAAGGACATGGACAGACAACGTCTCTGTTTTTTTCTTCACACTAATTGCAGTAGTTTAGTTTAGTTTAGTGATACAGTGTGGAAACGGTCCTTCGGCCCATTGTGTCCGTGCTGACCAACAATCACCCATACATTACTTCTAACGTACATGCTAGGGACAATTTACTGACGCCAATTAACCTACAAAACTGCACGTCTTTGAATTGTGGGAGGAAACCGGAGCACCTGGAGAAAACCCACGTGGTCACAGGGAGAATGTACAAATTCCGGACTGACACTCGTAGTTAAGATTGAGTCCAGGTCTCTGGCGCTGTGAGGCAGCAACTCTACCGCTGTGTCACTGCACTGTAGTGGGGAGAAAGGATCCTGACCCAAAATGTTGTCTATCCATATCCTCCCAAAATTGCTGCTGGACCCACTGAGTTACTCCAGCACTTTGTGTTCTCATGAGATCTCTTCTCATATTTCTAAATTCTGAAGAATACAGCCCCAATCTATTCAGTCTTCCTCAATACCGCAAATTTACCATGTCTGGAACCTCTCTCTATAGTAAGTTAATACATTCTTAGATAATTAAATGAAAGCAGAACAACTTGGAAATATTGAACTGGTTCAGTCGAAAGAGAAATAAAATTTTAATTTTGGGTTCAAAATCTTTCATCAGAACTTAGAAAAATCCATTTAAACACTGATATAATTTGCTCTAAACCCATCCCATGTAGCAAGGTGGCAGTACCACACAATAAAATAGGAAGTATTTGTCTGCAGAAGAATTGTGTGATGATTGCTCTTACAAAATCCTGTCGCTGATGTGTGCAGTAGTTTCAGGCTTATTCCTGAGAAAGAGGTCAAGTAGGTTTTACTTTTAGCTGAGACTGCCATCACTTAACTTTAAAATGGTTATGTATAAAGCCAGGGTGGACCCACTAGTTAAAGTTCTGAATTTGGACAAAGCCAACTTTGATGTTATTAGGCAGGAACTTGCCAAATTTTTTGAGTAGATTTTTTGTAGGCAAAGAAACATCTGGAAAATGGGATCCTTTAAAAAAAAAGTGATGGTGTGAGTTCAAAGCATGCAGTTATAGAGTCATAGAATGATACAGTGTGGAAACAGGACCTTCATCCCAACTTGCCCACACCGGCCAATGTCCCAGCTACACTAGTCCCACTTGCCTGCGCTTGGTCCATATCCCTCCAAACCTGTCCTATCTATGTACTTGTCTAACTGTTTCTTAAACGTTGGGATAGTTCCAGCCTCAATTGCCTCCTCTAGCAGCTTGTTCTATAAACCCACCACCCTTTGTGTGAAAAGGTTACCCATCAGATTTCTATTAAATCTTTTCCATCATAAACCTATGTCCTCTGGTACTCGATTCACCTACTCTGGGCAAGAGACTCTGCGCATCTACCCAATCTATTCCTCTCATAATTTTATACACCTCTATAAGATCACCCCTCATCCTTCTGCACTCCAAGAAATAGAGTCCCAGTCTACTCAACCCCTCCCTGTAGCTCAGACTCTCTAGTCCTGGCAACATCCTCATAAATCTTCTCTTTACCCTTTCCATCTTGACAATATCTTTCCCATTGCATGATGCCCAGAACTGAACACAATACTCTAAATGCAGTATTGCCAACTTCTTATACAACTGCAACATGACCTCCCCACTCAATACTCTGGCTGATAAAGGCCAATGTGCCAAAAGCCTTTTTGACCACTTTATCTAACTGTGCCTCTATCGTCAAGGAATCATGCGCCTGCACTCCTCGATCCCTCTGCTCTACAATATTCCCCAGAGGCCTACCATTCACTGTGTAAGTCCTGCACTTGTTGGACTTCCCAAAATCCAACACCTCACATTTCTCTGTATTAAATTCCATCAACCTTTCCTCAGCCCACCTGACCAATAGATCAAGATCCTGCTGTAGTTTTTCACAACCATTGTCACTAACTGCAAAACCATCCACTTTTGTTCCTGCATGTTCCTGTTAAAGTGACGGGCAAGGCAGGTGGGAGTGAGGAAGCCTGGATGACAAGAGAAATTGAGCCTCTGGTCAGGAATAGGATGGAGGCATGGACCTAGTATAGACAGCTGAGATCGAGTGTATCCCTGGTGGAATTTAAGGAGCATACTTAAGAAGGAAATCAGGATGGCAATAAGGGGTGAAGAGATGGCTCTGGCAAATTAGGTTAAGGCAAATCCAAAGATATGTACATTAAAGGAAAGAGAGTAGCTAGAGAGAGAATAGGGTCCTCAGAAACCAAAGCAGTGAGAGCCACTGGAAATGAACAAGGTCTTCAATGAGTATTTCTCCTCTGGTTTTACTATAGTGAAAGGCATTAACACTAGGACACTTGTGACAGTTAATGGAGATGTTTAGGGCCCTCCATGTTAAGGTCGAGGAGGCGCTGAGAAGTATGAAATCTCCCACCCCTGATCAAATATATCTGAAGACACTGTGGAAATCTAGAGAAGAATTTGCAGGAGCCCTGACTGTGATATATGAATCATCGTTGGACTCAGGAGAGGTACCAGATGACTGAAGGGTGGCTAATGTTGAGCTCTATTTAAGAAGGGCTGCAAGGAAAAGCCTGGGCATTATAGACAAATGAGCCTAAAATATATGGTAAGTAAGGATTCTGGAGGGAATACTAAGGGATCAGATATATAAACATTTGGGTAGACAGGTTGATTTAGGGATAGTGGACCTGTTTTTTTACATGAGAGATTGTGTCTCAAAAATGTTATTGGATTTATTTGAAGAAGTAACCAAAAAAGTTGAAGAAGGAAAGCCTCAGAGGTTGTCTAATTGGATTTCAGCAAGACCTTTGTAAGATTCTGCATGGCATGCTGCTCTGAATGTTCCAATTGCTAAGTGGTATTTTCGACTGGAGACCTGTAACTTGTGATGTGCCTCAGAGATCGGCGCTGGGCCCATTTCTGCTTGTGGTTTATATCAATGATTTAGATGAAAATGTACAAGGCATAATTAATAAGTTTGCAGATGACATTACAGTAGGTGGTAACGTAGACAGTGAGAAGGGTTATGAAAAAACACATTAAGATCTTGATCAACTGGGCATGAGGGCTGAATAATGGCTAAAGCAGCTTATTGTAGATATGTGTGAGGTGTTACATTTTGTGTAGTCAAACCAGGGCAAGACCTTCACAGTGAATGGCAAGGCTCTGGAGTGTTGTATAGCACAGGGTTTCCAAGAGTACAGGTACACGATTCCCTGAAAGTGGTGTCACAGGTTGATAGGGTGGTAAAGAAGGCCAATTAGTTCATTGGCCTTCATCGGTCAGGGTATTAAGCTTGGAAGTTGGGACAATATATTGCAGTTGTACAAGGCCTTGGTGAGGCCACATTTTAAGTATAGTGTTCAGTTTAGGTCACCTTGCTATCGCACGGATGTCATTAAGCTGAAAAGGGTGCAGGGAAGGCCCATGAGGATGCTGCCAGGACTTGAAGGCCTGAGCCAAAAGGGACAAAATGTGTAAGCTCGGACTTTATTCCTAGGAGCGCAGAAGGTGAAGGTGAATAGAGGTGTGTAAAGTCATGAAGTGAATTGATCTGGTGAAAGCACAGAGTTTTTAACTCAGGGTAGGGGAACCAAGAGCCCGAGGACTCAGTTTTAAGGTGATAGGGAAGAGATTTAATAGGAACTTAATGAGCAACTTTTTCAAAAGATGGTGTGCATATGGAATAGCTGGCAGATGAGGTGGTTGAGGCAGGTACAAGAACAATATTTAAAAGATCCTTAGACAGGTACATGGGTATGAAATGTTTAGAGGGATATGGCCCAAATGTAGGCAACTGGGATTAGCTTAGATGGGACATCTTGTTCGGCATGGACAAGTTGGGCTGAAAGGCCTGTTGCCATGCTGTATGACTATGACATGTAGAAGTGTAGGAAAATAACTGCAGATGCTGGTATAAATCGAAGGTATGACAAAATGCTGGAATAACTCAGCGGGTCAGGCAGCATCTCAGGAGAGAAGGAATGGGTGACATTTCAGGTCGAGACCCTTCTTCAGACTGATTCAGACATGTAGAAGGCTCAGTCTGAGATTTATGTCTATTAGGATGAGGACAACTTGGACAGCGGTGGTTCTGCTGTTGAGCCTTTCCTTACGTTGGGCATTGAAGTCCCCTAACTAAATTATGTGTTTACAAAAACTATTAAAAAAATTACAACAGTTTCTGCTTTGGGCCAAAATAGTGGGCTTTTTAAAAAGAAACAACTCCAACGTATGTGGTGGCTTTTATCAATACACAATAGACAATAGGTGCAGGAGGAGGCCATTCGGCCCTTCGAGCCAGCACCGCCATTCAATGTGATCATGGCTGATCATTCTCAATCAGTACCCCGTTCCTGCCTTATCCCCATACCCCCTGACTCCGCTATACTTAAGAGCTCTATCTAGCTCTCTCTTGAATGCACTCAGAGAATTGGCCTCCACTGCCTTCTGAGGCAGTGAATTCCACAGATTTACAACTCTCTGACTGAAAAAGTTTTTCCTCATCTCTGTTCTAAATGGCCTACCCCTTATTCTTAAACTGTGGCCCCTGATTCTGGACTCCCCCAACATTGGGAGCATGTTTCCTGCCTCTAACGTGTCCAACCCCTTAATAATCTTATATGTTTTGATAAGATCCCCTCTCATCCTTCTAAATTCTGGTGTATACAAGCCTAGCCGCTCCAGTCTTTGAACATATGACAGTCCCGCCATTCCGGGAATTAACCTAGTAAACCTACCCTGCATGCCCTCAATAGCAAGAATATCCTTCCTCAAATTTGGAGACCAAAACTGCACACAGTACTCCAGGTGCGGTCTCACTAGGGCCCTATACAACTGCAGAAGGACATCTTTGTTCCTATACTCAACTCCTCTTGTTATGAAGGCCAACATTCCATTGGATTTCTTCACTGCCTGCTGTACCGGCATGCTTCCTTTCAGTGACTGATGCACTAGGATACCCAGATCTCATTGTCCGTCCCCTTTTCCTAACGTGACACCATTCACATAATAATCTGCCTTCTTATTCTTACCACCAAAGTGGATAACCTCACACTTATCCACATTAAACTGCACCTGCCATGCATCCGCCCACTCACACAACCTGTCCAAGTTACCCTGCAACCTCATAGCATCTTCCTCACAGCTCACACTACCACCCAGCTTTGTATCATCTGCAAATTTGCTAATGGTACTTTTAATCCCTTCATCCAAGTCATTAATGTATATTGTAAATAGCTGCGGTCCCAGCACCGAGCCTTGCGGTACCCCACTAGTCACTGCCTGCCATTCTGAAAGGGACCCATTTATCCCCACACTTTGCTTTCTGTCTGTTAACCAATTTTCTATCCATGTCAGTACCCTACCCCCAATACCATGTGCTCTAATTTTGCCCACTAATCTCCTATGTGGAACCTTGTTCAAGGTTTTCTGAAAGTCGAGGTGCACCACATCCACCGGCTCGCGTTGTCGATTTACCTAGTCACATCCTCAAAAAATTCCAGAAGATTAGTCAAGCATGATTTCCTCTTCGTAATTCCATGCTGACTCGGGACGATCCTGTCCAAATGCTCCGCAATTTCGTCTTTTATAATTGACTCCAGCATCTTCCTCACCACTGATTTCAGACTAACTGGTCTCTAATTTCCCGTTATCTCTCTCCCTCTTTTCTTAAAAAGTGGGATAACATTAGCTACGCTCCAATCCACTGAACTGATCCTGAATCTATAGAACATTGGAAAATGATCACCAAATGATCATCAATGTTGAAACTCATAGATACTCAGCAGGTCAAGCAGCATCTGTAGAAAGAAAAACTGAGTTAATATTACAGGTTTGAGATCTTTCATCAGAACTGGGAAAGAGCAAAGACATGTTAGTTTTAAGCTGCAAAGGGGGTTGGGGAGGGAGGGATAGAACAAAGGGAATTACTTTGACAGTCTGTGGCCAAATGAGCTAATGTGACAATTAGAAATTAATTATGGCTTTGTGTCTGTGCTATGTGTTACTGATAGCTGGGCTGTCAGTCAAATCCAGCATGGTTAGGGTTAAGGTTGAGGAGAGAAATGTGAGCCAAAATTACAGATAGATGTTTGACAGAAATAATCAGTTCTGTTACAGATAGAAAGAAGGAGCAAGTTACTTGTGAGAAGAGGAAACAGCCGAATATGATTCTTATCTAAACAGATGCACCGAGTTACAAAACACTAGAGATGAGGACATTTAATATAAAAACAGTTGAATTAAGAGTTCTCTGATACTTAGTCACAAAACAGTCAGGGGAAACCCGATCTTTCATTCCTTGAAGCACATAGGCAACGTATTTTTCTATCTTTAGTTTTTGTTTGTACGTTAATTCATTGCCTCCATTCCCTATAATAACATCCTCAACAAGGCTTGAAGAATAAGAACTGAAGAAATATTTAATCCTGTGGCAGTAATTATTTGGGACAGAAAATCCAAACAATCACACATCTAATTCAGTGTCAGATTGGATTAAGGTTAGGCCAGGTTGGAACACATAGTAATTCATTTGTAGGAATGAATTAGGATGGAAAGCTGGCTCATTGCTTTACTTTTGGTCACATTTGCAATGCCTTCATCCACAGAAGAACAAATATCTATTGGAATCAATGTGTACTAATTCCAGCTACGTTCCCTTTAAGAAACTCAAATTAGGGCTTCAAATTGCTTTCAATGAAAATATTTAAATGATTCATTCTTTGGCGTTTATGTAATACAATGCAGCTACTCAGCTGCTACTGATTTCCACATAGACTCAAAATCATCAATTCATTTTGACTTTCCTTTTTTTTCAAACTGTTAACAGTTCACTCAAAAAATCTATAATATCACAGTTGTTTTATTTTATTTTAGTGTGACTGAATCATTTCCTAGTTAATAAAACATGCACACAATAGTGTTCAAAGTTTAAATAGAATGTTGCCACCCTCTAACAGTGGACTGATGACAAGTCTAATCTGCAACATGAAGTGCTGACAATGTGCAATATCAACCAGTCAAACGCTTAACAGTGAATTGAGCTTGGTTGTTAACTCATTATTACTCCTTTAGCTATGTGAATCTCCCATAGGAGCTAAAAAAACGCTAAAGATAATCCATACCTACTGGCTAAACAGTAGCCAGAGGTTGCCTGGAAATATCAAAATCAAATTCCTAGCATGTTGCAAAACATACTTGGCTAATAAAGTATGATTATGATTCTGATATTGATTTTCTTTTGGAGTCATTTAAATTTGAATGGTGGAACAATACTGAATGAAGTGCACAACACTTTGCTGCAAGAACATGCTAAGTACCTAGCCCTATTTCATTTTTAATGGCTTTGGAAAGCAAAAGGCAACACAAATAATTTATTTAACTGTAAATGGGATGGTATACAAACTTTGGCAGGACCCTGGAAAGGGAAATGTTGGCATGTATTTGGTTTACCTTGATAATCGGTATCATGAGACCACTTGTGTTATGGAAAAAAATGATAGTTTGACAATGAGGCATCTGTAAATAATTAGTCGAGAGTGTTTAATTGTCATATGTACTGAAGTGGATCAATGAAATTCATACTTGCACAACACATCTGTAAACACAGTACTCAATAATAAAACAAACAAAAAGGTTTATTAATAAGCAAACCTAATATTACCCCATATACTAGCACTATCCTACACATGAGGGATAATTTATGATTTACTGAAGCCAATTAACCTACAAACCTGCACATCTTTGCAATGTAGGAGGAAATCAGAGTACCCAGAGAAAATCCATGCGGACGCAGGGAGAATGTACAAGCTCCGTACAGACAGCACCCGTAAGGCAACATCTCTACCTTGTGACTAGGAAAATGCTGTAAGGCAACATCTCTACCACTATGCTGCCTATGACCTAACATTTTGAAGGGTTTTTATTGAAAGAATGCAGCACAAAAAACTTTCATCGGTGGGGGCAGGACATAACTAGATGAGATGTAAAATAGTGACTTACTTGGTAAAAAATATTTATGTGAAATGATATGCTTTATCGTTTTCTTTCAGAATGAAGAACAAGTTCTGGTATTTTGAATTTGGGACATCTGAAACATTCTCTGCTACGTGCAAAAGACTCCATGAATATGTAGAGATAGAGGTACGTTGAATAACTATTTAGTCATAATGGTTTTATACTAACTCTCCTTTAACTTTCTCTACTGTCACACATGATTTGTTACAAGGAGGAAATATGCAATATTATTCGATGTGCTATTCCAATGTATTGAAATTCCTTAATAGGACATTTTAATTCAAAATTCAGGCATCTAATTTCTATGAACAGACATTTTAGACTGTTAGTCATCTCTTTAACTTGGGTTAGTTGAGGTTTTCATCATTTACATTTGAATTGCACCGCTTCAGTCAACCCAATATGGAATTCAAAGGGAAATAGAATATATTGCTGAATCATAGTGAATGAAATTAGTAAAGTGAATATTGTATTGACTTGCAGAGTACGATGAAAAAATATTGTTCAAAGGCATCTAATGTTCACAGTGCAATTGTAAGGTTTCCCTAACATTAATGATATCTATATCATGTGATGATAAGAAGTTATATGGGTCAATTTAGGGGCGGCACTGTGCCCCAGCTGGTAGAGCTATAATCTCACCTGTTCAATCACAGGTTCAATCCTGATCTTTGGTGGATCTGTGTGGAGTTTGCATGTTCTCCCTGTGACCGCATGTGTTACCTCCATTTGCTCCAGAATCCTCCCACATCCTAAAGACATGCAGGTTTGTAGGTTAATTGGCCTCTGCAGAATTGCCCCTAGTGTGTGGGATAGAACTGGTGATCATGGGTGATCGTTGGTCGATGCCAACATGGTGGGCCAAAGGGACTATTGCCATTAAGTATCTCTAAACCAAATCATGGTGCAAAATTAAATATATTGATTTTCTTTATACTTCTTTCTTGGTCAATGGTAAGACAGTCTGTGTGAAATACATTGAAATATTCAGTGTATCTGTTGGAAATAAACGCAAGTAAAATAGGGTCAAATTTAAGGAGTTCAGGATAAACTGTTCCCATGTGGGGTTGCCAAATCTCAAGTCACCAAGTGTATTTATGGTACAATAATGCAAATACAGGATGGCTGTCATTGGTACTTAATACGACAGAATAGACAATAGACACTAGGTGCAGGAGTAGGCCATTCGGCCCTTCGAGCCAGCACCGCCATTCAATGTGATCATGGCTGATCATCCACAATCATTATCCCGTTCTTGCCCTCTCCACATACCCCCTGACTCTGCTATCATTAAAAGCCTGGAGGAGCATAGAAAATTTAGGAGTGAAATTGAAAAAAGAAATTAGGCAACCAAAATTAATGTATGAAAAACTATGAGCAAGTTAAATCAAAACTAATCCAAAAGTAAGTATATAAAGAGCACAAAGATAACTCGGAAATGAGTAAAGCATGAGCACAAGCTAGGCCACTGCTCGGGTACCATCTGGAATTCCCATCAGCAGATTAAGGAAAGATATGATTGTACATGAAGGTGCAGAGGAAATTTGAAACCTTGACCTTGAGATTTATGGAGATATTGCGAGAATAGAAAAAAATGTAGCTATAAGGTAAGATTTGATTAGCTTTAGAACAGAGGAGACTGAAATGAAACTTAATGGGTGACTGGCTAAAGAGTTGGAAAATATATTTCTCTGGGCTGAGAGATCAAAAACCAAACTTATAGATTTAAAGTGATCAGTGGAAGGATTAAGGGAAATATGAGGGAACATTTTTCATCCAGAGGGTGGTAGGGGTCTGAGCCTCACTGCCTGAATTGGTGTGACCATTAACAGCCATGAAAAACAGGGTTATGCATCGTGCCAGAGGGGGGATATATAGAAAGAAAAGCATTTTCTTCACCAGTGCAGATATGATAGGCAGGTGAGTCACATCTCTTTAGAGACGTACCTAAACAAACCATTCATTTTTACCATTCTTATTCATGTTAATCATTTCTCACATCCCAGAAATTATTATTAAAAGAACATTTATATTTTAATATTTTATTTTACTTTAATTTATCTTGACTTTGGTTAAACCTAGGGATATATGCTATCAGTGGCATGTCAGATTGCGAAGTGTATGTTGACACAGGAGATAGATTGAACGATACCATGGCCTCTCCCGTTTCTCACTTGTGTTAGGTTGGTCCTCAGTTTCAGTGTAATTATCACCTAGTATTCTGAGCACAGATGCTTTCCAACCTCAAATTCCAGTTAATGGAAGAATGAATGCCACATGGGTACAATAATAGCGCAAAGGTTAGAGATTGCTCGAATGACTTCTTGCATAAGGTTTATAGTTCGTTGGTGCACCAGGTCATAGTCATAGAGTGATACAGTGTGGAAACAGGCCCTTCGGCCCAACTTGCCCACACTAACCAACATGCCCTACCTACACTGGTCCCACCTGCCTGCATTTGGTCCATATCCCTCCAAAACTGTCCTAATCATGTAGCTTCTTAAATGTTAGGATTGACCCTGCTTCAACTACCTCCTCTGGCAGCTTGTTCCACACACCCACCACCCTTTGTGTGAAAAAGTTCCCCCTCAGATTCCTATTAAATCTTTTCCCTTTCACCTTAAGCCGATGTCCTCTGGTCCTCAAGTGTCCTCTGTCCTATGTCCTCTGGCCTCTGTGTCTTCTCAAAGTATTTTTTGGTTTCAATGCTGTTGTTTCTCGAACTCATCTTTTATGTATTCCCAGCTCTTCTCTCTATTCCAATTCTAAATGTACACTGAATTTTATTTAATACTAGACCAAGAGGATCCGTTTGGCCCAAACCTCTCCTGCATTGGTGCAGCACCCTGTCCTCCCCCACTCCCCTCTCTCCTCAACCCCCCTCCCCTCTCCCTTCTCCCCACTCCCCCCTCCCTCCCTCCTCCCCTCCCCCTCCCCTCCTTTTAAACTTTAAAATATGAATAACTTTAAAAATATAACACCAATTTCAATAAAACTACTTGCATTATCACTAAAGTGACAATGGTGAGTAAGGTGGGCCTAAAATTGTCACGCTACCCTATACCGTTTTGGCTGAAATTCAGTCACAAACAAGATAACAAACGAGTGTTTTAGTATATAGATAAAAACAAAAAATGCTGGGAATACTTTGCAGGCCAGGCAGCATCTGTGAAAAGAGAAACAGTTGTCATTTCAGATCAAGACCCTCTGATCCTTTAATTAGCATTGCCAAGATGTGTTGTTAATCCAAGGAGGAGTTTTGAACTGTCGCATACTTTTTACACATGTTGAAAGACTGGAGCGACTAGGCTTGTATACACTGGAATTTAAAAGGATGAGAGGAGATCTTATCGAAACGTATAAGATTATTAAGGAGTTGGACACGTTAGAGGCAGGAAACATATTCCCAATGTTGGGGGAGTCCAGAACACGGGGCCACAGTTTAAGAATAAGGGATAGGCCATTTAGAACTGAGATGAGGAAAAACTTTTTCAGTCAGAGAGTTGTGAATCTGTGGAATTCTCTACCTCAGAAGGCAGTGGAGGCCAATTCTCTGAATGCATTCAAGAGAGAGCTAGATAGAGCTCTTAAGGATAGCGGAGTCAGGGGGTTATGGGGAGAAGGCAGGAACGGGGTACTGATTGAGAATGATCAACCATGATCACATTGAATGGTAGTGCTGGCTCGAAGGGCCGAATGGCCTCCTCCTGCACCTATTATCTATTGTCTATTGTGTTTCAATGTCCTTTTTCAAAAAATGCAACAAATCTAAAATATTTCCATATCTGTGCAAACGACACTGGGCAGATTTTAATCTTTGTGGAGATAATTGTCTCCGTGAAGCATATAAAGAAAAGCGGGCATGAAGGACATGTCTAATTTTCTTTCAACGTAAGTGAACCGATCAAAGGTCAGCATCCTCTAATATAAAAGATGGCCCTACAGACTTCATTTTTATTTATATTGCCAAATCTATTTTGAAGTGCAGAAGAAATAAATCAGTTCTTCCTACATCACGAAAGGTCTTGGAAGAATTCATTCCAAATTCGGTTTCCTATATATTCTGTTAAATTAATTTCATTTATAAAGTTGTTTTTTTTAGATTGTTGAGGAAAACCTCAAAGGATTAGCTTAGTTACTTTTCAGGTGCCCACAGAAACTGCTGAGCTCAACACTTTAAATAGATTTCAAATATGATTTATGAAACCACACAACAAATGAAACCATTCCAACATTTATTATCACTTGAGAGTGGCTGAAGTAGGAAAGCAACAAGAACTGTAGTCCAGTGTTATTTCTTATCAGCAGTGGGAGGGAAATGCCTGCAGCTACCAACAACAAATTGTCATCAAGAAATTCTAAAGATGGGGTCAAAGGAAAATCTAAGGAAGGCAATGCAGGCTTTGATAGAAATGAATTTATATATTTCCGATATGCTCTTAATAAAGGTTATACAAATAATTCTGCTTCTTGAACTTTTAAAATGTAGTGATGTATTTTGGTTTTTCTTTATAATCCAGTAAGTCGACTGTGTGAAGCCAAAGCTTACTCAAATAATTACAGCTGTAAATTACCTGCTGAGTTCAATATTAGGTATTAATGGAAGCCCTTCCCAGCAACTTCTATCTTGCATAACTCTTCCTTTTTTATTTGAGGCCAAATAGTTAGTTTTGAAGACTCCTGATTCTTTAAAATTAACCGCTGGGAGTATTAGATTGCTTATTTATCATCTCTTGTATGAACCAAAAGTTACTATGTGTAAAGATTATACTATGTATAAAGACCCGAAATGTCACCTATTCCTTCTCTCCTGAGATGCTGCCTGACCTGCTGAGTTACTCCAACATTTTGTGAATAAATACCTTTGTTGTATAAAGATTTGATTGAGATGAATTAGTTGGAATTCAAATGGTGTTCATTTTACCAATGGACTCCCTACTATTTGGAATAGTCTCTCCATCTCCTGGATAACTTCCGGTTCCCAGGCCCCCACTCCCTCATTTTCACCATGGATGTCCAGTCACTCTACACCTCCATCCCCCACAAGGATGGTCTCGAAGCCCTCCGTTTCTTCCTCGACCATAGAACCAGCCAATCCCCATCGACCAACACTCTCCTCCGCCTAGCAGAGCTGGTTCTTACCCTCAACAACTTCTCCTTTGACTCCTCCCACTTCCTCCAAACCAGAGGCGTAGCTATGGGCACTCGCATGGGCCCTAGCTACGCCTGCCTCTTTGTCGGGTACGTCGAACAATCCCTGTTCCAGACGTACACTGGCCCCATCCCCGAACTCTACCTCCGCTACATCGACGACTGCATTGGTGCTACCTCTTGCACCCATGCAGAACTCACTGACTTCATACACTTCACCTCCAATTTCCATCCTGCCCTTAAATATACCTGGACTATCTCTGACATCTCCCTCCCGTTTCTGGACCTCACCATCTCCATCACAGGAGAAAAACTAGTGACGGACATTTATTACAAGCCCACCGACTCGCACAGCTATCTGGACTACACTTCTTCCCACCCAGTCCCCTGCAAAAAGTCTATCCCCTACTCCCAATTCCTCCGTCTACGCCGCATCTGCGCCCGGGATGAGGTGTTTCAGACTAGGGCTTCCGAGATGTCCTCGTTTTTCAGAAAACGGGGCTTCCCCTCCTCCATTGTAGATGAGGCTCTCACTAGGGTCTTTTCTACATCCCGCAGCTCCGCTCTTGCTCCCCATCCCCCCACTCGCAACAAAGACAGGATCCCCCTCGTTCTCACCTTCCACCCCACCAGCCAGCAGATCCAACATATCATCCACCAACATTTCCGTCACCTACAACAGGACCCCACCACTGGCCATATCTTCCCATCCCCTCCCCTCTCTGCGTTCCGCAGAGACCGTTCCCTCCGCAACTCCCTGGTCCACTCGTCCCTTCCTACCCAAACCACCCTAACCCCGGGCACTTTCCCTTGCAACCGCACGAGATGCAACACCTGTCCCTTTACCTCCCCCCTCAACTCCATCAAAGGACCCAAACATTCTTTCCAGGTGAGACAGAGGTTCACCTGCACCTCCTCCAACCTCATCTATTGCATCCGCTGCTCTAGATGTCAACTTATCTATATTGGCGAAACCAAGCGCAGGCTCGGCGATCGCTTCGCTGAACACCTGCGCTCGGTCCGCATTAACGCAACTGATCTCCCGGTGGCCCAGCACTTTAACTCCCCCTCCCATTCCCAGTCTGACCTTTCTGTCATGGTCCTCCTCCAGTGCCATAGTGAGGCCCGCCGGAAATTGGAGGAGCAGCACCTCATATTTCGCCTGGGCAGTTTTCGGCCCGGTGGTATGAACGTCGACTTCTCCAACTTCAGATAGCTCCTCTGTCCCTCCCTTCCCCTCCTCCTTCCCAGATCTCCCTCTATCTTCCTGTCTCCACCTATATCCTTCCTTTGTCCCACCCCCGACATCAGTCTGAAGAAGGGTCTCGACCCGAAACGTCACCCATTCCTTCTCGCCCGAGATGCTGCCTGACCTGCTGAGTTACTCCAGCATTTTGTGAATAAATCGATTTGTACCAGCATCTGCAGTTATTTTCTTATGAAAAGGAACATTATTCTATCAAACAAGGGTCTGAAGAAGTGATGGTTTGTGTCGAGACCCTTCTTCAGACCCTTGTTTGATAGAATAATGTTAATTTGCCTCGCTGAGTGGAGGTCCAACTAAATTCAGGAGGTCCAATTTCATCCAGGATTTAAAAAATGGCATGATTGTACCCCAACACCACCCACCAACACTAGCATGCTGGCACTGCATCTTGCTCTGTCCTCAGGAAGCATTGCATCATTTACTCATGTTTTCTTTAACAGCAGTCTTCAGGATAACAATAGCCACCACCCAGAAGAACACAGACAGCAGACTCAAAAGAACTCCCACCATCTGTAAGAATCCCTTTCAGTCACAAGTCATCCGGTTTTGAAAATATATCGCTGTCCTAGATGTCAACTTCTTTACATCGGCGAAACCAAACGTAGGCTCGGCGATCGTTTCGCTCAACACCTTCGCTCAGTCCGCCTTAACCAACCTGATCTCCCAGTGGCTGAGCACTTCAACTCCCCCTCCCACTCCCAGTCTGACCTTTCTGTCATGGGCCTCTTCCAGTGTCATAGTGAGGCCCACCGGAAATTGGAGGAACAGCTTGGGCAGCTTGCTGCCCAGCGATATGAACATTCACTTCTCCAACTTTAGATAGTTCCTCTGTCCCTCTCTTCCCCTTCCCCTTCCCAATTCTTCCTCTATCTTCCTGTCTCCACCTATATCCTTCCTTTGTCCCTTCCCCCTGACATCAGTCTGAAGAAGGGGCTCGACCCGAAACGTCACCCATTTCTTCTCTCCTGAGATGCTGCCTGACCTGCTGAGTTACTCCAGCATTTTGTGAATAAGTACCTTCGATTTGTACCAGCATCTACAGTTATTTTCTTACACTGTCCTTTGTGTCTATCTCGGTCCCTTTACTGATTATAGGGTTTCCCAACCCAAAGGTATTATTGAATTATCTTCACATAAGGAATGCCACAATTTAAAAAGCATTTCCCAAACGCCTAATCCAAGGCAATTCATGTGGACGTAAGAAATTGCAGATGCTGGGTTACAAAAAAATGCCCAAAGTGCTGGAATAACTCTGTGTGTCAGGCAGCATTTTTGGAGAAATTGGCACAAGGCAACTCATGATGGGTCTTATCAAGGATGTCCACATCCCATATATTTAGAAGACTGTATAGCATTTTTTTTTTCAAACCCCATGAATCACTTTTGGGCTTTCAGCAGAACTATTTTTTTTCTCTTAATTCTGCATGATGATAACTATTATGCATAACTTACATAATCGCCATGGTTTTAACATGATTAATTGGCTTTGACATATTTTCAAAGTCAGAGGACATGAAAAATGTAACAGTATTGCAAAATCTCTCTTAAATTGGTATTAAGGTATAAATCTTGTCTTTGAGCAGTGGTGTAATTTTTTTGCTTGTGAATTGTCATTCGTTCTCATCCCTCCAAGCTTTTATTTATCTTGCCTTTGATCCGTCAATCAAAAAACATTAAAAAAAATATGACCACTAACATTTGTATCCATTCCCCCTTTATTACATCCATGTGGAGATTGGCTCCATCCTGTTAGATGGTTTTCCTCGAACTGAATGGAACTTTGCACTTACCGATGCAAAGAATTGCAAACTAAACCCCTATCCCAGCATTTTCTAACTGTATGACACAGAAACATCAGCATAAACTGCAGCACCAGTATATTGACCAATATCATTCTCCCGCAAATATCATATAATTTTTGAGCACTGATTTGCACATCATGCATGAAGAGTTTTCATTGCCAATGTTTGCTTTTGTATTTCATTAAACCTGATTCATGATGATAAAATCTTTACTATTGGCAGAAAAAGGAGATAGTTATCATATTACAAATGATAGGTTGGGTCCACCTGTGTTGATCTATAATTAGCATTGTTCTTTATTTTTTATCCTTATTTTTATATTTTGAATAACAACTGTGGAAGCAGACAACATCTTGATCCAAAAATAGTACAAAGGGGGTTAGTTTGCAGACTGCAATTGGAATAAGTAGGTAAAGGATTTAAGGTGCAAACTAATAATCCTTGCAGTTTTAGGGCCTACAAAATTTGACATTTGTTGGAAACTAAAATCTCCCACTATAAAGTTGTACCAAGACACTTAAAAGAAGCAGCATAAGAAAGATATATGTAAGGTCTATCCATCATGTTTGCACCATTACATTTTCCTTCCGGACAATTTAGTTTTAACCAGATGTTTCAAGGCTGAATATCAAAGGGTCGACCTGCCTTGCAACAAGTTCAAGTGGGTATAATGCCTGGTTGATACAATCAGGGACTTTGCCAAAGACAGTTGGAAATCATAGTGCTTCAGCTTCCTTCTGCCACTCGTCCGCGATCAACCCCTGCAGTCACCGTAAAGCAGGTGGAAGTTTGTCTTTTTTGCCAAATTTTCGATATTTTGAATGCATGAGGATGATTACCTGCCAGCTGGTCAATTTTGCTGATTTCACTCGTGTGACAATTGCCATTGATGATACACTTTCATTTCAGAGTGCTGTCCCCCGTTGCCTCCCTCCTGTGACCTGCATCAGCAGCCCTTGCTTCAGTAGTTGAGCAGTACATCTGTGCCTCCTTTATGTTCCCCTTTCCGAGTGGTAATTAAAAGCAATAGGCCTTCTTGCTCCGTTAATATCTTTGATCAGTTTTGGGACATTCCCTTATGTTGGCATCTCATTCACACTTAACCCCAACTCTCTTCCCTTCTCCTCCCCCCAGCTGATGTTTGAAGAAGGGTTTCAACCCAAAACGTCACCCATTCCTTCTCTCCAGAGATGCTGCCTGACCCGCTGAGTTACTCCAGCATTTTGTGTCTATGATTTAAACCAGCATCTGCAGTTCTTTCCCACACACTTCTATTTAAACAGGATCTCCAAAATCTACTCAAAACTCTACATATATTTTCACTCATAATGCAAGGTGAAAATAAAAGTTTTTTTTTTTTAGTTTTAGGAAATGGAGAGTAATCTTGTAAAATGTACACCTGTAAAGAACCTGACAGATTTTAATCCCTTTAAAACTGAAATGAAATGTTTTACGGGTGATGTGGCAGAAGGACAAACTCATGTTAGTTTACTATTCCTGATTAAAAGGAAAAAAATAGTTAACTATGTTAACTTTTGATTAAGATTCCTCAATTTTTAATTCAGGAGCCTTAAATCCTGTTTAGTACACAAAAACTTGACATTTTCAGGCAACATTAAATGTTCTGATAGCTTGTTTCAGAGAATGAATGATGCCTGGGCTACTAAAAATGCCTATTGTTTCTACTGTCAATTGAATGTTACATAAATCTATTTTTTGTTAATGTTTATCAGTGGGTCACTATATTGAGTGTGATTTTGATGATGATGAAATGCTGCTGTCTGCACCTGTCCTTCCTGACTCCAGCTGCCCTCGGCTCCTCAGCAGTAAGCCAAGGGAAATTTAAGAACCCCTGCGGGTCTTCTATTTAGAAGGATTACTCTTCATGAAGATTAAACGCAGCATGTTAACTTTTAAGTATAGTTATGGAGATGCATAAATGAACAAATTAATTCAGGAACATTTGCAACACACCAAACTTCAAGAGATCAGAACCCCTGAATCTTGAATGGCACCACACTAATAGATTGCTACAGAGAGCAGTAATCCTGTGCCAAAACATTTCTGGAGGGAAATAGTCCCCAACTAAATATTCATTTAAATTCTAGTCTGAGGTATGAAACAAATGAGCTTTGCACATCTTGCTCCTCCAGGGTCAAGCTTAGGATGTTATATTAGGTCTTCAATCAAATTCCACCACCTTTAAATTCCTAACAGGCCTCTGGAAAAGCCCAGGAGCTTGCACATACAAAGATGAAGGGCCTTCATACATCCAAAGGCTTCCTTTGCAGCTGAAATGTTCTCCATTTCCATTCCGCTTTAGTTGTGGAAAAACTTTGCATCGCCACTTTTAGAATCAAAGTTTTGTACCAAAGCACTGCAAGGTACACCACCTCCAAAAATATTTGCTTTCAGTTCATTTCAGCTGCATTTTGGAAGTGCAATTCAAAGTGAACACATTTTTTGCATTTTGAGTTGGCACGAACAACAGTGGAAGAAGGGTCTCGACCCGAAACGTCACCCATTCCTTCTCTCCCGAGATGCTGCCTGACCTGCTGAGTTACTCCAGCATTTTGTGAATAAAACAACAGTGGACATATCTAGTGCAGTGGAACAGGATAATTACTCAAGAAATGAAAGGCCTCGAAAGAGTGGATGTGGATAGGATGTTTCCAGTAGTAGGAGAGTCTGGGACCAAAGGGTACAGCCTCAGAATAAAAGGAATACTAAAGAATGGAGATGAGGACGAATTTCCTTAGCCAGAGGGTGATGAATTTGTGGAATTTATTACCACAGGCAGCTGTGCAGGCCAAGTCATTGGTATATTTTTAAAGCAGAGATTAATAGGTTCTTGATTAGTAAAGGAGTCAAAGGTTACGGTGAGAAGGCAGGAGAAAGGGGTTGAGAGGGAAAAATTGATCAGCCATGATTGAATGGTGGAGCAGTCTTGATGGGCTGAATACCTAATTCTGCTCCTATGTCATGGTCCTCCCTGGTCCCTGCCATCATGACGATTGACTGGACGTCACTGACGTTTATAGTTAAAATTGCATTTCAGTATTTATTTTATTCCTACTGTGATTCTACTCTCTAGTGTGATGGAATACTACTGGATTTGAGCAATATGCCCTTGGAAGGCATAGCAGTTCTCAATATACCAAGCATACATGGTGGATCGAACTTGTGGGGCGAGAGCAAGAAACGACGCAGTTATCATCGGACAAGCAAGAAGGCGCCCGATAAACGGACGGTTCTCGACACCAAAGAGCTGAAATATTGTGTTCAAGGTAGGAAGCTGTCTGGAAATGTTCTTAAGTTAACCATGACAACATAAGAAACTGATTCTAAAATCAATCAACAAATCAGATGTTCATATTTATGATACATGTTAAGGTATTTTCCATCGGTACAATTCACAAAATACTCTGATTTAATCTGTTAGGAAGACATTAATGCTTGATAAATTACAGTGTGTTTTTAAATTTGTTTGTTTCTTCTAAATACCAAATACTGTACCAAAGGAACTTTATAAATAATATATTTACAAAGATCAGACCATTCAATGATAGAAATCTAAAACTAATTCAGAAGCAGCATTTGTTAAAGTTCAAGTACTTTCGGCCTCTCAGGAGTTCTTGACATATTAATATTTTGTTAGAACTGAGTGTATAATGCTAAAGCGAGCTAAGATATCTACTTCTTATCCATCTCTATACATTTATGTTGGAATTAAGATATGATGCAATTTGGAATCAAAACATTGGGGCTGTCAGCATCTTTATATGGTTGATTGTGTACACCTAAATTATAATCAGGGCAAAGCTAACGCATGAAAAATGATTCTAACTAAAATACCATTATTTATTTGTTGGATTAGCATTCAGCTTTCTTATGTGAATATTGAAATATACACATGTATGCTCAACACATGGTGTCATTCTCATAGACTCGCCCTCTCTCAGTCACTCCCTCAGTTACTCTCTTCCTCACCATCAAAAGGGTGGTAGAGCTGCTGCCTCACAGCTTCCGAGGCCTGGGTTCGATCCTGATGTGAGGTTATCCACTTTTCGGCAGAAACAAGTAGGCAGATTATTATCTCAATGGAGTTAGGTTAGTTAAGGAGGAGGTGCAGCGAGACCTGGGTGTCCTTGTACACCAGTCACTGAAAGTTGGTGTGCAGGTACAGCAGGCGGTGAAGAAAGCTAATGGAATGTTGGCCTTCATAACAAGAGGATTTCAGTATAGGAGTAAAGAGGTTCTTCTGCAGTTGTGTAGGGCCCTGGTAAGACCACATCTGGAGTATTGTGTACAGTTTTGGTCTCCTAATTTGAGGAAGGACATCCTTGTAATTGAGGCAGTGCAGCGTAGGTTCACGAGATTGATCCCTGGGATGGCAGGACTGACATAGGAGGAAAGATTGAAAAGACTGGGCTTGTATTCACTGGAGTTTAGAAGGATGAGAGGGGATCTTATAGAAACATATTAAATTATAAAAGGACTGGACAAGCTAGATGCAGGAAAAATGTTCGCAATGTTGGGCGAGTCCAGAACCAGGGGCCACAGTATTAGAATAAAGGGGAGGCCATTTAAAATTGAGTTGAGAAAAAACTTTTTCGCCCAGAGAGTTGTGAATTTGTGGAATTCTCTGCCACAGAGGGCAGTGGAAGCCAAATCACTGGATGGATTTAAGAGAGTTAGATAGAGCTCTAGGGGCTAGTGGAATCAAGGGATATGGGGAGAAGGCAGGCACGGGTTATTGATTGGGGATGATCAGCCATGATCACAATGAATGGCGGTGCTGGCTCGAAGGGCCGAATGGCCTCCTCCTGCACCTATTTTCTATGTTTCTATGACCTGGGTGCTTTTTATATGGAGTTTTTATATTTTCCCTGTGACCATGGATTACCTTCTGGTGCTCCAGTTACATCCCACATGTACGGGTTTGCAGGTTAATTGGACTGTAAATTGTTCTGAGTCTCGAGAGAGTGGTTGCGAAAGTGGGATAGCATAGAACTTGTGTGAACGGGTGAACGATGATCGGCATAAACTCGATGGGCCGAAGACCTTGTTTTTGTGTTGTATCCTTCGATC
The DNA here is from genome assembly GCF_053455715.1 of Rhinoraja longicauda. Lineage (NCBI taxonomy): Eukaryota > Metazoa > Chordata > Chondrichthyes > Rajiformes > Arhynchobatidae > Rhinoraja > Rhinoraja longicauda. The sequence continues at coordinate 81,039,786 of NC_135954.1, forward strand.
AATTAATCAAACATTGCACAGGGCTTCAGACAGATAAATATTCAAATTGTGAACTTCGTGGAAGTAAAACAACGTTGTTCAGATTTTCATAGAATATAGAACAGCACAGTGCAAAAACAGGACATTTGGCCTACGGCGTCTGTGCTGAACATGATCATAAGGCCACCACTTATCTATCTGCACGTACCCCATATCCCTCCCTTCCCTTCATATACATATCAAGTCAAGTCAAGTCAAATTTATTTGTCACATACACATACACGATGTGCAGTGAAATGAAAGTGGCAATGCCTGCGGGTTGTGCACAAAAAGAATTACTATCCAAATACATATGGTTATCCAAAAGTATTTTAAGTGCCATTATTGCATCTGCTTCAACCAACACTCCAGGTAGTACATTCAAGGCACTCATCGCCATTTGTGCTAAAAAGAAAACTTACCCAACACATCTCATTTAAACATTGCCCCTCTTGCCTAAAAACCATGTTCTTTTTAGTATTTGACTTTTCGTTCCTGGGAAAAAGATTCTGACTGTCCTCTCATAATTATTCCTCTCATAATTTTGTATACAATTTTCCTTGTCGTTCCCTTTGCAAAGATCAATCACCTGTGAATGTTATTATAGTTTAAGCACAAAATGAATGCTGTTGCCCATTTTCTCCCCATCCATAAAACTACACTGGATTTCAAGCCTCTTATTCTGTGAGAGTAATTTTACTTTCACTGCTGGGTGTAATATCCATGACAGTAAATTAGGTGCAAATGACAAACATTTGGTGGTTTCAATTCAATCCCATTCATTTTTCCCAATTCCCAATTCAAAATTCCCAAGCATTTTTTCTCTTCGGTTTCTTGCTTCCTTCCTTTTGCGGTGGCAAATCTTGCCACTAATTGCAAAACAGCCTTAAATTGGTGCTTCTTTCCTCCATGTTGCTTCAATACTGCACTTATCTCCCCTTTGTTATACTTTGATATGCAGCGTTTTATGAAGGAACAATCTCATTTTGATTCATTGAATCCATCACGTGCAATCAAAGACAAGTAAATGCGCTAATTTCCCCATCAACTTCACCTTGATCTTTACATATTGTCAAACACTGGTTTCAAAGCTTCTGTAGAATATCATGGGTCATTTCCAGCCATTGACTGCAGCACACCTATATTCCAATCTTCAGTAATATTTTCATAATATGAAAATAATATGTGTAGCGACGTTACTATTCAAACAGTGTCCCAATTTTCAACAATTTGTCTCTGAATATGAGGGCTGATGTTTACATTTTGGGCTTGAAAGCTGTATTAGCCCTCCTTTTTGGAGTAGGACCATGACTGTCAGGAAGACTAATTGAAATTATAATGGTAGCTTTCAGGTTTTCTCAACCGACAAAACTTTGAACATTTGGGCAATTACAAATTATTTTGTTGTACTTGAAAGACATGGTGCACGACAAATTTGGGATACATTTTCAGGAGGAATCATTTGTTTTTGTCCCCTAATACACAATGTGTCTGAGGCTACAGGCTGTTAGCTGCATTTGTTTTCATTGGATTCCAGTGAATTTAATAGGTTAGGTTTATTATTATTGTCATGAGTACTAAGGTACAGTGAATAGCTTTGTTTTGCATGCTATTCAAATAGATTAGATACATGATTAAGTCAAACTCAAGTACAATAGATAGAGCAATGGGGAAGATTCAGAGAACAGAATATATTTCTTAGCATTGTAGGGGCATAAATTCTATAGACAATATCGAATGTCAACGATGGTGTAGAGATTAATCGGACAGTACCCCAGTTTATGGAAGAACCCTTCAGAAGCCTGGTAACAGCTGTTCTTGAGTCTGGTGGTGTGCATTTTCAAGCTTCTGCACCTTTTTCCTGACAAGAGCAGAGAGAAGATGGAATGACAGGGGTGGGACAAGTCTTTGATTATGTTGGCTGCTTTTCCAAGGCAGCATTTGTGTGATGGACTGGGCTACATCTACAAATCTCTGCAATTTCTTATTGTTTTGGGCAGAGCTGTTCCCAAAGCAGCCTGGGATGCTTTCTATGGTACAGAAGTGAACTTCGGGAGCTGAGATCAACCAGTGGGTCAATTCCCTTGGTTCATATTTAACATGAGCAAATAATGAGAAATCTTCTCTGCCTCTTCATCAAGTGACCGACTCTGAGCAGGGATGTAGTAGCATTATAGATTCAGCTTGCTTATCAAGCTCACTGCCTGCATATTTACACAAGCAAATGACCAATTTGACGGTTTCTGCAAGTTCCTCCTGTAACTAGGAAACCATTGCAACCTAAATTAGACAACACTGGCAGATGGCTGATTCAGTCCATTAATCATTAGTCTCAGTTGATGATACAAGGATAAAAGTACAATTTCCTGCACCAAGGAGAAGGACACAGAGAACAGTGAGATCACTGTGGGTACACTCATATGCAGGGGTATTTTGTGTTCAAGAATGACGGAGTGTTGTGTTTCGTGAAGAGAACCAAGGTGGATAAGTCCATAAGTCCAAGATGACATGGTAGTTTGGATTCAGAACTGGGTTATCCAGAGTTGACAGCTGATGGTTTTGGAAGGGTGTTATTTTAGCTGGAAGAATGAGCAGTGGTATTCTGCAGGGGTCCCTCCAGGGACCTATGTATATATATGTATATATATATATATATATATAAGTTCAATAAAAATATTGATGGGTTGGTTAGAAAGTTTGCCGATGACACACAAATTGGTGGATTAAGGACTGAAGACAGCTGTCAAATGATATGGCAGGATATAGATCAGTTACATATATGGGCAAACAAAATGGCAGGTGGGGTTCAATCTGGGCTAGTGTATGGTGATGCACGTTGGGAGGTTGAATGTAAGGGGAAAGTATATCGTAAATAGCAGGAGCCTTAACAGCATTGATGTACAGAGAGATTTTGGGGTCCAACTCCTTAGCTCCCTGAAAGTAGCAATACAAGATAGAAAAGTAAAGAAGGTGTATGGTATGTTTGACTTCATCAATCATGGCAATAAGTATAAGAGTGAGAAAGTCATGCTGAAGTTTTACAAAATTTTGGTTTGGCTGCATTTGGAAGTTGTCTGAAGGTTGCCCCATTACTGGAAACATGAAGGTTTTGGAGAGAATGCAGATGAGGTTTAACAGAATGCTGCCTGGATTAGAGGATATTAGATAAAAGGAGAGGTTGGACACACTTTATTTGTCTGGAGCATCGAAGCCTGAGCGGAGACCTGATGTGAGAATATAAAATTATGAGTCGCGTAGAAAGATGGTCAGCATCTTTTACCCAAGGTTGAATTGTCAAATGCTAGAAGGCACAGCTTTAAGGTGTGAGAGGGAGAATTTAAAGAAGACGTGCAGTCAAGTTTTGTACACAGATGGTGATGGGGGCGTTGCCGGGGGTGGTGGTGGAAGTGGATATGACAGTGGCATTCATGAGCCTTTTTGATAAGCACACGCATATGCAGGGATTGGTGGAATATGGACCACGTGCAAGCAGAGGAGATTAATTTAACTTGGCGTCATAGAGTCATACAGTGTGGAAACAGGTCCTTGGGCCCAATGTGCCCACACCGACCAACATATTTCATCTACACTTGTCCCATCTGCCTGAATTTGGCCTATAACCCTCTAAACCTATCTTATCCATGTACCAGTCTAAATATTTTTTTGAAGTTTCATTAGTTCCTACCTCAACTACCTCCCCCGACAGCTCGTTTGTATACATCCACCATCCTTTGTGTGAAAAGGTTACCCCTCAGGCACTAGTTAAATCTTTCCCGTCCTCACCGTCAACCCATGTCCTCTGGTTCTCAATTCCTCTAATTTGGGCAAAAGTCTCTGTGCATTTACCCGATCTATTCATCTCATGATTGTGTACACCTCAAAAAGATCACCCCTCATCCTCCTGCGCTGCAATGAATAAAGTCCTAGCCAGCTCAACCTCTCCCTATAGCTCAGCCCTCCAAAGACCTGGAAACACCCTTGTAACATTTCTCTACACCCTTTCCAGCTTGACATCATTCCCAAAACATGGTGCCCAGAACTGAACACAATACTCTAAATGTGGCCTCACCAACGTCTTATATAAGTGCAACATGACCTTCCATCTGCTATACTCAATGCTCTGACTGATGAAGGCCAATGTGCCCAAAGCCTTTTTGACCACCCACATCTACCCATGATGCCACTTTCAAAGAATTATGTACCTGCACTCCTAGATCCTTCTTGATGCACAACACCCTACCATTCACTGTGTAGATCTTGCCCATGTTCGACTTCCAAAAATGCAATGCCTTACATTTCTCTATATTAAATTCCATCAACCATTCCTCAGCCCCCTGCCCAAAGGATCAAGATCATGTCAGCACAGACACAATGGGCAGTAAGGCCTATTCCAGCAAATCTGCTACCAGTAAAGAGCTGGATCCTGGACTAAATATCTGATACTGGCATTGTAGTGTTAGAAAGTACAGTTGCACTTATAATGGACAACATGAAGGGAAGAGAGTAAATGAACCACATAAATAACAATGTAAACACAGCCTCATCTGCACCTGTGAATGCCAGAACTGCTGAGGTTGGTCCAGATTTGGTAGTGTGTCTTGCGGAAGATGTCATATAAATTTTTGTGCATAGCACCATCCATCTATTCCTTTCCTTCCCTTTGAGTTCCAAATGTACATCTAATGAAATGTTTAAAGTTATGGAAGATTTAAAGAAGCAAAAGTTTACTGCCAGTAATTTGGTGAATCAGTAAGAGGAGATTGCCATCTCTGGGTAATCACAAGAAGAATGAAATTGGAAGGGATAGTAGAATATGGCATTCAGTACAACAAGTATTGAGGCAGATATTCGAATGGCAACTGTAGACAAATGGGTTTTCATGGATGTGATTGATCCCAGTTCAATACTTAACTGCTGAGGAATAAGCAAGTCCCAGGTCATTTTAATTTTGGGGGTTGATTAAAATTCTACCAGCTAACTTCCTTTACATGAGGACCAAGTAGTTGACACAAAGCTAAGCAGATTTACAGGACAAATTGCAACTCTCCTCCACCCCACCCCCCACTCCCTTCTCGTCAATTCCCCTGCATCAAGGAATCAGCTAAAGGGCCATGAGGATCCCTGCAATCAGAAGAGTTCAGAAGTCGCCAAACATCATCTGAAAATTAAACCATAAAACATAGGAACAGAATTAAACCATTCAGCACATTGTGTCTACTAGGCAATTCTTTTGCTCACACCCCTATTTTCCTGCCTTCTCCCCGTAACTTTTGACTCCTTTCCGAAGCAAGCGCCTACCAATCTCCACCTTAAAAATACCTAATGTCTTAACCTGCACAGCTGTGCAATGAATTCTCACAGATTCACTACCCTGTGGCTGAAGAAATTCCTCCTTTTCTCCATTCACAAAATTAGTTTGTGAACATCAAATGCAACAACCTCATTTGAAAGTTCACCTGAGTGACCGTCTCGCGGAGGAAGAGCATTTGTGATAGCATGCCGGTGATCCCCGAGGTGATTGGGAGATGGGGAGGAAGGGATTATATTTGGCTACCGTCGTAAGATCATAAGGTCATAAGTGATAGGAGTAGAATTAGGCCGTTCAGACAATCAAGTCTACGCCATTCGTTCATGGCTCATCTATCTCTCCCTCCTAAACCCATTCTCTTGCCTTCTCCCCATAACCCCTGACACCCGTACTAATGAAGAATCTATCTACCCCTGCTTTAAAAGTATCCATTGACGGTCTCTACAGCCTTCTGTGGCAAAGAATTCCACAGATTCACCACCCTCTCCACCCTCCAGTGGAAGGAACTTCTCATCTCCTTCCTAAAGGAACGTCCTTTAATTCTGAGGTTATGACGTCTAGTCCTACATTCTCCCAGTAGTGGAAACATCCTCTCCCCATCCACTCTATCCAAGCCTTTCGCTATTTTGTACGTGTCAGTGAGGTCCCCCTCATTCTTCTAAACTCCAGCGAGTAGAGTCCCAGTGCAATCAAATGCTCATCATATGTTGACCCACTCATTCCTGGGATCATTCTTGTAAACGTCCAGGGCCAGCACATTCCTTCCTCATATATGGTGCCCAAAATTGCTCACAATACTTCAATTGCAGCCTGACCAATACCTTATTGAGACTCAGCATTACATCCCTGTTTTTGTATTCTAGTGCTCTTGAAATAAATGCTAGTATTACCTTTGCCTTCTTTACTGCCGATTCGACTTGTAGATTAACTTTTTGGGAATCCTGCACCAGCACTCCCAAGTCCCTTTGCACCTCCGATTTCTGGATTCTCTCCCCATTTTAAAAATAGTCTAGGCCTTTATTCCTATTACCAAAATGCATGACTCCACACTTTGCTACCATCTGCCATTTCCTTGCCCACTCTCCCCACCTGTCCAAGTCCTTCTGCAGAGCCCCTGCTTTCTCTGCACTACCTGCCCCTCCACCTTTTTTCGTATAATCAGTAAACTTGGCCACAACGCCTTCAAGCCCCTCATCCAAATCATTAATATACAACGTGAAGAGTAGTGGCCCCAGCGGAACTCTGTGGAACTCACCACACAGTGAGTGTGTGGAAAAGACCCAGTTTGAAATTAGGCTGAAGGAACGGCAACTGGATATTCCCTAAAGTGACTAATTCCACCAGAAAGAAGCGAGGAACATAAGTGTTTATTTTCCATGTATTCTGATCATGTTATAGGCAGCATACCTTGTAGTATGTGCTCTGATGAACCTGCAGACAGGATTGCAGACAGGATTGCAGACCACTCCACGATTTCCATTACAACACACAGTCTCAAGTTAGTACTGCTGCCATTGAAACAAATAAACAGGGTAGGTAAAACCCACCCATATATTGCGTAGGGAAGGAATGAGGGATGTTTTCATTTGATGGGCAGTGTGGACACATATCCGACAGTGCATTGAGTATCCCTTCTGACAGTAGATATTTTGCCCATTGAGCCCTGAAGGATTCTGTTCTCTGTTTTTTTTATAAAAGGGAAACAGTCTGACAAGTTGACGAATGTTTGCTTGTTAAAAAAAAATAAAATGTAATATATAATGGCCTTGAGCTGTTACCATTATTGTTGCCATAATCATTATTTGAGAAGTGGTTTTAACGAAACTAAGAGTACAAGTGAGAATTAGAATAGATTTTTTTTTAATGGACTTTGGTGAGGATCACCTCAGATGCACAAGTCAGCACAAATCAAAAGATATATTTATGTTCGCGGTAACCTTCTACCCAGCAACTTTACTGATTTAAAGGTACAGTTCATTGATATAAGAAAAAATCTTGTTGCCGCAGCTTTAAGGTCAAAAGTGGTGAAAAGTTTTACTTGACCGGATGCGGAACAGGGATTTGGCTCAATGGTTTGTGTGCTCAGTTCATACTACTAGTAATTTTCTTTGTGATAAAATCAATGGAATGCCACAAATTAACCACAATAAACATCACTTTTGATCCAGTGAGATCCCATACTGGGAGCAAATTATCATAATTTTAAAGATGATTGGAATGATTTTCACTTTTATCACCAGATGAAAATTTGCTGATGGTAGGTGGCACAGTTGCACAGCTTGTGTGGCACAGCAGTGATGCTTGTAGAGCTGCTGCCTCACAGCTCTCGAGATCCGGTTCAATCCTTACCTCTGGTGCTATCTGTGTGAGGTTTCTCCCTGTGATCACCGGTTTTCTCACACATCCCGAAAGCAATGAACATTGATCACTGTAAATTGTCCCCAGTAGTTTAAGCAAGCGGTAGGATATGGGGACGTTGATAGGAATGTGGAATGCATAAAATGGGAAGATGTGGAGGATTCTGCAAGTGGGTGCTTGATGCTCAGAGGGTGAATGACCTGTTTCAGTGCAATATGGTGCTGCATCAGGGAGGAAGGAAGGTCTGATAGATTAAACTGCATTTATTTTTTAATGAAAGAGGCTTAAAAGGTCAGGCAAACAAACTCAGGGCATGCATTGGTATGCATGAAACGGGATATGAAAACTTTAACGGAAACATGGTTGAGGGGTGGTCAGGATTGCAACTCAATGTTTCATGGGAAGATGCTACTGGTGTGATCGAGATCAAGGTAAGAGATGGGAAACTCACATTTTGATTTGTGAAAACAACAATTGATAGAACATCGGGGTGGTCACAAATTATGGGGATGCCCATTAAATAGGATTCTACAGCATGGTGCAATCATTTCAGTGTACCTGCATTACAGAAAGCCATGATAAATATATACATGCACTAAAACACATATGCACAGTAAATTAATTACTCATTTAAATGTGAGTTAGCCCCAATCAAATTCTATTTACTCGCATTATAGTTTTATTATTTCCTACTTTCTCTGCTGTGAAAATAGCGATCCCATGAAGATGTAATTAACTTTTTTTTTGCATGAAGTGCCAATCCTTTGCTTAACAAATTTTGGACTCTACTGCATAGTAAGATTCTACATTTGGAACCATGTCCTATCTTCTTTCTACACATGGGTGAGGAGAGCCAAAGTTTAATCAAATGTGTAACGAGTCTCAAAGTTAATTTGCACCAATTAAAAAGAGCATTGTCTGCATTATAGTACACAAATAGTCTAGAGAATCAAAGATGGAGCAAGGAATTTGCATCTGCTGCAACTTTTACAATGAAGGCACTTTTGAACAGTTTCTAGCATACCACTTTCATGGACAGAACCATTTCCTTGCCAGCCAGAAATCCACGATGACAAGTTCCATTTACAGCAAAACCCTTTCACTTGGATCAGCAGCTGATCATGAATGGACTGAAATTTACCATCTCCCAGCATACAGGGCTACAGTGAGCTTGCAATCACCCCTCTGCCTCTACCCTCAGCACATTTACAGTGGTACAAAACAAATACAATGTGGGCAGTATGCACGCGCTGCTAGAGTTCTGGACGCTGGCCAGTGGTGTGCTAAAGGCAGACATTTGGGTTAGTGTTCCAATGCGAGCAGCTGCAATAATAAAAAAGTCATTCATTAGAAGCAGGAAAACCAAGAACTGCCACTACCATAATGGTTTGACATTCAGAGAATCAGTGCCCCTACTTGAGGATTCAAAAAGAATGGTTGGCAGTCACCAAACCTAAAGTACGTTAGAGATTAACGATGAACAAAAAATTCTGTTTTGGAGACTTAAAATGGAAAAAAAACCTAAACCATTTGTTTCCTAATCTGCAGATGTTGCAACTGAACTTAACACTACCTTACACATAAACAGTTTTCTTCACATAATTCATGCTGTTCAGATACTTAAATTGTGACAGATTTTGATTATTTTTATAAATGTTAATGGTTAGAGAGAAAATAGTTGATAAAGATACCTTTTTTAATCATCCTTTTAAACCATTCATTTCTCGCTAATGATGCAAAATCTAGGAATGACCCAGGCACTTTCCCTCCAGGCACGAGGTCCCACAGAGGTCCCAAGTCAATTGCTGCAGCAAGACATTCAAAGTTAGTGGGAGATAGTCCCTCATCTTTATCACAATGGCAACATTCTGCTTTGTCCCAGGATAAAATAAAGAAAGATCTACCTCCAGAGCCAATCAAATAATAGGAGGGTAAATTTGCATCTGATTCTAAGACCTTTCTATGCTAAGAATGGATTGTTTTAATAATTTTAAAATACAACGTAATTGCCGTTAAGTGACAATGATTGACCCATTGTTTCTACCGAGTCATATCATCCATGTGCTGCCTGCACAAGAGTAGTATTAGGAAATCTGTAACAATCAAATGTGACTTGGAGCCAGTGGTGAGTGTTCTGAATTGTGGGTGCATTGAAATGTCCCACATTCCAATTTGTCTCATCTGCCCTGGCCAAGTGCAAGGAATAGTGCAAAGAACCAGTATCTTGTATCGAATGCTGCACGTCACCTGTATCTGAATGGATCAGGTTCCTCAGGTACACAAGTAAAACAATGTGGATAGAAAAACAAAGTACTGGAGGAATTCAGCAGGTCAGGCAGTATCTGTGCAGGGAAATGGGGAATAAAAGTTCAGAATCATGTTGAGCAATGGACAGAGGTCTTCCACAAAGTAGTCACCACAATATTATTTGGTCTTCCCAGAGTGGAGGATATTGCATCACGAGCACTGAATCAGAAGTACAAGTAAACCCCTACATCCAACACTACCCAGATGCAGAGCTTTGATCTCCGAAAGATTGAAAGGGTGCAGTTAAAAGGTGTTTCTTGTGGTTGCATGGAAAAAATACAGTGAGAAGGGGAGTGGGCATGAGTAAACCTGAGCATCCCAAAAGGAACTACCTTTCAGAATACTTATAAGGAAGGAAAGGAGAAGCTTTGACTACAGTGGTGCTGGAAATATGAAGGTTGGGGGGGGTGGATTACTTTTCTGTGGGGGGAAGGGTGTGCTTGGTGGTGCAGGGGATGAAATGTGTACAACAGAGGACCTGTCAATTGGGACGGAGTGGAGAGTGAAAAGATAAACATATTGTTAAATCTAGTGCAGAAGGTGGCATCATCAGAAAAGAGGCAGCAGAGACAGAAGAGAAACCTGGAGAATGGCAGAGAGGTCTTCTAGCAAGTTGGATGAGAGAAAGTGTGGTTAAGTTTCTAAAGGGAATCCATGGGTTTGTAGTAGATATTGCTTACTAGACTATCTCCGAAAATGGAGATTAAGTTGGAGAAGAGACGAGGGATGGACCATTTGAATATGAGAGGAGGAAGCTTCACTGATCTAGTTATCAGGGAAGAAGAGGGTGGTGGGTTAGGATCAACATCAGGCTCAGGCACCATTAATGTGAAAGGAATTCTATTATGTTGTGTATGCTGTGTTGCATTGCTTCAGGAATAGAGGGGAGATAAATTAAATACCTCGCAAACAAAATTCATTTCAAGTGACCTGCTTTGCCTACTACAATTGTTCAGCAAGCCTTTTTTGAAACCTGGTTCTATTTTATGTTAGGAAGGATAAATAATCATTACCATTGGACAAGAAGGACCAATTAATCATCCAACAGTAGAAATCACCATTTTCAAATAATCACCATGCAGCATGCTGAGAGACTTGCTGAAATGCATTTTTTTTGCTAATGATTTCTACCATTTCTTACAAGTTATCCAGCAATCCTTTATAGAAATTGTCAGCTTGCCAAGATAAATGATGAAACTATTTTGAAAAAACAAAACCTTCTCCGATGATTACCAAAAGTAGGACTGAGAGCCATTAGATGTTTTAAGTTCTTTAGATGGTAATTAGGCGCACTGCTTTTGTTTGCGGTTGTGTTAAAAGCCTCCACATCGGAGTTACATTCATAAAATGTGATTGCTCCAAAATTAGATGTTGTATTCTCAGCAAAATTAAAATAGATATATAGTTTTTTAATGCTAATATTTGCTCAGTGGAGTAATAAACCAATGTAAATAGAAAATACGAAATGCTGTGTATTTTACAAGACAGTTATAGTGATAGTCCACTAACGCAATCAGTTTTGAGGAAGGGGTAGACTAATCCTCAGGTTGCGATATAAAACATTATTAAAGTATTGAAAGTAAACTCTTAGTTTAGAAATGCTTCAGTGCTTGGTGTGTTAAACGGTAGTGCAAGATTGCTAACATATATTGTTCTCAGGGGCTTGCTACTCTAAGCTTCTTTATGTGAGAGAGACTGTTGTGTAGATTCGGCCACTATAAATTGAATGTAGAAGAATAAGTCACAGTTTGTGAGTGAGGTTTAACAAAATTGGTATGTTTTGTTTTTTGAGTGGATGGTTAAGATGACAACGGCTTTGGGGTTGCAGGATAAAGTCGTATTTGGGTGGGGGTGAAAGGGTCTGAGGATGAAGTGTGTGAGGGGTTAGTATATTAACGTTGTTGATGTATCTGAGGTCGACTCCCAGTGCCAGATTCCATGCTTTGCCAGGTGTCTTCAGGTCACAAAAAAAAACAGGGCTCACAGCTGTTGTGAGGCATGAACAATCCACACTATTCACTCTCCCACATGCATGCATGGATATCAAGGAAATGGTATCCAACTGATACACATCATAGAGTCATACAGCATGGAATCAGGCCCTTTGGCCAAACTTGCCCATGCTGGCCAAGATGCCCCTTCTATGCTAGTTTCTCCTGCCCACATTTGGCCCATAACCCTCTAAACCTTTCCTAGTCATGTACCAGTTCATCCTGGAACATAACTGTAGATCTCCGATGTTAGTGTGTCAGATACTCACTGGATTGGGAAGACAAATTGTAGGTCGAGCCATTTTACAACAAAACTACATCTCAAGGCAAAATACTGTTTCTCGGACCATATACCTAACTACCAGAAATTTAATTCGAAGATTGAACAATTTTTGAAAGAAAAAAAGACACAAAATGTTGGAGTAACTCAGTGGGTCCGGTAACATCTCTGGAGAATATGGATAGTTGATCATTTGGGTAAGGACCCTTCTTCAAACTGATTGGTCACTTTTCAGGCCAGGACCCTTTCTCTGTTCTGCAGAGATGCTGCCTGACCCATTGAGTTAACTCCAGCATTTTGTGCCCTCTTTTTGTCAACCAGCATATGCAGATTCTTATCTCTCTATATATATATATATATATATAACTAAACTCTCATCTTGTATGTAAGTATGAGTGTTCCCGAAATGCAGCCAAAACGGTACACGATAGCGCAACAATTTTAGGGGCACCATACTCACCATTTGCCTGCGGTGTGCAGTGTCAAGTTTTGTTCAAGTTTTGGCTGTATTTTGGGAACATACGTTTATATATACAAGATGAGATTGCCATTTTGAGATCACCATTTTGATCTAATACTTCCGTGTTCATCTTGCGTCACAATGGGAACCCACTTCCGTGTTCATCTTGCATCACAAAGGGAACCCAATGGGTCCGCGGGTCGTTCCCATTAAAATGAATGGGAGAAATCAGCTGCCGGTGGAAAGGTAAACAGAGCGCTTTATTTGAATTAAGTTAGTTTAAATGTTTTTAATAATTTATAATTATATGACTTCTAAAAACACTTTGTCAAGGGGATAGGTTTTAAGAAATTTCCTAAAAGAAAGATGGAAAGATTTAGGGAAGGAATTCCCAAGTATGGATCTTTTTAAATGAACGGATCTGGACTGGTAAAGCAACTTACAATAGAAGCTTGAGTGGACAAGGACAAAATCACAGTCCAGAATTCCAATGCTTAAGTCTTCACCTGTGATGAGTTACCTGATCTCAGCGGAGTACCGAGTATATTATCAGGCTGCAGCCTGCTGGATTAGTATGGATGTTGGACCAGAGAACTAATACTGCCCATGAAAAGATACCCTAGTTGAAGGTCAATGGCTTCAGGAAAAACAGGATAAGTATGATGTGGAGAAAATGTATGCAAGATATTTCGGGAACATACATGTATATATACAAGATGAGATCGCCATTTTGATCTAATACTTCCACGTTACTAAAAATCTCATCTTGTATACTTATTTGCACTGTCTGCTGTGGCTTGACGAAGCGAGTAAGCCAAGACCACAAGATTTTGAAAGATTAGTGCAAACTGAAATACCAGACCCACCAGCAGATCCTGAGTTGCATGAACTGGCACTGAAGCACATGATTCATGGACCGTACTGCCACAACAACTCTCCATGTTGGAAGAATGGAAGTTGCAGTAAGAGATTCCCAAAGCCATTTATCGAGAGGACAATGTGTGGAGATGATTCATATCCTCTGTACAGGAGAAGATCTCCAGATATGGGAGGATTTCAGGGACATCAAGAAGGACGCTAAAAGATGATTCATATCCTCTGTACAGGAGAAGATCTCCAGATCTGGGAGGATTTCAGGGACATCAAGAAGGATACCAAAATTGACCTATTACTTCTCATTGGGTGGTGCCCTATAATGCTCAACTATTGTAGTTGTTCAAATGCCACATCAACGTTGAAATATGCTCCTCTGTAAAGTTGATCAAATACGTGATCAAGTACACCTTGAAGGGGAGTGATCAAGCAGTTTTTGGAGTTAACAGAGATGACAAAATTACACAGTACTTTACTGGCATCACAACGGGAACCCAAAGGGTCCACGGGTGGTCTAGTACCTAATTTTTTAAAGCAACTCCATGAAGAATTTTTGATGTTTGCTGGACATAGAGGGCTTATTTGACTTACTGTTTACTTGGATATTGCAAAAAGTCTGATGGGGAATAAAACATGAAAAAGCACATTATGAAGCTTTAGGGTCCGGCCAACAAAAACAATGCAGATCTTTAACATCAAGGTCTGTAACGTCCTGAAAATGATTTTTGAACTGTTTGCAGTCCTGCGCAAGGCTTTCTAAATTTAAAGAGGAAATAAACAGGGTGTTTCCTTGGTGATTGTATCCCATCATTAGAAATGAGTGTGTCAGGTCAGCCCCCTCTGACTGAGTGCCATTCACAATTTGCTGACATCAGCACTCATTCATGAGACCAGGCCTTGTTTTCACACTGCAGTAATGTGAAGAGACACGTGAAGCAGCAGAGTTTATAGAAAAGGCGGAGATGCTGTGCACTATGTACACATTCCCACACAGCCTGCAAGCTAATTCACATTGAAAATAAGCAGAGGGAGGGAAAAGAAACAACCACCCTTCAAAGCCTAATCTTAATGATACATAGCAGACACATTGTGAACACACAGAGAAGGGGGGCTTTCATTTTAGTTTCAGTGCTCATTCTTGCTTATTTTGTGCCCTGAAATGCATTGAGATGGGTTTTTTTTTCTTTCAGTGTTCATACAAATGGCATAAAGTAAAGACTTTTTTTATAAAAAGCTAATTTTCCTCAACTGATTTTAGGAGCTTAGAACTATGTAACAGAATGATTTTGTACTATCAGTGAATTTTATTTTGGGATTTTGATTTTAATATTAAACATGGGTGAAATGTGTTCAATTGTTCATTGTTTGAGGATTAAAAGTATTGCCAAGCTTAGATTAGTGAAACCTCAAGATATTACCTTCTACCATAATTAGTAGCATTTTTTTGTTTCTTTTTATTCTTTTCATAGTTGGGAGTGCTAGGGCTAACTGGATTCAATACCCAAGACAACATACATACAGTTACTGACTGGGCTTTGCATGTTGCCAGAACAATGGGGAAGGTCGATTTCCTCAGTAAAACCAATATGTTCAGCATATGGCAACACATCTCAGGAAACCTCCAACCTGCTGTGTTTTGCTAGCATGCAGTGCAGCAAAATTTCTGTTAATAAGAAGTCTTGTATATGAAAGAACTTTAGAGCCTCATAATACGATATGGCATGTTCTGGAGGTAAATTATAAACTCCTAAAAAAAGCAAAGTGAAGAGGACTTTCGCCTATTCATGTTTTGTCTTCTGTAAAAGCTGCACCCAACTTGAAATGTGACATTGTGGATTCCACAATATCAGGACTATACGACAATGGGTCAAATCACCTCAATTGTTGGACAGTGCATTTTGGAAGGTCACCAGAACTCCGACTCCCAAGATATCTGGCACTTCTCTGAGCAACTCTTGGGATCTCTAGCTTCACTCTTGGCCTTACAGGATCACTCACATGATCATTTCTACTGGTTTTTGCAAATTACTGCAAATAAGAGAGAGCCAGGATTAATTTTCTGCAATTTTAATCTGTCATATTCACAATTATTTGATTTCATCTAATAATTCAATTACAGCTTTAAGTATAAGACATCTTTAAAGGCACCAACACATCATTAACAGTTACTATATTGTGTTGAGAGATTTTAAGTGGAAAAAAAACATATTTATTTCGCACAGTATTATCACTTTGTTTCAAAGCACACTGCTTTGATAATAATTAATGTATGTACATAATTTTCCTGAATTTTTTAAACCTGTGTTTTTTTTGTTGGGTGTTAATAATTGCAAAATGTTAAACCAGAGCAGCTTATCTTTTTCATCCTTCTCTGTCTGCTATCAAGTCTTCACGTATCATAAGGGAGCACAGAAGTGCAGCTGGTTGAGCTGTTGTCTCACAGTGCCAGAGACCCAGGGTTCAATCCTGACCACAATTGCTGTCTGTGTGGAGTTTGCACGTTCTCCCTATGACTGCATGGGATCCTCCAGGTGACCTGATTTCATCCCATATCCCAAATAATACGGGATGAATCCTTACACTTTGTTTCCACATCCAGGTGATTAATATACTATTTAGGGCCTTTAACCGACTCCTGATGATACCTCACTAAACACATCCTTCCAGCCAGAAAAGGATCCTTTTTTTTAACTCTGATTTCTGTGCAGCAGTTTTCGGTTAATATTAACATTCTTCCTCCAATACCTTGGACACTTAATTTATACAACAGCCTTTTATGTTGCACTGTGTCAAATGCCTTTTGGAAAACTAAATACACCACAGATTCCCTCTATAAACCTGCCACATCCTCACAAAATTGGAGTAAATTTGTCAAATATGATTATACTCAGCTTTCCTAAATGATGAGTAATTTCTCCTTTGATTTTTTTACTTAAAAATCTCGCCAATAATTGATGTTAAACTATATGTGATGAACGAGTTGGGCTGAAGAGCCTGTTTCTGCACAGTATGATGTTCTGACTCTATTTGGAAAAATCCACTTCCTCAGGCAAAGTCTAATTTGTGTTATAAATCAAGGATTCTCTCTTGTCAATAGACAATAGACAATAGGTGCAGGAGTAGGCCATTCGGCCCTTCGAGCCAGCACCACCATTCAATGTGATCACGGCTGATCATTCACAATCAGTACCCCGTTCCTGCCCATACCCCCTGACTCCGCTATCTTTAAGAGCTCTATCTAGCTCTCTCTTGAAAGCATCCAGAGAATTGGCCTCTACGGCCTTCTGAGGCAGAGAATTCCACAGATTTACAACTCTCTGACTGAAACCGTTTTTCCTCATCTCCGTTTTAAATGGCCTACCCCTTATTCTTAAACTGTGGCCCCTGGTTCTGGACTCCCCCAACATTGGGAAAATGTTTCCTGCCTCTCACGTGTCCAATCCCTTAATAATCTTATATGTTTCAATAAGATCCCCTCTCATCCTTCTAAATTCCAGCGTATACAAGCCTAGTCGCCCCAGTCATTCAATATATGCAGTTGTAGTGACCATAGAGAATGGTCCAGGTCGTCGAACCCTCGGATTGGCCAGCGAGGTCACGTGGGAACGCGACCATGGGGATTGGTCCAGGGAGCGACATCGCTGATTGGCCAGCGATGTCATGTGCGCGTTTGGCGCCCGATTTAGTCAGTTCGGCGAAGTCTTCAAGGAAGACAGTAAGTTTGTGATGGTTGTCCTTTACCTTGTTGTTTAACTCTGTATTCGAATATTGCGGCTGCAATAAACTTATTCTACAACCAACAAGTTTCGGACTCGCCATACAGTCACCATTAACTCCAGTGATAACACAGGACAATTTTTCTATCCAAAGGTACTGACAGTGCTTGTTTTTTTAGTAACTTTCAACATTATATTCGGGGACAGTTTCTTCCCAGCTGTTATCAGGCAACTGAATCATCCTACCACAACCAGTGAGCAGTGCTGAACTACTATCTACCTCTTTGATGACCCTCGGACTATCCTTGGTCGGACTTTGCTGGCTTTACCTTGCACTGAACATTATTCCCTTATCATGTATCTATACACTGTAAATGGACCGAGTGTAATCATGTATTGTCTTTCTGCTGACTGGTTAGCACGCAACAAAAGCTTTTCACTATACCTCGCTACACGTGACAATAAACTGAACTGAAATGAACTGAACTATATGCACTATATCAGTCTGAAGAAGGGTCTCGACCCGAAACATCACCCATTCCTTCTTTCCCGAGATGCTGCCCGACCTGCTGAGTTACTCCAGCATTTTGTGAATAAATCGATTTGTACCAGCATCTGCAGTTATTTTCTTGAACTATATGCACGAATGTCCAGGGAAACATTGAAGGGAAAAGGTACTGAACTTCTTCAGCACACCTTTACCTTGGGTTTTCCCCTAATGTACTCTGCCATCTTCTTGGATAAACACAGAAGTATTCTTCAGACCTTACACAGTGGAGGAGCAGATGCACAGTGACAGGTATGTGGCCAACATGTTGCCATCCTGTGTGTCAGCAAGTGGAATTCATCTCAGCGATGGGTTGTTTACGATGCCTCAATGTGTGAAACCCTTGAAAGCTGTCATTATTCCAAGAGTTTCACCTTGTAGATGCATCCTGGCATTGTTGGCAAGGCTGGCTTGAGCGAACCAGGTGTTTTTTTTTTTCGAACAGTCAAACACACTTTTAGTCTCTGAATAATTGAAAAAGAATGGAGTTTCTCCACCGCATGAGAAAGTGTAAGGGCAAGACAGCTTTCTGCAAACCTTGCGCTTTGCAGTGATTTTTTTTAGATGGTACACACTGTAGCCACCATATGCCAACAATGGAGTGACTGAATATTTAAGATGGTGTGTGGGATGCCAAACGAATGAACTGCATTTGACGAGGATGATGCCAGATTGTGTAACAGAGTGCTATTAGGGGCACAGTCATCCAGGCAAGCAGAAAGTATTCCATCAGGCTCTCGGCTTGTGCCGCCCAGAAGGCAGAAAGAATTTGGGAGATCAGGAGGTGAATAAGATAACTTGCTTCTGACCTGCTACTCTAGCTACAGTACCCATGTGGCTGGTCCAGCTGAATTTCTGGTCAAGGTAGACCCACAAGATACTGATGGTTTGAGAATTGCTGATGATAATGCCCTTTGATGTCAAGGATGTTTGGTTAGACTCTCTTCTCGACTGGAGATGGTCTGATATCTTGGTGATGCAAGTATTACTTGCCTATTCAGCCTTTCCCTGAATATGCTCGAGGTCTTATTGTGTGTAGTCATGCAGTTTTGCATTTGCTAAGGAGTTTTAAAGGGAATTTGAATATTGTGTAATCATCATAAAATATCTCCACTTACAATCTTATAATGGAAGGCGGACTTTAAGAAAACAGTGGAAGATGGTTGGACCAAGAACACTACATTGTGGAACCCATGAAGCAATATCCTAGGTTGTGATGACTGACATCCAACAACCACAAATGTCTTCCTTTGTATGATGTATGTCTCCATTCACTGGAACAGTTCTCTTAAATGCCTATTAACTTTGTTTTTACCAGAGCTCCTTATGTACTTGGTCATTTATGCAAAGTCAGTTTTGCCTCTTCTTCCGCTGTCACTTTGTGATTCTGCTCTCTGGTCTATATTTTGATCGAGGCTGCGATCTGGTTTGAGGTTGAGTTGTGTTGGTAAAAAAAACAAGCGGGCATCAGGGAACAGGTTATTGGTGGTTAAGTATCACTTGGTAGCATTGCCCTAAGTACACCTCCTATTACTACCTTTGGTGCGGACTTTAACATCGTGGAGCTCGCTGGTCCCCGGCTAGGGAACGATTTCCAGTACTGCAAGCAGCAGGTTTCGACCGTCCCGATGCGGGAGCTTTGACTGCCCTGATGAGGGAGCTCGATAGCCAGCTGTGGATGGTTCGACTCCCCTAACCGCGGGAGGATAGGAGGGAAGAAGATAGACTTTATTACCTTCCATCACGGTGGGGAATGTGGAGGAGCCGCTGTAGTGGATCTTTATGTCAATTTTTATGTAGTTGTGTGGCTTGTTGGCTTTTTGTTATGAATGTATGGCAAACCAAATTCCTCGTATGTTGCAAAACATACTTGGCTAATAAATCACGATTATGATTATGATAATGTTTATTTATTGTCACGTGTTTATATATAGTCCCCCCATTTCAGGGCACCATAATGTTTGGGACACAAAAATGTTATGTAAATGAAAGTAGTCATGCTTAGTATTATGTTGCATATCCTTTGCATGCAATGACTGCTTGAAGTCTGCGATTCATGGACATCACCAGTTGCTGGGTGTCTTCTCTGGTGATGCTCTGATAGGCCTGTATTGCAACCATCTTTAGCTAATGCTTGCTTTGGGGCCTAGTCCCCTTCAGTTTTCTCTTCAGCATATCAAAGGCATGCTCGATTGGGTTCAGATCGGGTGATTGACTTGGCCACTCAAGAATTTACCATTTTTTAGCTTTGAAAAACTCCTTTGTTGCTTTAGCAGTATGTTTGGGATCATTGTCTTGCTGTAAAGGGGAGGCCATTTAAAACTGAGGTGAGAAGGAACTTTTTCACCCAGAGAGTTGTGAATTTGTGGAATTCTCTGCCACAGAGGGCAGTGGAGGCCAAATCACTGGATGGATTTAAGAGAGAGATAGATAGAGCTCTAGGGCTAGTGGAATCAAGGGATATGGGGAGAAGGCAGGCACGGGTTATTGATTGTGGACGATCAGCCATGAACACAATGAATAGCGGTGCTGGCTTGAAGGGCTGAATGGCCTCCTCCTGCACCTATTTTCTATACTTCTATGTTTCTATGTAGAATGAACCGCCGGCCAATGAGTTTTGAGGCATTTGTTTGAACTTGAGCTGATAGGATGTGTCTACACACTTCAGAATTCATTATGCTACTCCCAACAGCAGTTGTATCATCAATTAAAATAAGTGAGCCAGTACCTTCAGCAGCCATACATGCCCAGGCCATAACACCCCCAGCACCGTGTTTCACAGATGAGGTGGTATGCTTTGGATCTTGGGCAGTTCCTTCTCTCCTCTATACTTTGCTCTTGCCATCACTCTGATATCAGTTAATCTTCGTCTCATCTGTCCACAAGACCTTTTTCTGGAACTGTGGTTGATCCTTTAAGTACTGCTTGGCAAACTGTAACCTGACCATCCTATTTTTGAGGCTAACCAGTGGTTTGTATCTTGCAGTGTAGCCTCCGTATTTCTGTTCATGAAGTCTTCAGCGGACAGTGGTCATTGACAAATCCACGCCTGATTCCTGTAGAGTGTTTCTGATCTGTCGGACGTGTTTGGGGATTTTTCTTTCTTATAGAGAGAATTCTTTCCTCATCAGCTGTGGAGGTCTTCCTTGGCCTGCCAGTGCCTTTGCGATTAGTAAGCTCACCAGTGCTCTCTTCCTCCTTAATGATGTTCCAAACAGTTGATTCTGGTAAGCCGAATGTTTGGCTGATACCTCTAACAGGTTTATTCTTGTTTCTCAGTCTCATAATGACTTATTTGACTTTCATTGGCACAACTTTGGTCCCCGTGTTGATAAACAGCAATAAAAGTTTCCAAGGGTGATGGAAAGACAGGAGGAAAGACTAGGTGCTGAGAGCTCTCTTATACCTGCATTAAGGAGGAATTTAAACACACCTGAGTAATTACCTGAGCAAAAACGCCTGTGAAGCCATGTGTCCCAAACATTATGGTGCCCTGAAATGGGGGGGGGGGGGGGGGGTGATGTATAAATACTGCTGTGATTTCTACATGGTGAAACCAATTTATATAAAAATACCCTTTAATAAAATCTGACAATGTGCACTTTAACCACATGTGATTTTTTCTATTACAAATCTCAAATTGTGTAGTACAGAGGCAAATAAATTAATGATGTGCCTTTGTCCCAAACATTATGGAGGGCACTGTACATTGGTCCTTGAATGCTGTGTATTCCTGCACTCCGCCCCATGCCATACTCTTCTTCTTATTGCTTAGAGACTCGGTATGTTTATATTGCATGACAAGGTGAAATGAAGATGGCAAATTAAAAGCTTGTCATGCATTGAATTTGTTTTTTTCTATTAATTTGCTACACTTCCTTGCACTACCCACTTAGCAGCTTTTTATGCCAGCTTTTTATATTCATGTCAGCAAAGAAATGAATCCTACAAGAAATTACATCATAACTTCTCAGAAGCAAGATTGTCTAAGAAACCAATCATTTTCACATTCGTTTTGCAGTACTACTCTCCAAGAACATGAACACTTAAGAGGCCCCTGCTGGGCTGTGGTCAACCACTGTTGGGTAACTTGATTCTAACATCTAATTGGACAAAATGTGTAGGAAGGAACCGTAGATGCTGGATTACACAGAAGATAGATACAAAATGCTGGACTAACTCGGCAGGACAGACAGCATCTCTGGATAGGAATGGGTGACGTTTCAGATCGAGACCCTTCTTCAGACTGAAGGGTCTCGACCTGAAATGTCACCCATTCCTTCTATCCAGAGATGCTGCCTGTCCCGCTGAATTACTCCAGCATTTTGGATCTAGCTGGTTGGACAATCCTGTTATTGTATTGGAGTACTGGCAGTAGTAGAAGAGCAGAGTACGTTCATAGAGTCATCGAGTCTTACAGTGTGGAAACAGGCCCTTTGGCCCAACTTGCCTACATGTCTCATCTACACATTTCACCTGCCTGCGTTTGGCCCATTTCCCTCCAAACTTGCCCTATCCATGTATCTGTCTAAATGTTTCTTAAACATTGCAATAGTACCTGCCTCAACTACCTCCTCTAGCATATCATTGTCTGAGTAAATCTGTTTTTATTCGCCCAAATGCCCATCCATTCTCCATCATCCACAAGTTTTGCACTTTTTCATGCAAATCTTAATTAATGCCACAGAAGTTTTGTCAGATTACTCCACACAACTGTTTTTAGAGTACACTGGGAATACATTGAAATCATTGAAGAGCAATTTAAAATAATGGGTTCCATGGTCCATCCACCTTCATTGGAAAGAAATAGCTGTGTGGTTTGTACGATAGACATAAATTATCAATTGGGGTTTTGCCCTGTCCCTCATGTTGCCTATGGCCCTGCTGTCTTTCATTGCTGATCTTGAGAGTTTCCAGTCACCATTTCCATTGGTTTGGTTGCTGCGAAGGAATAAGCCAGCAAAGAGGAGAGACAACAAAAACAAATTTAGGTTAAAGACAAGACAACAAAAGAGACTGTAATAGAGAGAACACATTCCATTAAAGGGGGGGGGGGGGGGAATAAATAATGGCGGAGAAAGGCAATAGGTCAGATACATACAGGAGAGAACAAGGAGCATCAACATGAGAGGAATAGATCAGGTAGATGTACAGAATCTCTTGCCCAGAGTAGGGGAATCGAGGACCAGAGGACATAGATTTAAGGTGAAGGGGAAAAGATTTGATTGGAATCTGAGGGGTATCTTTTACACACAAAGGGTGGTGGGTGTATGGAACAAGCTGCCAGAGGAGGTAGTTGAGGAGGACTATCCCAACGTTTCAGAAACAGTTAGACAGGTACATGGATAGGACAGGTTTGATGTGGACTGAAAGCAGGCAGGTGGGACTAGACTAGCTGTGACATTTTTGCCGGTGTGGGCAAGTTGGGCCGAAGTGCCTGTTTCCACACTGTAACACTCTATGACTCTGATTAAGGAGCAGCAACAGAAAATGAAGTGTTCCTCTCCATTAGAGAGTGCTAGACAGTGAGAAGTGTATAATCTGTTTATGGTATTGGTGCTGCAAGCAATGCTCACTTGCCAGGTTTTTTTGTTGATCAGCATCAGTTTTGTCCCACCGCCCTGCCCATGCAAGTTTTGTTTCCACATGTTGGCACAAGTTCTTGCACTTCATGGGGGCACTATTTTTATATGTTTAATTCAGCTTGTTTTCTAGATCTGCTTTCATGATTCTGTTTTGAGTGGATTCATTTTATCAACAGCTTCTCAGCCATCTGACCAAGTTGCTTCCTGTTGCTTTGCTAAGTTATTTATTATTAAGAGGAAATGTTATTGACAGACTCACAGCAAGGATTCTCCTATTGTGATTCTAACAGAACACCGAATAAGGCTTCATTCTGGATCATTGTCAGGGACAGATCCTTCTTGTCTGACTGCATTAAAGGAGGATTTGTTTAATTGTCTTTTGTGGGGCACATATACCTGGTGCATGGGTTTCCCACACCAAGATGGAATAAATGACCTACCTGTGAGGAAGAGTAAAATTACTATGCTTATTTTTTGGATTGTTCCCATTGTATACAACTTTTCAATTTAGGATCTTAATAAGCCAAACATGTGTCTAGTTTGCTGATGGCCTTGGTGAATCTAGAGCCGTGTGTTGAGAGCTGACACATTGGCCTGGCATTAACCCAACGTTAAAAAAGCTTAGAATAGCTTTTGGAGGAAGTCTGTTACGCACTTTGTTGCATTCTGAGTACAAAGCTACATATTTGATAAGTCCATTTAGTCATTGAATAAGGCACACCAGTCCTAGCTTTCTTAAGGGAACTAAAATGGTCTGAAGATTCACATATTTATTGGAGTTATAGCATGGACGATTTTCAACTTTAGAAATCAGTACTCATTCACTTCAAACTTGGATTTGAAATGACAACAGGTGCCTTTTTACAAAATTATGAGATATTCATGCACGCAAATGACTCTTTGTCCATCAGCTCAAGAGTGAAAAAAACTTTCTGGCTGTTATTAATGACTACAAGGATCGCACCATTCTCAGTGTCGGTCATTTTTCATGTAAGAAGCACATCCGGGTGAACTGCTTTTTGTACATGTAGAAATAAAAGTAAATAGTCAAAAATCCACAAATTTAGGTCTCAGGAATGCTGAGGTGTGATTGTTGTAGGTACTGCTTGGCATTGGATCATTAACACAGACCAATACTGAATCTACACCTTCACCTGGACTAAACGAGAACTTTTTGAACTGTGGTGTAAGTGAAATTACCCCTTTGTGTAGGTTGATCACAGAAATAATAAAACGGAGTCGAGTTGCATGTATGAATGAACAGGTTTCAGGAATACAGGGAGATGCTGGGACACATCATGGACCTGATGGACTGAATCGCCTCCTTCCAGTCCAGAGGAAGGTTGTTGATCCAAAATGCTGAATGTTCATTTCCCTTCACAGATATTGCCTGATCTGTTGAGTTACTCCAACAGTCTGTTTTATGTCCCACATTCCAGCATCTGTTATCTTTTGCGTTTCCATGGCCTCCTTCTGTGTCGTTATATGCATAAGAGATTTGATGAAACCTGTGCCTTTCCTGACTGAGGCCAATTGTCTTTAAACCCTCCCATTAAAATCAGTTTCTCGGCTTAGTGAAACAATTTAGCTAAATAGAACATTAAAATGTGCCACAAATGTATGTAAAATGCAATACAAACTGATGTTTACTCTATGATTTTGTTAAGAACTGTTGTCCCTTTAATGTTCCTGTATTTTTATTCATTCCTATTCTCTGTGTGGGTTTATTGATAATTTCCTGAAAGTAAAATGAATAAATCTAAAACTGAATGGTAGCCTCTGAATTTAATGCTCAAATTTACAATCACTGCACCAGAAGCAAGAGTTAGTAAATCTGTTATTTTTTCTTATCATAAAAAATATAATGTGGCATACAATATTGCCACATATAGAAACATAGAAAATAGGTGCAGGAGGAGGCCATTTGGCCCTTCAAGCCAGCACCGCCATTCATTGTGATCTTGGCTGATCATCTACAATCAGTAACCTGTGCATGCCTTCTCCCCATATCCCTTGATTTCACTATCCCCTAGAGCTCCATCCAACTCTCTTTTAAATTCATCCAGTGAATTGGCCTTCACTGCCTTCTGTGGCAGAGAATTCCACAAATTCACAACTCTCTGGGTGAAAAAGTTTCTTCTCACCTCAGTTTTAAATAACCTCCCCCTTATTCTTAGATTGTGTCCCCTGGTTTGGACTCCCCAACATTGGGAACATTTTTCCTGCATCTAGCTTGTCTAGTCCTTTTATAATTTTATACGTCTCTATAAGATCCCCTCTCATCCTTCTAAATTCCAGTGAATACAAGCCTCATCTTTCCAATCTTTCTTCATATGACAGTCCCTCCATCCCAGGGCCGTCCTTCCTCAAATTAGAAGACCAAAACTGCACACAATACTCCAGATGGTGGTCTCACCAGGGCCCTGTACAACTGCCGAAGGACCTCTTTGCTCCTGTCCTCAAATCCTCACGTTATGAAGGCCAACATGCCATTAGCTTTCTTCACTGCCTGCTGTACCTGCACGCTTACTTTCATATGTAATTATTGTAATTATAAACTCTTTGTTTACTGAACAAAAATGACTACTGCTATTCTTCATGAAACAACAAATATTTGAATGTTGCAAAGAACGTAGCAGAGTGTTCCCGGGTAACAGAAGAGTTACCAAGTACAAATTGACAATGAGCCACATAAGGAATTATTAGAGCAGAATCCTAAAGGAGGAAAGTGAAACAGAGGCAGAATCCTTATTTAAATTCAAAATATTTGGATCATAGCACCATCAGGCTCTTGAACATTACATGTTCAACTATGTATTCAACTAAACTATGAACGACAAACTATCTTGCATTCAGGATGTTGGGCTTTTTTTGCACTAATATTGGGGTTGTTAATTTATTGATTTAAAAAAAATCTTTATCATGTTATCTATGAGCTCTATGTTTACCGCTGTTATGTTGCTGCAAAGAAGCATTTGATTGTTCCGTATTTGGTAAATATGACAGTTAAACACTCTTGAATCGTGAAACCAGCAAAGTCTTTGTAACACCACATGACCAATAACATGAATTTTATTCACCACAAACAAATCATTTGCTTGGAATCAAATAGTAACATTTTGCCTTTGCATAAATATTCTATGTTATAATTCATGACAAGTTCTACCACCAAACAAAAAAAGAACAGAATTCCGTTTCTGATCTCTGCAACTTTTATACCAGTCTGGTATGCAAGTATTATGTACCTCCATTTGTCTCTCAACCACGCTGCTTGTCTCCATGTATATTAAATATGTGGTGTCTACCTGTTACGATTAACATTAAGGTATTGGCAAATTCTAGCAGTCAACCACATGACCAGTGATGAAGTTAGTTATTCTTCCACCAGATATGCATTTATCTCTCTTTTTCAGTTTGAAACACTCAGGACACATGTTTGAACAACCCCATTTGTTAGTTCCAATATTTTCTGGGCCAAAATAATAAATATTAAAAAATTGCAAACATAAATGCACCAATTACTCATTGTGCCACAGAACATTGATTTTGCCACATTCTTCCTCCACCCTATCTCCCTGACACATGTTTTATATAAACATTTTTTTCTCAATTTACGGGCATTTTACACGTTGCAAGCTGTTCACACCATGATCTTTTCCTGAACCTGAAAAATCTAATCAGGCATTTCTGTTAACATAGCGGGACCGGCAGCATCTCTGGAGAGAAGGAATGGGTGATGTTTCGGGTCGAGACCCTTTTTCAGATTTTCGGGTTCTGCTGCAGTTGTACAGGGCCTTGGTGAGACCGCACCTGGAGTATTGTGTGCAGTTTTGGTCTCTTAATCTGAGGAAAGATGTTCTTGCCTTAGAGGGAGTACAGAGAAGGTTCACCAGATTGATCCCTGGGATGGCAGGACTTCCATATGAGGAAAGACTGGATAGACTGGGCTTGTACTCGCTGGAATTTAGAAGACTGAGGGGGGATCTTATAGAAACATATAAAATTCTTAAGGGGTTGGAGAGGCTAGATGCGGGAAGATTGTTCCCGATGTTGGGGAAGTCCAGAACCAGGGGTCACAGCTTAAGGATAAGGGGGAAGTCTTTTAGGACCAGGATGAGAAAACATTTCTTCACACAGAGAGTGGTGAGTCTGTGGAATTCTCTGCCACAGAAGGTAGTTGAGGCCAGTTCATTGGCTATATTTAAGAGGGAGTTAGATGTGGCCCTTGTGGCTAAAGGGATCAGGGGGTAATGAGAGAAGGCAGGTACAGGTTACTGAGCTGGATGATCAGCCATGATCATATTGAATGGCAGTGCAGGCTCGAAGGGCCGAATGGCCTACTCCTGCACCTATTTTCTATGTTTCTATGTTTCTATGACCCAAAACGTCACCCATTCCTTCTCTCCAGAGATGCTGCCTGTCCTGCTGAGTTACTCCAGCATTTTGTGTCTACCTTCGATTTAAACCAGCATCTGCAGTTCTTTCCTACACATTTCTGTTAACATTATGTGCAATGCATTAATAAAGTTAATGGTAGGTAATTTTCTGCTATGAATTTGGTCCCCAAAAAAACATGCATACCTTTGAAGAATTTGTCTCCAGATTAATTGAATTGATCATGTTAGAATGTATTTAGAAATTTGGTTCAAAACAATTTAGAATTTATTGAAGTGAAAAGTACTGTCTAATGGTAAAATTGAGATTTAATTCTAGCTATTTGTAATTAGGAGAGCTGAACGGCCACAACAAAAAGGAGCATTGAAAAGTTTTGCAGAGTATGAAGCAGGGAACTTTTTGAGAACTATTACATTTTGAAAGCATTGTTGCATTCCTGGATTATGAATTTTACCATCTATTTTTTCAGATGTAAGTGACCAGTTGTTTGAAGTGATCGGCCTGGAAGGGGCCATGGAAATGGGACAGATCTATACCGGGTTAAAAAGTGCAGGGAAAAGGCTGGCTCAGTGCTCCTTGGTGACCATCAGGTACAATTCAATCTATCTCAACAGTCCTAGAATGAATGATAGTGGATATGGTCTGAAGTTATTAAATAGCACTATGTTAAAACGCTGACATGGCAAAATTCACCAGACTTTTTCCAAGCAAGCCCACAGTTTTTAATCCAGCAATGATAAACCGTAGTCTGTGGCTGCCTGACGAAGGCTGATTTTGTCATCCTATGCACTGGGCAGACGGAGGTCTCAATTTAGAGAGTCAGCATAATCAAGTTATTTCTGGCTGCAATGATGAAGTCTAAATTTCTTGAGCTGCTTGTTATTCCCGCTCCTACCTTAGGCTCATTAAATCTCAAAATTAATGCAAAAATATTAAAATGAAAAATCTGTGAAGTCTTTATGCCAGATTGGAAACTTTTGGAGTAAAATAAAACTTTTAAATTGCCTTTTTATGTTTTATGTGTGTGTGTCTTTTGAATATTTAGAATATCTTTTTAGTAGATATAAAATCTCCCTCAGCATTGCAAACTTTTCAAGTTAAATTTGAACCTTTAATTAAGGCAAAAATAATACTTGCACCAATAAGCAATTACACTTCACATTTAAGGTGTCATTCTGATCTTCAAGTTTGACGAATGCTCCTGACCCAAAATCGCATCTCTCTATGTTCTCCAAAGATATTGCTTAACCCACTGAGTTACTCCAGCACTTTGTGTATTTTTTTTGTAAACCAGCATAAAACACAAAATTGGACAAATACTTCAGTGCATTGTGAAGAAAGCCATTCCGGGCATAATCATAACGGTTATGTAAGATCAGACCTAATACATAAAAGTGTTGAAAGTTTTTGCTGTAATTTTAACAGGAGTTCTCATGTGACCGTGTCATTAATTCCTTTGCTTTTCAGAACCAGCAAGTTCCTACCAATGCAGATTGACGGAGAACCTTGGATGCAAACCCCTTGCACAGTAAGACATGTTAACAGTGAAATTTATTTACGCTAGAAAAAATGATATCAGGCTCTTAAACTGGCAAATCCTAGGAGACTTTCTTTTGAGATTTTTTTACAATCTGACAAAGTCCCAGAGCACTTACGATTAATTAAATGATAAGAATGCACAATGCATGATTAGAATGCATGATTAGAAAGTTTGCAGATTACTCTAAAATAGATGCTATCATAGAGAGTGAAGATGATTATCAAGAATTACAGAGGGGTGTTGATCGGAAGGGCAAGTGGGCCAAGGAATCATTAGTGGAGTTCAATTCAGATAATTGTGAGGTGTTGCATTTTGGAAAGTCAAACCAAGGCAGGGCCTTTTACAGTGAATGTTGGGGCCTTGAGGAGTGCTGTAGAGCAAATGGATCTAGCAGTGCAGAGTTCCCTGAAGGTGGTGTCACATGCATGCAGTGTGGGAAGAAGGCTTTTGGTCCTTCAGCCTTCATCAGTCAGAGAACTGAATATAGAAGTTGAGACGTTATGTTACAGTTGCACAGGTCATTGGTGAGGTTGCACTTGGTCACCCTGTAATAGGAAAAAGCTATATGCTAGAAAGGAGAGAAGATTTATGAGGTGGGTGCCACGACTCAAGGTCTGAGCTATAGGGAGATTTAGAGTTTTTTCACAGAGAGTTGTGGGGGCCTGGTACACATTGCCAGGGATGGTGGTGGAGGCAGATATGATAGCGGTGTTTAAGAGGCTTTTAGATAGGCCATGGAAGAGAGGGATATGAATCATTTACTGGCAGATGAGATCAGTTTAATTTGGCATCATGTTCAGCACAAACATTGTGGGCTGAAGGGCCTGTTCGTGTGCTGTACTTTTTAATGTATGTTTGTTAAGCAGGCTAGGGCATTATTCCATGGAACGCAGGAGGCTGAGGGTTGATCTTATAGGGGTATTTAAGATCATGAGGGGAATAGATAGGATGAATGTACTGAGCATATTTCTCAGGGTAGGGGAAGCAAGGACTACAGGCTTAAGGTGAGAGAGGACAGATTTAATAGAAAAGTGAGGGGTAACGTTTTCACACAAAGAGTGGTGGGTATATTGGATGAGCTGCCAGACAAAGTTGTTGAGTCAGGCACAATAAGAACATTTAAAAGTTGTTTGGGCTAGTACATGGAGAGAAAGACAGAGGGATATGGGGCCAATGCAGGTAAATGGGACAAACTTAAGATGGGGCAACTTGGTTGACATGAACAAGTTGGGCAGTATGGCCTGTTTGGGCTATCTCAGCCTATGAATCTGAATGTAATGTTCTAAAGTAAGAAGCGTGGCTAATTTAGAAACTTCAAGGTCCCATGAACAACAATGCACTATTGATGACATAATGGAGAAGAATCAAACCAGTAGCTTTTAAACCACACCCAAGCCCATGATGAGTATTTCTGATTATATTGTGCATTCAGGTGAGTAGAAATATCACTGGAAAGCAAATAATATTTTGTTTGAAATACAAATAAATGTCCTTTTTTTTCATTACTCAGGCTTATTTTCACTGCCACTAAGTGTTATACTTTTAGACTGTTAAAATTGGTGTTGTTAATGGTCTGTTATTGCCATGTGTACCAAGATAGAGTGAAAAGCTTTGGTTTGCGGATTATCTATCAAATAAAATCATCCTAAACACAAGTACAATCAAGTCATATACAAGTAGAACAGATGGGGAACAAGAAGGGGAAAATACTAGAGTGCAGAATATAATTTTTGCAGTATTGTGGCTTAACAGTTACAAAAAGTCCAATTTCCTCATTGAGGTAGATTGGAAGATTGTGTCTACACCTTGGTTTATGGGAGGACTGTTCAATACAGTCTACCCTCAACAATAAGGACCTCTTTATAACAAATTTCAGTTGTAGTGGATGGAGCATTGCCACAGCAATCAAGCACCACAGTCTCTATCAGAACACAAGTTAATGATGGTTACACTGTGAGAAGCCATTGAAATTGACAAGCAAGTGCTTCGACACTTGTCCAATGATACTCTATTAAACAATGTAGCAAACAGCCTTTAGTATTTTTAGCTTGCAGTAACAAAAATACATTTTTAGCTGTTAAAAATAACTTTGTATTTGAAAACAACTCGTTCTTTCATGGAGTAACTGCTGGATGATTGAAGTGAATCCCTGATTGAAGTGTCTCTGCCTGCTCATGCCCCACCGAACTTATCTCTACCTACCTCGACTCCATCCTATCCCCCCTGGTCAAATCCCTCCCCACCTACGTCCAAGACACCTCACACGCTCTCCATCTCCTGGATAACTTCCGGTTCCCAGGCCCCCACTCCCTCATTTTCACCATGGATGTCCAGTCACTCTACACTTCCATCCCCCACAAGGATGGTCTCGAAGCCCTCCGTTTCTTCCTCGACCGTAGAACCAGCCAATCCCCATCGACCAACACTCTCCTCCGCCTAGCAGAGCTGGTTCTTACCCTCAACAACTTCTCCTTTGACTCCTCCCACTTCCTCCAAACCAGAGGCGTAGCTATGGGCACTCGCATGGGCCCTAGCTACGCCTGCCTCTTTGTCGGGTACGTCGAACAATCCCTGTTCCAGACGTACACTGGCCCCATCCCCGAACTCTACCTCCGCTACATCGACGACTGCATTGGTGCTACCTCTTGCACCCATGCAGAACTCACTGACTTTATACACTTCACCTCCAATTTCCATCCTGCCCTTAAATATACCTGGACTATCTCTGACATCTCCCTCCCGTTTCTGGACCTCACCATCTCCATCACAGGAGAAAAACTAGTGACGGACATTTATTACAAGCCCACCGACTCGCACAGCTATCTGGACTACACTTCTTCCCACCCGGTCCCCTGCAAAAAGTCTATCCCCTACTCCCAATTCCTCCGTCTACACCGCATCTGCGCCCGGGATGAGGTGTTTCAGACTAGGGCTTCCGAGATGTCCTAGTTTTTCAGAAAACGGGGCTTCCCCTCCTCCATTATAGATGAGGCTCTCACTAGGGTCTCTTCTACATCCCGCAGCTCCGCTCTTGCTCCCCATCCCCCCACTCGCAACAAAGACAGGATCCCCCTCGTTCTCACCTTCCACCCCACCAGCCAGCGGATCCAACATATCATCCACCAACATTTCCGTCACCTACAACAGGACCCCACCACTGGCCACATCTTCCCATCCCCTCCCCTCTCTGCGTTCCGCAGAGACCGTTCCCTCCGCAACTCCCTGGTCCACTCGTCCCTTCCTACCCAAACCACCCTAACCCCGGGCACTTTCCCTTGCAACCGCACGAGATGCAACACCTGTCCCTTCACCTCCCCCCTCAACTCCATCAAAGGACCCAAACATTCTTTCCAGGTGAGACAGAGGTTCACCTGCACCTCCTCCAACCTCATCTATTGCATCCGCTGCTCTAGATGTCAACTCATCTATATCGGCGAAACCAAGCGCAGGCTCGGCGATCGCTTCGCTGAACACCTGCGCTCGGTCCGCATTAACGCAACTGATCTCCCGGTGGCCCAGCACTTTAACTCCCCCTCCCATTCCCAGTCTGACCTCTCTGTCATGGGCCTCCTCCAGTGCCATAGTGAGGCCCGCCGGAAATTGGAGGAGCAGCACCTCATATTTCGCCTGGGCAGTTTGCGGCCCGGTGGTATGAACGTCGACTTCTCCAACTTCAGATAGCTCCTCTGTCCCTCCCTTCCCCTCCTCCTTCCCAGTTCTCCCTCTATCTTCCTGTCTCCACCTATATCCTTCCTTTGTCCCACCCCCGACATCAGTCTGAAGAAGGGTCTCGACCCGAAACGTCACCCATTCCTTCTCTCCCGAGATGCTGCCTGACCTGCTGAGTTACTCCAGCATTTTGTGATAAATCGAAGTGAATCCCTTCCTCAGTTGTAGCGGACAATTGCCAATAACGGTCACCATTCCCCCTCCATGGTCCGTAATAACAAGGGTTGTCTGTAATTTCATAACAGGAGAGAAGAAACTGTTACTGAATCTGGTGGCACATGCTTTTGTATCATCTGCCTGACAGGAGAAGGAGGAAGAGGGAATGACCGGGTGAAAAAGGTCCTTGATTATATTGGCTGCCTTCGCTCAGCAGCCTGAAGTTTTTTGGGGGATTTTAGATTTAGAGATACAGTGCGGAAACAGGCCCTTCGGCCCACCGGGTCCGCGCCACCCAGCAATCCCCACACATTAACACTATCCTACACCCACTAGGGACAATTTTTTTTTACACTTGCTCAGTCAATTAACTTGCAAACCTGTACGTCTTTGGAGTGTGGGAGGAAACCGAAGATCTCGGAGAAAACCCACGCAGGTCACGGGGAGAACGTACAAACTCCGTACAGTACAGCACCCGTAGTCAGGATTGAACCTGAGTCTCCGGCACTGCATTCGCTGTAAGGCAGCAACTCTACCGCTGCGCCACCGTGCCGATAGAGACGGTAGTGCCGATGCTGGTCTGTGTGATGGACTGAGCTACAGCTACAATTCTGTGCAATTTCGTGCTGTCTTCGGCAGAGCTGTTGGCACTATCTGATAAACCAGATAGTGTGCTTTCTATCGTATATCTGTAGAAGTTGATAAGAGCTGTTGGAGACATGCCAGACATACTTAGTCTCCTTATGAAGTCATGATGTTGGGGTGCTTTTTTGGTCATAGTTTCAATGTGGTTGATCCAGGACAAATTGTTGGTGATATTTCCATGTAGGAATTTGCAGGTGATCGCTTGCTCCTGTATCAAGGACTGGGCAAGCTAGATGCAGGAAAAATGTTCCCAATGTTGGGGGAGTCCAGAACCAGGGGCCACAGTCTTAGAATAAAGGGGAGGCCATTTAAAACTGAGGTGAGAAGGAACTTTTTCACCCAGAGTTGTGAATTTGTGGAATTCTCTGCCACAGAGGGCAGTGGAGGCCAAATCACTGGATGAATTTAAGAGAGAGTTAGATAGAGCTCTGGGGGCTAGTGGAATCAAGGGATATGGGGAGAAGTTGGGCACAGGTTACTGATTGTGGATGATCTGCCATGATCACAATGAATGCCGGTACTGGCTCGAAGGGCCAAATGGCCTCCTCCTGCTCCAAACCTTTTTGGTAGGAAGGCCAGTGTTTAAGGAGGTGTTGCCTGACTAGCAATGCCATGCATGTGTGGATAGTAAATACAACAGTAATGGTGCCTTAATTGAATGTATTGGGAGGTTGGTAGGGTGACAATCAAGTGGATTGTATTGCATTGGATGGTGTTGTGCTTCTTGAGATTTATTGGAGGTGCATCCATCTGGGCAAGAAGAGACTATTCCATCACAAGTCGGGTGTGTGCTTTGTTGTTGGTGAATGTCTTGTGGTGTTAAGGTGGTGACTCAATTGTTGTATGATCCCCCCCTCTGAGAGGCATTGCCATTTATGGGGCTGCTCTACTTATGTTTCTGCTCATTTGTGATTCCCAGTGTATTTCCCATTTGTGATAACCAGCACTCACTCCGCAATGGTAATGCTATTGAATGTCAAGTGTGGATGGTTGGATTCTGGGGTTTTATTTTAGATGATCCTCCTGACCAGAGTTCCTCTTGTCCTCATGTTCTAACTGACCGCCCTCTGCGTTCATTGGATCATCCTTCACAATTTCCATTAAGTCCAATAAAATTCCATCATCAGACACAGATTCCCCTCCACTCCCTCTCAGCATTTGAAAGGGATCATTCACTTTGTGACTCTCTGGTCCATTCTTTGTCCCCTCAGACCATTCCTTGTATTATGGCACCTTGCTAAGCAACTTGCAGGAGACACAACACACGGCCTTTCACCTCTTTTTTTTCCTTCCTGCCATCCATTCAAAGCAGCAATTCACTTGCACTTCTTCCAATCTAGTGTACTGCATTCACTGTTCACAATGTTGTTAGAATTGCCCTATTCTCAACTAAAGCCATTGACCAACAGACACAATACCTCAAAATAACATGGTAAACATGATTGTTGATAAAAAATAACTTATGATGTGCATTTTTGTTTGCTTCCAATTAAACATGATATTGTAATGGAAATTTCCAATTAAATTAAGTTAACTTTTTAATGTAAAAAAAAATCGAGCTATTTCTTTATTAGGATCTTTTAATTAATTGCTTAGGGAATTCCCATAGACAGGAATGGTGACTTGTAGGATATGCAGAGCCTCACCTGCATTTTGAACAAACCATTAACAGTAATGAGTCTCAAGCGACATCCCATTTTTTAATTTCTTAACCCACGTAAGCAGATCAGTTTTGAAAACTTCCAATTGGATGCTGAAGATTTAGAAGTTGGCTGATGGTTAGCAGGAGCTCATTGAGCAGATTCACCACTGACCCAAAAGAAATATGAGGAACATTGAATGAGCAAGAGAAGATAATCATCTGGCCCATTTTATCAGTAGCTTTGTTACGCAGAGCCATTGAGTCTGCTGGGTCCCTTAGAACCACTGACTTCAAGCCAAAACTTATTTTTTGAAGAAGGTTGCCAGATCATAGAATTGAATAAGGCTCCACCAGACTAAGTCTGTGTTTTGTTTCTATTTTTGATGTGATTTGGGACAATTTAGAAGGATGATTGCAAATTGAAATCATAAATAATGAATCGTTTAAAAGTATTTAATATGTTTCATTTTATTCTGAGCTAACTGCATTTCTGTTTTCAGTCCTCTCTTACATTCACCACGAGTCAGAAAAATTTGCTCAGTTGAGATGATAATGTTTGTCATTGTATCATTGCATTTACAACACAGTAGAAGTCATTCAACCCAAAACATCCACATGACTGCAACTGCAATTGGATCATCCACTTTAATGCGGTTTTCTCCCTATTTTTCATACTTTTCCTTTTAGTTCTGAAGTTTAATTTTAAACTGTTACAATATTTGTCCCATTAAACGTCTCCAGTTATTTGCTTCAAGTTTTGATAACCTTCTCTCTGAAACCATTTTTCTGCGTTTCATCTTTATTCTTCTGCCGATGTTTCTAATTTGTCTACCTATTGCCAATTTGCCAGACTTACCCAAATGTTATATGTTTTTTACACAATCAGAATTTTTGTATTTTATTGTATTGCTTCATCCTCACTTCAACCTCACTTATTTATGTATTTGTTTATTTGTTTGAATGTATGTATTTACGTATGCATGGGTTATCGATACTGCAGAGTCCACTGCATTGAACAGTCACGCACAGACCTCCCAACATTTGATTTGACAAATTCATAATTTTGATGTCCAAAATTCAGAATTTTACATCAAAATTCATAATATGGCGCGTAATGCAATTTTTCAGCAAAAAAAAGTAAGCACGCCAAATACGCATACGCGTTGCGCTATATTCATTGTGAAAAACGACTATTATTTCCAACAGTCTGTAGTTCTTGGACTACATGTATAATGACAGGCCTATCATGAGTATATTCTGCTATTTATAGAAAGGTCATTGAACAGAAATACTTTTTGCAACACGAAGAAAAAATTGCTTTGTTTTGTTTTTTCTATTTTGCTTTTTCCTTACACATGTCAATTCTCTTGGTATTGAATAAAAGAACAATGGTCATAAAATGTATGATTAAGTTATGAAGAAAGAGTTGATATATGCGACTCGACTAAGCATATGGAAGTACTTGTTGAAGTAAATTCGCACATAAATTGATAATCAGCCCAAAAAGGTGGTAAATTGCTTTTCTGCTGTGTTTTATATTCTTGCTGATTTTCTGGCACTCTTGGTTCCAGAGCTTTGCTGGTTTATCCAACCGGCCAAGGAAGTCGGCTATGGGGATAGATGTGCTGGCTCCAGCTGGGCTGGAGTTCCAGAGCCCCGGCCGCAGGTTGCAAATTCAACCCACCAATCGGCCATGGAAGTCCCGATGAGGTCGAGATTGGCTGCCTTGCCCAGCCTAGGTGCCACATTTTCGGAGAGACTTCCAGGGCGCGGGGGATTTCTCGCGGAACCCCTAGCGACCTCTAGTGGCCGAATTGACAAATTGCAATTACCGACTGTTTTGCGGAAAAATGTGAGGCGAAATCAGAATGGCGGAAATGAAATAAGTGGAAACTTTCCGCCAAATTCGGAAGGGTTGAGAGGGATGCACACAGCACAGAAACTTCTGCTGCACTGTAAATTCATTGATACAGGCAACCATTGGCCCAATGTTCTCCTTTATCCTTTATCAATTAAGTAACTCCTCCACCTCTTTTACATTAAGCCGCCATCCTGTCGTTTCCTTAGCCATGTTTCCATAATGGCTATAACGTCGCAGTTACACATACCTTTCCATGCCCCAAGTTCAACTGCCTTACCTGTCAGACCTCTGAAGAGCCATTGAAATGAATGCAATGTAATCCATCTTTTCTCGCTCCCAGCTATGCTCATGTCAATCCTTTCCACTGAGTTGGCTGTTATTAACTTCCATCTGACTTCCAGCCTCCCACCTGCCTCACCCATGCATTGGATCCCGCTGCCACTGCCAATCAGGTTTAAACCCAACTGAGTAGCACTCACAAAGCTGCCCGCCTGTATAATAGTCCCCCTTCAGTTCAGGTGCAACCTACCCCTCTTGCACAGGTAATTTCTGCCCTAGAAGAGATCCTAATGGTCCAAAAATCTGCCCCTCAACCAACTCCTCAGCCATGCATTCATCTGCCCTATTTTCTATTCACAACCTCACCAGCACGTGAAAGCAGGAGTAATCCAGCGATTTCTACCTTTGAGGCCCTGTGTTGTAACTTTTTTGCCTAACTCCCAATGTTCACACTGCAGTCTTTTCTTTTCTGCCAATGTGCACAATGACTGCTGGCTGCTTGCCCTCCCCCTTGAGAATGTCTATAATGCCGGGGGAGGCTACGCACCATCACCGATTTCTGTTTCTGTCACAGATCTTCCATCTGAATCCCTAACTAATGGGTCTCCTATCATTATAGCCCTGTCGGACTTCCATACGGTGTCTCAGAGCCAGCTCTAGTGCCACAGACCTGACTGCAGGTATTACTATCCTCTGAAGACTCATCCCTCCGCCAACAGTCTCCAAAAGGGTGTACTTGTTTTCGAACGAAATGGCCACTGGGGATTCTTGAATATTCTGCCTACTCCCATCATCCATTTACTTTCTACCTGTACCTTAATTGAAAGTATTGTTCAGGCCCTGTGTGGTGGGAAGGGAAGAGATAAAATGACATGCATTACATCACTTGTAGCTGGGGTCATAGAGTCATACAGCACAGAAACAGGTCCTTCAACCCAACTCATCCATGCCGTCCAAAATGCCCCAACTACTTCTTCAGACTGAAGAAGGGTCTCGACCCGAAACATCACCCATTCCTTCTCTCCAGAGATGTTGCCTGTCCTGCTGAATTACTCCAGCTCTTTGTGTCTATATTCAATTTAAACCAGCATCTGTAGTTCCTTCCTACACAGGGCAACGATAGAGTTCTTCTGGTCCTCACCTTCAACTCAGCACCCTTTCTATTGAACAAGTCATAATTTGCAATTTTCAACAAGATTCCGGCTCAAGAGACATAATTTCCTCTTTTGGCAATTTACTGAATTACACCCTTTGTGACATTGTAGTCCAATCTTCAATGTAATCACACTCATTCTTACAGCACTTTCCCATTCAACATTCAAGACATTTGGGCAGGTAGACAAATTTGATAGGTTTAACGGGTCATGGGCCAAACACGGGAGGTGGGACCAGAGCAGTTGGGGAATTTTGGACGGCATAGACGAGTTGGGTTGAAGGACCTGTTCAGCAGGACAGGCAGCATCTCTGGAGAGAAGGAATGGGTGATGTTTCAGGTTGAGACCCTTCTTCAGACTGGTCTCAACCCAAAACATCACCCATTCCTTCTCTCCAAAGATGCTGCCTGTCCCACTGAGTTACTACAGCTTTTTGTGTCTATCTTTGCCCTGTTCGGGAGTTGTAGTCAAGGATTCTTCCAACTTTAGTTGATGAAGGGTCATAATTTGAAAGGCTTGGATAGAGTGGATGTGGAGAGGATGTTTCCACGAGTGGGTCTTGGCCAGAGGTCATAGCCTCAGAATTAAAGGATCTTCCTTTAAGAAGGAGACGAGGAGGCATTTATTTCGTCAGAGGGTGGTGAATCTGTGAAATTCTTTGCCACAGAAGGCTGTGGAGGCCATCAATGGATATTTTTAAGGCAGAGATAGATAGATTCTTGATTAGTACGGGTGTCAGGGATTATGGGGAGAAGGCAGAAGAATAGGGTTAGGAGGGAAAAATAGATCAGCCATGAGTGAATGGCGGAGTAGACTTGATGGATCGAATGGCCTAATTTTGCTCATATCACTTATGACCTTAAGGTTCTGGAAAAAGGAAGGCATTTCAGAGGCAGCAATGTGGAGAATATCATCTTTGGCGCAAATACAACTGATAAACTGGAAGAATTGGAATAGGGTCTTTTCAGGAAGCAGTATAGTGGAAATTACTATGGGACGTGAAGACTGTAATCCACTAAAGGACAGGTGCCAAAGGACAATGCTAGATGCTAGATGTAATCCACCAAAGAACTATGCTAGATGCTGGAATTTAGAGCAAAAATAGTGCCGGAGTAACGCAACAGGTCAGGCGGCATCTATGAAGGGATAAGATAAAAAATGCTTCAAGTCAAAAGCGTACCCATCGGCACATATATGGGCCCCAGCTATGCCTGTCTTTTTGTTGGATATGTTAAAAAGTCGTCATTCCAAACATACCATTCCCCACCTTTTGACTCCACTATATTGACAACTGCATCAGGACTGTCTCCTGCACCCGTTTCATCAACCATAATATTTTAAGTCTGAAGAAGGATTCAGACCCGAAGTGTTCCCTATGCCCTCCCTCCACAGGTGCCATCTCATACTGCTCAGTTACTCCAGCACTTTGTGTCTCGCTATACAACAGGTGTAGCTTGGGCCCATGTGAGTTCCTGTAGTTATCTCTTTGATTTGTAGAAAGTAAATGGAGTTGAAGGAGAAGTTCTTCAATGCAGCAATGAATTCAGCCAAGCACATGATTGTGTTGGTTGAGTCTCTGTTTGAGGAAGAAGTAATGGGCCCCTGGATCCTTCAACATGGGGTGGATATGGAGAGCAATTGCATGTCCATGGTAGAGTGCAGACAGTTTTGACCAGTGAGTTAGAAAACTTGACTTATTTGTGTTCTCGTTAGCATCCGTTCATCTGTGAGAAACGTTGATGGGGCTTTGACGTCGTCCTGTTTGGAGAGGGGAATGATTCATCTGTAGTTGCATTTCCTGTATGGTTGGCTATGCCTCTCCTTGACAGGCAGACCCTCCTACAGCTTCCACAGGTAAAATTATCTCTAGACGTTGGATTGGGGAGTGCATTGCTGTTGCCACTTTGTGACGTTGGCGCCTGGCCTTCAGGGTCTTAAACCACATGCTGTGGTGGTGCTTCATACCCGCCTGGAAGTCCCTTCTCCACCTCCCCCGGCCCTCAGCAGCCGCTTCCCAGTTGTCGGTGCCATCGTTAACATTTTTCATATCTCTTATAATGGTATCCATGTAGCGAAGCTTTGGTCTTCCTCTTAGCCACCGTGCATTAGTGACCTCCCCGTATAGCACATCTTTGGGGATGCATCTATTTTCCATCCTGCGACCGTGTCTAAGATGTAAAGTGGAGACACTTCTGCTTGAGGGGCACAAGGATGCCAGGCATGTTGGTCTGGGAGGGGAACGTCATTATCCATTTAAATATTGTGTTCTGCTTTGACTACATCAAAAACATATTGAATGATTTGATGAAATAACATTGTGTGAAATTATTAAGTTTTAAATTATGAAATGAGCATTGAAATAATAGTGGAATTATTCAGCAGCAATACACTGGTCTCTAGGTACACCAGCTGCATCCTGATAGATTTATAACTAATGTGTTATATTGGGATAATAATTCTTTTAAATTCTAAATTACAGTAACACCAGGAAATGTTAATACAATGATTAATTTGGTTATCTCAGAGCAACATCACAAAGGGAAGCATAATGCAAATATTTTAACAACATTGAATCAGATGTTTGAAATTTGCTGTGGCCCTGATTATAATTTGTCGATGAATTGATTGTACGGAGTGCAGTCAGCATTAGATTTCTAAAATATGAGAGCATATTCTTTCAGCTTGTGTCAATCCTTTGCTTTGTTTGCCTACTTATATATACAATAACTTACTACTGAGAGTGTGACACATTGACTGTGATTGTGTCAGTGGTGCTGCCAGGTTATGTAAGCCATCCACATGGAGCGCTCCAGGGTCATATCATATCATCATATCATATATATACAGCCGGAAACAGGCCTTTTCGGCCCTCCAAGTCCGTGCCGCCCAGCGATCCCCGTACATTAACACTATCCTACACCCACTAGGGACAATTTTTACATTTACCCAGCCAATTAACCTACATACCTGTACGTCTTTGGAGTGTGGGAGAAAACCGAAGATCTCGGAGAAAACCCACACAGGTCACGGGGAGAACGTACAAACTCCTTACAGTGCAGCACCCGTAGTCGGGATCCTCTGACAGTTGGAACACTGCTGCAAACGTGTAGGAATAACATGATCTGTTTAAGTATAATTTATCAACATGGAAGTAATTTTTCTTCCAGTGAGAGTTGAGTAAAATAATATGTTGTTTATTAATAAAGCAGAAATAATGTCCTTTATGTTCAACTAAAATTAGCTGGTTGGACGACTGTCTGAAGTACTGCCATGTAATATCTGCTAACCCGACGCTTGGACTTGGGCCAAAGACAATTTGAAATGATGGGTCTCTGTGTTGGTGGTAGCTGAGGTGGATATTAACTTATGAGGCAATGATACCTTTATTTTTGCACACTTGTCTGAGCTGCTTAACATAAATAATAAGAATTACAAAAGACAATTAAGGTAATTGGCAAAAAGAACCCAAGGAAAGATGTGGAATGAACTGTTTTTTGCTATTTAGTTTAGTCTAGAGATACAGCGCGGAAAAATGCCATTTAGCCCATTGTGTCCGCTCCAGCCAGCGACCCCTGCACACTAACACCATCCTACACACTAGGGGCAATTTACAATTATACCAAGCCAATTAGCCTACAAACTTGTACATGTTTGGAGTGTGGGAGGAAACCGGAGTAACCAACACACGTTACGGGGAGAACATACTAACTCCATACAAACAGCAACCATAGTCAGGATGGAACCCGAGTCTCTGGCACTGCAAGGCAGCAACTGTACCGCTGCGTCACTGTGCCGCCCTATTTATCGTGGAAACAGATTCAATAGACAATAGATAATAGACAATAGGTGCAGGAGTTGGCCATTCGGCCCTTCGAGCCAGCACCGCCATTCAATGTGATCATGGCTGATCATTCGCAATCAGTACCCCGTTCCTGCTTTCTCCCCATACCCCCTGACTCCACTATCCTTAAGTGCTCTATCTAGCTCTCTCTTGAATGTATTCAGAGAATTGGCCTCCACTGCCCTCTGAGGCAGAGAATTCCACAGATTCACAACTCTCTGACTAAAAAAGTTTTTCCTCATGTCTGTTCTAATAGCTAATAATTCAGTAATAGCTTTCAAGATTAATTCAGTATCAATTGTTTGTTGATTGCAAGTATGTACTTAATAAATGTCATAGATTAATATAAATTAAGATGAATTAGTAAAATTAATTTTGGACTGGGTAGATTTCTAACATTAGACAATCAGTGAATCTGATGAAGTAAATATATGATTCTAAATTGAGCTTGTACAATTATGAGCCAACATGAGTGGACAAATGACACAACTTTCTCTAAGAAAAGGAGGTTAACTTTCCAGTATGTCAGAGGAATGCAATGCCATCTGCAGATTTGTTATCTATTCCTCCTGGATTAAGTCACCTTTACCTCCTGCACCAATTGTTCCATCTGGACCAGTTGGCTTAAATTCTTGATCTCAGGGAAATATACAAGCATGCTCATATTTGCATACATTTGCATCCAAAATCTACATAATAACTTATGTAGTCTATATTCCACTGTAACCATGGCCACCAATACAATTAAAGGAAACAAATACTGAACAGATGTTATGCAAAAAGAGTATTTGTGTATATGTTAACATTCTAGAGAAACTTTATTTCTACAGAAAGATCTGCTTAAGATACAGTTAATGGTAAGACCCTCTACAGCATTGATGTACAGAGGGTTTTTGAGGTCCAAGTCCATAACTCCCTGAAAGTGGCTACACAAGTAGATAGAATGGTAAAGGTGTAGGAAGTAACTGTCAATGCTTGTTTACACTGAAGATAGACACAAAATGCTGTGACACACAATTAAGAGGCTTTTGGATAGACACATGGATGTGCAGAAAATGGAGGGATATGGATCATGTGTCAAGTCAAGTCAAGTTTATTTGTCACATTCACATACAAGATGTGCAGTGAAATGAAAGGTCACCCGCAGTCCAGCAATAGAGCAATAAAAAATAAACAATTTCACACACAATCACAACCAACACAAAACAAAAAATCAAAAAAAAGAAACATCCATCACAGTGAGTCTCCTCCAGTCACCTCCTCACTGTAATGGAAGGCCAGAATGTCGGCATCATGTTCGTCACAGACATTGTGGGCTGAAGGGCCTGTTCTCATGCTGTACTATTCTAATT
The DNA here is from genome assembly GCF_053455715.1 of Rhinoraja longicauda. Classification (NCBI taxonomy): domain Eukaryota; kingdom Metazoa; phylum Chordata; class Chondrichthyes; order Rajiformes; family Arhynchobatidae; genus Rhinoraja; species Rhinoraja longicauda. The sequence continues at coordinate 81,083,823 of NC_135954.1, forward strand.
TTCAGCTGGTGAGACAAAAGTTGGAATGAAATTAATCCTTCATAAATAATTCACCTCACAGAACCCTGTTATATCTGTTGACGTAGAAATCAAAAAACCAAAGCAGTACAAAGACATGGCAAGTTGCCCATTCTCTTTCCCTAACAGCCCTGCTGCCTCCATCCAAACACCATTCTCATGCCACGCAGTAGCAATATTTTAAGAAATGCAGAGATTTTTCGGGGAATCCTGCTCAGTGATTAGTCCCTTGATCAGCACCAACAAATACAAATTTGGTTATTTAGCATCTTGCTGCATGCAAATTGGCAGCTACATTTATTTATATAACAGTGACTACATGTCAAGAGTAATTCATTGGCTAGAAAATGATCTGGGAAACCCTGAGGATGTTAAATGTAATGTAAATGCAACTTTTTTTCTTTTTCTTGGCTTGTAGTGATTCCATTGTGTCTTAGGACTAAACTTGATCATATAAATTTTAAAAAAACTTTCTAACAAGTATCTGCAGATCCTTTTGTCTATATCTGTTTTTTGCTTCTGTTCTGCTTTCAATTTAGGGCAAATCACTGGCTGGATAATTTCACAAAATGGCACCCTTACATTATTGGAAACTGAACATCTATTCCTGTAACTCCCTCTTACTCATTACATATAATATTTCTTCATCTGAAAATTCTCTAACAAGATACATGAGCATCAGTATTTTAAAAAGTCTGGTTGATGGGCAGATACAGCACAGAAACAGGCCCTTAGGCCTACTGAGTCCACTTTGACCATCGATCATTCACACTAGCTCTATGTTATCCCACTTTCACATCCACTCCTTACATATCAAAGGGGCAATCTATAGAGGCCAATTAACCTACAAACCCGTATGTCTTTGGGATGTGGGAGGAACCCACGGTGAGATCGTCAAACTGGTCCCCCACAGTCAAACGCAAAACCCGGGGGAAGTCACTGAGCTGGCCCCAACTCAAAGGTTTTTAAACTTCTGGCCTGAGTACTTGTAGAATACTCTGTCTTGATCTTAATTTGTCATTTTACAATATTTTATTTGTTCACACCTTGATGATAACAACAATAGTTTTGCATGAAGGACTTGCATCATGTACAAACTCTGGAGATGCTGAAGTTGTTCTCCGTGAAACAGATTCACCGGGGGTTCAGCGGAGACTTGGTTGAGATGTTCAATGTCAGGAATGGGCAGAATAAATAAGAAGCAACTGTTTTCAGTTGTCCATGACTCGGGATAAAAGATTTAAGGCGATCCACAAAATAACCAGGAGATACATGAGGAAACAATTACTTAAGCAGATTGAACTTCGAAAGTATGGTCAGAATTTAAAGAAAAATTAGATGAACGCATTAAGGCTGTGGGAGAGGGTCAGTGCCCCGGAGCTGCAGCAAGCAGACCAGGCCAAATGGACTCCTCTTTGCTGTGTTAGGATCTCTGCTTTTGATCCATGGGATATTATTCAGTAAGTTCACAGTGCAAGTTCATAGCGCACTGTGCCTATAATCTTTATTGAACATTGGAAATTTCATGCTTGTTTGTAAGCAGGCTGATAAATGGTATATTTTTAGTTTAAATGCATTAGGATTTCGCATTGGGGTTTGGGATAGCTAGGTATCATCACTGTTAACATACAACGAAGAACATTCAACATTGCCACTTACTTATTTATGTGAAGTCCTTATTCAACAAACACAACTAAAAGTCATGGTCAATTTATAGTTCAAATTTGCCAATTCATATAATAATTCAGTTTCTCTGTAAGAAACAAAATGTCACACGACAAATGTAATGAATGATAAAACATTTTCCATGCAATCGTTGAAACCACTGTCGGACTATATTAGAAATGATAATGGTGAAATAGTGCATCTTAGTCATTACCAATATTTGGGGAGAGTGTAGATTGCTAGATTGGGGTAGAAAACTGATGTTTGTAAAAGACTGTGCGGAGTATTATTTCCACTGTGCGTTCTGTTTACATTTTTCCCAGGAATGGAATGTTATGTGTACAAATTATATATCCGTACAGGAAACATAAACCTCTTTGATGAATCAACCACAAAGAAACAAAGTGTAAACAGTGGGAAGGTTAATGTACATTCATCCTTGCACAAAACACGTTCAGCTTGTCATTGGATATCATTTTATTTTAATCTCATTCTCAGTTATTTATCACTGGGAAAGTGGGGTATGGATTTTCACAGAGATTCTGTAATTACGTGAGTGTAGTTTAAGGCTTTAAGAAGAGTCTTAGGGGAATAAACCCTTTCCATTAAATATCCTAAGAGAGTGACCCACTTTTTGAATAGCCTCTAAAATGCAATGCAAAATCAGTTACTTGCAACATTGTCCACTTGTCACTATCGTACAATTTAAATGCAATATTAACATCCACGTGATTGTCACAAGAATGTACATAATGAACAAATAAATTTAAATTAGACCATGTTAATATATCTGCTTTAATATTCACCAAAATAAGAGCATCTTTTTTTCTAATTTTGCAAAGCAGTTTAAAAAGAAATATTTCAAAATGCATTGCTTTTAATGTTTTAAGAAATGCACTGTTTATTTTGACTTGGTAATTATGAACTGCGTTTGTTGTATTATCTGGCACAATACTGTCTAATTGTAAGATTGTAGAGGCTATTCAAACAGTGTGCCAGCCTTATGAAAACTTCATGTACATAGTCTTTGTGAGACCCTTAAAATTGGCAATGTTTATATAACTGTGAAATGATTCAATGATTAAAAACAAATAATTTGCAAAGTGATACACCATGTACATGGATAAAATACATTTGGAGGTTTATGGGCCAGGCACAGGTAAGTAGGATTGACTCAGTTAGGCAACTTGGTCAGCATGGACGAGTTGGGCTGAAGGGCCTGTTTCTGTGTTGTTTAGCTTTATGACTCAATGACTCTCCATGTAGTAGTCACTCCCTATTGAATACTATATGTTAAACTCCAATGCACATAATCCTAAAAGAAAGGGTAATGCTAATAATTAAATGTCTTTCATTTACCCAATGTTAGTGTAGAATGACCAAGCTAACTTTCTATCTCAGCAGGAAGGATATTTAGTATGGTTATTCAGAAGAACCAAAGGTGACTGGTGGAAAATGGAGGCCGCATTTTTTTCCTTTAATTATAAAACCTGAGGCTTTTGAAGATGATTGAAAGGGAAAGAAAGCCCAGTATTTAACCATTTTTCTTAAAGTTGATTTATTTTTGCCAGTGAACATGGTCTGCTAGACTTAAAATCAGTATGCTGACGAAATTTTGGAAATTGCCTGGACATGAGTTCAGTTTAGTTTATTGTCATGTGTACTGAGGTACAGTGAAAAACTTTTGTTATGTACTAACGAGTCAGCGGAAAGACAATACGTGATTACAGTCAAGCTATTTACAGTGTATACATGAAAAGGGAATACATTTAGTGCAAGGTAACGCCAGTAAAGTCCGATCAAAGATAGTCCGAAGGTCACTAATGAGATACATAGTAGTTCAGGACTGCTCTCTAGTTATGGTAGGATGATTCGTTGCCTGACAACAGCTGGGTTTTCATACTTCTATACTTTTGCCCGATAGGAGAGGGGAGAAGAGGAAGTGGCCAGGGTGCGACTCGTCCTTGATTATGCTGCTGGCCTTGCCGAGGCACCGTGAGCTATAAATGGAGTCAATGGAAGGGAGGTTGGTTTGTGTGATGGTTTGGGCTGCATCCACAATTTGCTGCAGTTTCTTGGTCTTAGATGTAGCTGTTCCCAAACCAAGCAAAAGCTTTTCACTGTTCCCTCGGTACAGGTGACAATAAACTGAACTGAATTGAATTGAACATGAATTATTTTCACAAGGAGTAGCTGCTATATACCATATATATTCCATCTTGACAGACAGAATGAGGTTTTGATCCAATGGCAAGGATGATTGGGGAGAATATTCAGTGCTGTTTCCAAAACGTCAGTGAAAATAAATATGGAGCTGGATGGGTATTACAAATTCGCTCCTTTTGATGTGTAAATTAATGCCTTGGACCTGGTAGATTGAGCACATTTTCAAAGTCAACAGATGACACAAAACTTGCATAAAATTGTAAGCTGCTGCATTTTTAAAGGAGAAAGAATCGGGGTATGGGGAGAAGGCAGGAACAGGGAACTGATTGAGAATGATCAGCCATGATAACATTGAATGGTGGTGCTGGCTCAAAGGGCCGAATGGCCTCCTCCTGCACCTATTGTCTATAACCCAAAAGACTTCCACAATCGAAAGTTGTGCGGATTGGTGGGTTAATTGACCATGTGAATTGCGCCAAGTGTGTCAATGAGTGGTAAAATCTGGGGGAAATTTAATGCTCATAGAGTCATACAGCATGGAAACAGACCCTTCTGTCCGACTTGCCCATGCTGACTAAGCTGCCTCATCTGCACTAGTTCCACCTGCCCACATTTGGCCCATATCCCTCTAAACCTTCATGTATCTGTCCAAATGTCTTTAAAATGTTGTTATGGTGTCTGCCTCCTCTGGCAGCTCATTCCATATACCCACCACCCTCTGTGTGAAAAAGTTGGCCCTCAAATTCCCATTAAAATGTTGTTATGGTGTCTGCCTCCTCTGGCAGCTCATCCCATATACCCACCACCCTCTGTGGTACGATATGGTTTGGGGTATCGCCTCCAGCACCTTCAAGGTTGGCTGTGGGAGGCTCCCACAGAACACAAATGTGGTCAGGCGAGGAGAGGGACGTCAGTTCGCTGGGCAAGCCGGTCGAGGGTGTTGTAGGAGGCCCTGCAGCAGCTTGGGGCTTACCTGGATCGGTGGTGCTCCAGTATATCGGCATATAGACGGTGTCAAAATATGGTGACTGTGCATGTGTGAGCTGGGCAAAAAGAATTGCACTGTGCAGTAGTTATGTGAAATAAAGAACCATTGAATATTGAACCATTGTGTGTGTATGGGAAGTCAGACATTGGGTTAATATAAGATTAGTGAAAAAAGTGGTTTATGTTCGATGCACAAAGTGGGCCAAAGGTCCTGTTTCCATGTTGTACCCTTCTATTGACGACGACCAGGCTATGCTGCAAAGACTTAACGTACATGTACATAGACACACTGTGGCCCAGTGGTTAATGCTGTGGTCTTACAGCTCATGACTCAACTTAAATCCTGACCTTGAATGCTGTTTGTATAGAGTTTGTTTGATCTCTCTGTAGCTCTATAGGTTTCGTCTGTGTGCCCTGCTTTCCTCTCGTATGCTAAAGGACGTGCTGATTGGGAAGTTAATTTGCTTCTGTGAATTGTCCTCGGTGTGATCAGATGGTAGGATTTTAGACATGGAAGTTCCAATGGCATTGCAGAAGATTAAATGTTGTCAATAGATGCTTGGTGGTCAGATAGAACTAGTGAGAATGGGTGATCGATGGACACAGTGGGCTGAAGGGCCTGTTTCCATGCTGTATCTTTCAATCAAACATTCAATAAACAGGAACTAACATGAAATTATTCAAGGCAACAAAAATCTGAAGCTGATAAGGAGGTGATACATGTCAGCTGCTAAGACAGAATTTAGGATCCGAAATAGAACCAAAACCTTTTCTCCAATTAAATACACTCTGCCTCGTCATCACTCCCATTAAAGATTGCCCTTTGAAGCAACTAATTCTTTCCAAAAAGCAAACCTCTGGCCTTCTTTCCCACTGGCTTGTCGTTGGGGAGACTACATTCAATCCACTGTGTAAAAATCATTTTTTGCCATCCAAGTAATTTTCTAAATTATTATCTTCAAAATGTGTCCTGATGTAACTATCTCTACAAACAATGGAAACAACATATCACAGCTGCTTTATCATTTTCTTGCTATCTCTATCTGATCACCCCATACTTCACGTGCCAGTAGAAAAAGTCCTAATGCCTCGAGACTCTCTAAATAACAGATCTCTTCCTCAGGGTATCTTGATTAGTACAAGTGTCAGAGGTTATGGGGAGAAGGCAGGAGAATGGGGTTAGGAGGGAGAGATAGATCAGACATGATTAAATGGCAGAATAGACTTGATGGGCCAAATGGCCTAATTCTGCTCCTATCACTTATGATCTTCCATAATCCTGATTTTTTTTTAAGCTATTTTATATCCATAACATAACCATAACCATAACAACACTTTATTGTCACTCGGCACAACACCGAGCGAAATTTCAGCAGTCACACAAAATACAGCAAAAAAGAAAAGAACACAGGACACCCGACCCCAACACAAACATCCATCACAGTGACTCCAAACACCCCCTCACTGTGATGGAGGCAACAAAACTTCCCCTCTCTTCCCCCCGCACCCACGGACAGGCAGCTCGACCCCTACCGAGGCAAACGACACGCACAGCCCCCGCAAGGGGATGGAAGGCCCCGCGGCCGAGCCGCCCCGGGCACCGAAACGTCCCGCGGCCACACCGGGCGATGTTAAGTCCAACGGCCGAGCCGCACCGGGCACTGAAACGTCCCGCGGCCGAACAGCGCTGACGATGTTAAGTCCAGCGGCCAAGCCGCACCGGGCACTGAAACGTCCCGCGGCCACACCGGGCGATGTTAAGTCCAGCGGCCAAGCCGCACCGGGCATTGAAACGTCCCGCGGCCGAGCCGCACCGGGCACTGAAACGTCCCGCGGCCACACCGGGCGATGTTAAGTCCAGCGGCCGAGCCGCACCGGGCACTGAAACGTCCCGCGGCCGAGCTGCGCCGGCAATGTTAAGGCCCGCAGCCGAGCCGCACCGGGCACTGAAACGTCCCGCAGCCGAGCTGCGCCGGCAATGTTAAGGCCCGCAGCCGAGCCGCACCGGGCACTGAAACGTCCCGCAGCCGAGCTGCGCCGGCAATGTTAAGGCCCGCAGCCGAGCCGCACCGGGCACTGAAACGTCCCGCAGCCGAGCTGCGCCGGCAATGTTAAGGCCCGCAGCCGAGCCGCGCCCCGGGGAAGAGACCTAATAAAATAAAGGTTTCCCCCCGCCCCACCCCCCCACCCCACCCCACACCCCCACCACACACCCCCACCACACATACACAGCCAAAAACAGAAACAAAAACCATCCCAACACCGACACAAACAAAAAAAAAAGAAAAAAAGACAACAGACTGCCAGAGAGCCGCAGCCGTTAGTTGTAAGGGTGAGGGGATAAAAGAGAATGGAAATCTTGCTGCAACAGACAAGAAGGGTCTCCACCCAAAACATCACCCATTCCTTCTCTCCAGAGATGCTGCCTGTCCCGCTGAGTTACTCCAGCATTTTGTGTCTATCAAAGAGTTTCAGTGGGACTCCACTCGTGGAGTTTTGCCTGAAGTTTTGCTGCACATATCATATCATATATATACAGCGCAGAAACAGGCCTTTTCGGCCCACCAAGTCCGCGCCGCCCAGCGATCCCCGCACACTAACACTATTAACACTATCCTACACACAACAGGGACAATTTTTACATTTACCCAGTCAATTAACCTACAGACCTGTACGTCTTTGAAGTGTGGGAGGAAACCGAAAATCTCGGAGAAAACCCATGCAGGTCACGGGGAGAACGTACAAACTCCTTACAGTACAGCACCCATAGTCAGGATCGAACCTGAGTCTCCGGCACTGCATTCGCTGTAAAGCAGCAACTCTACCGCTGCGCCACCGTGTCGCCCATATTGACAGAATACCCTTGCTTTAAAAGTACTGTGGCAAAGGTTCATGAGATTGACCCCTGCGATGAACAAATTGTCCTGCAGGGAAACATTGAGCAGAATTACCCTAAGGGTGTCTGGATTTTGGAAAATATGAGGCAATCATTGCAAGTCTTGCAAGATTATTATGAACTTGACTGGGTAGGCATTTATTGGATGTTTTCTTGTTGGTTTCAAGATAAGGTGTTCACATAAAAGATGGATTATGAGGAATTCCTACTTTCAGAGAGGCCTAGTCTTTAGAATTTCCTATCCGAGAGAGCTATGGATGCTCAGCCACAAAGTAGTTTCAAGGCTGAGATAGATTTTATTGCTTGAATGAGAATCGGAGATTGTTCTTTCTCTCTCACCCCTACACCTCTCCCCATGTATCATTCACTACAGAACGAGACTCTGGCCATCTATTGACCTTACCATGGTTGCTTTAATTGCCGTGACAGAAATCTAACTGCTGGATGATGACACTTTCCACCTACGAGAAGTGTTGATCCTTCACCACTTGTCTCACTCAGACTGTGGGTTTGTGGCCCTTTTCAGTTTAAATTACAGTATGGTCCAGTCTATTTCCCACAACAAGGCTTCTCTGGCATATATTCTCCATTGAGCATCTCATTTTATCCTCTCTGTTGGCATCTGATTTAAAATCCAAGTTTTGTACTGCTCACTCACGTACTTTTCACACTACAGCTCTACCAATCTCTTCCTTCAACCTCGGTACCAAGCAATCTCATCCTTTTAGATTAGAGATACAGCACGGAAACAGGCCTTCCGGCCCACTGAGTCCATGTCAACCATCAATCACCTGCTCACACTAGTGTTATGTTATTCCAATTTCTCATCCACTCCCTACACACTCGGGGCAATTTACAGAAGCCAGTTAACCTACAAACCCATATGTCTGTGATGTGGGAGGAAACCAGAGCACCTGGAGGAAACCCACATGGTCACAGGCAGAATGTGCAAACTCCACACAGATAACACCCAAGATCTGGATCGAACCCAGGTCTCAGGTGCTGTGAGGCAGCAGCTCTACCAACTGCACTACTGTGCTTTCTCCTTGACAACATTTCCCAGCGTAATGAACAGAAAGCACCATGTTCTTTGGGTGTTGACTATGGAATCCAGCTCAATATCTTAGTCATGTATCACTTTTGTGTGAATTTGCTGTTCATTATATGTAGTGAATTTCGTGTTATCCCTTGAAAATAAAATTATTTAGCCAAATACAATCTGCCTTTAAAACTCCTTTAATACTTATTGAACAAAGTTATGCCAAATGATAAAATTTCATCTGCAATCATAAACATTGGTAATGTATTGAAATAACATTGTCACTAGTTTCCTTCTCCGTCTTGGTTTACTTTTATTTGCTTCCTTACAACGGCTGCTTTGGTGGCCTTTGATATTATTTTTTCCTTTTCAAGAGTTCGGGGAACTTATGGACAAAGTCTTAATTAAGGATCATTGTGATTTGGTTGTTGCCTCTATTTTAATTATAACATCTAACACCTGTCCCATCCTGTCCTACAATCTTGATGGCCACTGTTCTGTAAAAAAAATGAGACAAAGTAATTACTTGATATTTCAACTTTTTTACACCATCACTAATTTGACTCCTTAATGGAATAGTGACCTTGTGTGATACAATTTTCATTATCTTCTGTCAAAATTATTTTATTGTATTTTATTAAGCAGTTCATGAAGAAAGTAACATTTTTTGATAACGTGTACAGTTTAATTTTTACTAATTTTCTCCCAGCAAACTTAGCCATGTACACGCTTTGACACTAGAAATCTGAAGCATGGATTGTACTCGGGCAAAACTGCAACCAAATACTGCAGAGTCAGTTTATTTTAATATTGCAGGGGGAAACAAAAGTTTAAATTTAAGTTGCTGCAGCAGACCTTGGAGGCACAGGACAGTGATTATAGAGAGGGAAGGGATTCTGAGTTTTGAGTCTGAAGAAGGGTCTCGACCCAAAACTTCACTTATTCCTTCTCTCCAGAGATGCTGCCTGTCCCCCTGAGATACTCCAGCATTTTGTGTCTATATTCCGAGTTACAGCTGGAGTTGAACCACTTTTAAGACTGGAACCAGATGCAGAAACTTATGCATTTCTGTAATTAACAGTGAGATTTTTAGAATGTGATAGAAGTATTCTTAATGATAAAATTAGATTTGAGTGTTGGAATAGATCCAATTAATTGGTTAAACGGTTGGATAATCTGCAGCCATGACCATCAAAGCAAAGGGCAACTGTTTGTGGTAATTCCCAAATAATCCAAAACATCACCTATATTTTAAAAAAATGGAAACTACCGTACAATATTAACAGCTCAGTGGCATGCTTCAGAACACAAAATATCAACATAATGTAAGGATTTCCACACATGGAAAAAATAAATGATATGACCGAAGAACCATGCTATTCACGTGTCATTTTCCCCGTGGGTTCTCCATAAAGCAAAAATAAAAGATCCCCAGCAGCTGTCACATAACTCAATCAGTGCCAGAAAGGAACAAGTATTCTACAGCAGGAGACGATTCACATAATTCCTATGAAGGACAAGCTGTAGCCGGCAGATCAGCAGAAACTTCTCGACAGATCCAGCAGAGTGATGCAGGGATGGGACTATTGTGACACCATTAAGGAAGGAGGCTTGGTGCTCCCTGGAGGAGTGCTGGAAGTAGTTAGCAGTAATTACATAGAATTTTACTGAATGAACTCTGCAGAAAGAGGCCTTTCAGCCCAATTGTGTAAGCATTTATGTCCAAATGAGTCTTCTCCCCTTCTATTTTGTTTTACTCAATCTGCCAGTCCTTCCACTACTTTCTCATTCAGGTGTTTGTCGAGCTATAAATTAGATGGATTTAGTTCAGGAAATTATATTTTTAGATGCAGTATCTGAGTTATTTGTGGCATGACATAATATCATAAGACATCAGGGAAAAATAGGCCATTCAGCCCACATTGTTACACCATTCGATCATGGCTGATCTATTTTTCCCTCTTAACCTCATTCACCTGCCTTCTCCCCGTAACCTTTTGGTTACATGAGGTAAGCTTAGTAGAGAAGAGTGTATCTCTTGCCCTTTTCATTCCGAGGCTGTGTCTGGGTTTGTTGGTGTTAATTTGACTCATCAATTAGGTAGCCTAATTTTGTGTTTTCTTCATCTCTCTGACTCTCTTACTTTTTAGTGTATATGTCTTTCTCTGCTGAAGTATTAGATAGTTCTGTGTGACTTGCCCAACAAACAAGAGTGACTCTATTTGGAAAGTTAGAAGATGCCGTTGATTGTCAGTGTAACTGAGATACAGAAGAAATGAGAAATCTCACGAGGATTCCACAGTGGTGAACTTAATCACCTTTCAGTTTTTTTAAATTTCTAAGATATTTTTTGTTGCCAGGAATAACATAAGCAGTAGGGGTTTTCTCTGCAGCCGACAGTGTTATGTAAAAATATAAATGCTGATTCTTCACATTAGTTCACCTCACCATCCCCCTACATAACCCATATCATTTGATTCTCGGATTCCAGAAGCTTATCAATCTTGCCATTTTGGCCTATTCCATGAAAATCTTTCTCACTGTACTGCCTTTGCAACCCAGGAAACGACCTTGTACATATTCATGACATTAACAATTTTCTAAGCTTAATATTGTGCTGAATTTTGGATTCTGGTTATTACAGATGTCGTTATAGATGTAATCATATCTGACATTATACAAGTCTTTAATCAGTTTGCCTTTCAACTTTCTATCTCAGTGGTTGTCTGCGACCCTGCTGGGCTTCATGTCCAAATTCCTCGGCCTGTGGAGGTTCGGGTTCATCTTGTTTCATTTATTTTTTACCTGCACTGTTATTCAGTAAAACCATGACTGTACTTTCACCTCAGTGCCACTATCCTGAGAGATTTTCTGGAGTATGTGCCCCATTAGGTTGCTATTTGTGTAATCGTCTGTATCTTGTCCAGTAGAAATATGTCTCATTAATGCTCTGTTGTATCATGCCTTCTTCTAACACGCAGACACATGCACACACTCACACACACATGCAGATATATATATGATATATATATCATATATATTTCACCACTGGGAAATAAATTAAATAGCCTTATGTGATCATTATAAAATATTGCCCGCATAAAGGAAGCTGAAGTTCGAAGCCTCAAAATATGAATGCAAAATAAAATAACTAGTCTTTGTATTAACTAGCACAAGATTTCTTTTGGGTGACGTTTCGGGTCGAGACCTTGGAGGCACGGGATAGTGATCAGAGAGGGGGAAGGGATACTGAATTTTGAATCTGACGAAGCAGGGTCGGATTAAGCTAGTGCGGGGCCCATAGCACTAGAGAGTCAGAGTGGACAGCTATGTGCTGAGCCGGAAGAAATGGGGGAGATATTAAACAATTTCTTTTCTTCGGTATTTACCGAGGAGAAGGATATTGAATTATGTGAGGTAAGCGAAACAAGTAGAGTAGTGATGGAAATTAGGAGGATTAAAGAAGAGGAGGTACGTACACTTTTGAAGAATATAAAAGTGGATAAGTCTCCAGGTCCTGATAGGATATTCCCTAGGACATTGAGGGAAGTTAGTGCAGAAATAGCAGGGGCTATGACGGAAATATTTCAAACGTCATTAGAAACAGGGATGGTGCCGGAAGATTGGCGCATTGCGCATGTTGTGCCTTTGTTTAAAAAAGGTTCTAAAAGTAAACCTAGCAATTATAGACCTATTAGTTTGACGTCTGTGGTGGGAAAATTAATGGAAAAGATACTTAGGGACAATATATATAATTATTTGGATAATCAAGGCCTGATTAGAAACAGTCAACATGGATTTGTGCCTGGAAGGTCATGTTTGACTAATCTTCTTGATTTTTTTGAAGAGGTTACCAGGGAAATTGATAAGGGCAAGGCTGTGGATGTTGTCTATATGGACTTCAGTAAGGCATTTGACAAGGTTCCACATGGAAGGTTGATTAAGAAGGTTAAATCGTTGGGTATTAATAGTGAGGTTGCAAGATGGATTCAACAATGGCTGAATGGGAGATACCAGAGGGTAACGGTTGACAATTGTATGTCAGGTTGGAGGCCAGTGTCTAGTGGAGTGCCCCAAGGATCTGTGTTGGGTCCACTGTTGTTTGTCATTTACATTAATGATCTGGATGATGGTGTGGCAAATTGGATTAGTAAATATGCAGATGATACTAAGATAGGTGGAGTAGTTGATAGTGAGGTAGATTTTCAAAGTCTACAGAGAGACTTGGGCCTTTTGGAAGGGTGAGCTGAAAGATGGCAGATGGAGTTTAATGCTGATAAGTGTGAGGTGCTGCATTTTGGTAGGACAAATCAAAATAGGACGTACAGGGTAAATGGTAGGGAATTGAGGAATGCAGTGGAACAGAGGGATCTGGGAATAACTGTGCATTGTTCCCTGAAGGTGGAATCTCATGTGGATAGGGTGGTGAAGAAGGCGTTTGGTATGCTTGCCTTTATATATCAGAGCATCGAGTATAGAAGTTGGGATGTAATGTTGAAATTGTACAGGGCATTGGTGAGGCCGAATCTGGAGTATGGTGTGCAGTTCTGGTCGCCAAATTATAGGAAGGATGTCGACAAAATGGAGAGGGTACAGAGGAGATTTACTAGAATGTTGCCTGGGTTTCAGCACTTAGGCTACAGAGAGAGGTTGAACAGGTTGGGTCTTTATTCTTTGGAGCGTAGAAGGTTGAGGGGGGACTTGATAGAGGTTTTTAAAATTTTGAGAGGGACGGACAGAGTTGACGTGGGTAGGCTTTTCCCTTTGAGAGTGGGGAAGATTCCAACAAGGGGACATAGCTTCAGAATTGAGGGACAAAGGTTTAGGGGTAACATGAGGGGGAACTTCTTTACTCAGAGGGTTGTGGCTGTATGGAATGGGCTTCCGGTGGAAGTGGTGGAGGCTGGCTCGATTTTATTATTTAAGAGTAAATTGGATAGGTATATGGATAAGAGGGGATTAGAGGGTTATGGTCTGAGTGCAGGTAGATGAGACTAGGTCAGGGAGAATGGTCGGCGTGGACTGGTAGGGCCGGACAGGCCTGTTTCCATGCTGTAGTTGTTATATGTTATATGTTATATGTTATATGTTATAGCATATTTTATAATGGGGCCTTAAATACGGGACAAGGTGACGTGGGGAGAGAGTGCCGGAGGAGTAGGGAGGAGAGCCGGAGGAGTGGGAGAGATGGGGGGGTGGGTGATGTAGTGGTGAAAGTGACCCAGGGACTTGAGAGAAAAGAGCCAATGAGCGAGGAGTGAGAGGGCCGGGATGTGTCGGGAGACAAGGCCAATATTCGAGCAGAGAGGTCCGGAGTGAGGTGTTTGGGTGAGGCCAGAGGTGTGTGGGGTAAGAGGGCCGGAGACTGGGCGGTAACGTGCCGGCTGCCCATTGGTCCGTGCAGCCTAATTGGGAACACATTCTAACCGCGGCGTTGGCAACACATTTTAACCGCGGCGTTGGCAACACATTCTAACCACGGCGGTTGGGGAGCAGCACGTGCAACACTGCGTCCCTCAGTGGGTTGCCGGTTTCAAGCATTTTGCTCGGGGCCCTCGAAAGCGCGGGGCCCGTAGCAAATGCTACCTTTGCTACTATGTTAATCCAGCCCTGTGAAGAAGGGTCTCGACCCGAAACGTCACCCATTCCTTCTCTCCAGAGATGCTGCCTGTCCACTGACCTATTCCACCATTTTATGTCTATCTTCGGTTTAAACCAGCATCTACTTCCTTCCTACACAATATTTTGTTTTTCAGGATTGGTACTGGCAAGTTTGGCATTTATTGACCACTCATAGTTGCCCTTGAGAGGGTGGTGTTCAGTTACCTTCTTGAACTGCAAGCCTTCAGGTAAAGGTACTCCTACAATGTTATTGTGCAGGAAACTCCAAGATTTAGACCCAGTGTGCTAATATATTCCCAAGTCAGGAGGTCTACAATTAGGAGGGAAACCTACATTGGTGTGTTCCCATGTGCCCTTTGCCTTTGTTCTTCTGGGTGACGGGTCAGGAGTACTGTAGGAGTGGTTTAGATAGATGACTGCAGTGCTTTTATTGCCGTATTTGTCAATCGAAGGTAAGAGTATAGAGGATAGGGTGCCAATCAAGCGGGCTGTTTTGCCCTGGATGATGTTGAGCTTTCTGAGAATTGTCCAAGCTGCACTCTCACCTGTAAATAGAGATCGTTCCTTCAAGAGTCAAGTCAGGAGGCATATTGTCATATGTAGTGGCAGCAGAACCATGAAATTCTAACTTGCTGCAGCTTAACGGGCTCAGAAATGCAATACTACACAGATAACTATATATAATAATTAATAATACAATAAATTAATAACCATAATACCAGGTAACCATAATAGTGTGAACTGGAAGTCCATAATGCATACAAAACACATTCATAGAAGTTCATTGTTGCTGATGCTGGGGTTGAGTGGTGTTCAAGAGTATAATGGTTGCTGGACTAGAAACTATACTCGAACCTGGTGGTCATTGTTTTTGGGCTCTTTTACCTTTTTCCCGATGATAGTAGCGAAATGTGGGTGTGGTGTGGTCTTTCAATGATATTGGCTTCCTTTTTGAGGCAGCGTCTTCTATAGATCCCTTCGATGGTGGGATGTTTAGTAAGAGTGATGGACCTGGCAATGTCTACCACTCTCTGTATTCTACTTCATTTCTGGTCATACGAATTGCTGGACCAAGTCAGGATGCAACCAGTAAGTACGCTTGTAATCGGCCACCTGTAGAGGTTTGACAGAATATTTGTTGACATATCAGATCTCCTCAATTTTCAAAGGAAGTAGAGATATTCTTCGTGATTGCATCTAAGAGCTTTGCTCAGGACAGATTTCCAGTGTCATCCCCTCAATGAAGATAGGTCCGTGGATTCCTGGTGCTGCTCACAGTGAGAGCAAGATTGTTGTTCTGGTGACATTCAGTCAGATTTTCATTCTCCCTCCTGAACGCTGACTCGTTGTTACCTGATATTCATCCATCAACGGGAGTGTCTTCTGCAAATTTGAAGATGGCAGTGGAGCTGTGTCAGGCTCCAGGAGTGTGGAGGGAATAGAGCAGAGAACTCAGCACACAGCCTTGTGGCGTTCACTTTGATGGTTATTGAGGAGGAAGTGTTGTTGCCAATAAATATTGATTGTAAAATGCCGATGAGGAAGTCAAGGATTCAATTACCTAGGGATGAGCTGAAACCCAGTCCTCTTGAGTTTAATGCTAAGTTTGGAGGGGATAATGGTGTTGAACGCTGAACAGTAGTCAATGAACAATAGCCATCATATTGTTATGTGTTCTTAATGGCCGTGGGTCATTGCAGTGTGGCCAGCAAGATCGCATCCCGTTAATCTGTTTGTGGCACAAAGCCAATTGCAGTGGGTCCAGTTCATCACTAAGGCAGGAGGAGATCCTGACAGGCACCTGGTAGATAGTGGAGAGATGAATGACTCACATCAGAGAGCGTTGCTTCTGACATACTCTTGTAGCCAAAAAGAGACATGAAGTGCTGGAGTAACTCAGGCAGGCAGCATCTGTTGAGAACATGGATAGGTGATGTTTTGGGTTGGAACACTTTTTCATATTCATTATAGTGGAGAGGAGGCGAGGCGGGGGTGGGAAGAGATTTAAAGCTGGAAGGGAAGTGGGGGTAGGGCAAAGTCTGACAGTTGATTTGTGGAAATACGTGAGGGGGCATTAGATTGGCCGATAGTTGCACAAAGACCTGAGATGAAAAGACAAAAGGCATGAGATAGGGAGATAAGGATACAAGATGCACAAAATGTGAAGCCAGAGGAAGGAAATATGGTGGAAGGGAAGGGGGACGAAAGGGGGGGGGGGGTGAGAGGAGAGGAATCTTTGTGTTTAGTTACCTAAAATTACAGAATTCACATTGAATTCAATTAAATTCATATTGAATTCATCAACTTCAGTTTTATCAGAGCATCATGGTGCCACACTTGGTCATATGTACCTACCCTCTGGAATTTACATATTTGGTTCACGTTCGTACAAAGACTCTGATGAGGTCTGAAGCTTTGTGCTTCTAGAAAAAATCCCAACTGAGTGTCTGAACAATTCAGTGCCATTTGCTTAAATACCTACCTTCCCTTCTATCTTGATGTGTAGAAAGATTGATTGGTCAGTAATGAGCTGGATTACATCACTGCTGGCTTTTGTGGCCAGTACATTCCTGGGTACTTTTCCACATTGTTGGCGAGGTCCCAGTGTTATAACTGTACGGGAAGAGCTGGGCTTGGGCCATAGCTTGTTCTGTGGTATGTCTTCTTCTGTGGTATGTCATCTACTGTGCAGGCAGAGTGTGGACTAATTTCAGTCTTCACTACATCCAGTGCTGTAAGAGTTTTGGGGTGATTATGTTGTTCAGAAAACCAGCCAGACAAAACCAATGAGAAATCAATAGAAAAGCTTGTAATTCACCTTAAGGCTTCCTCAGCTGCAGAACTTCTTTGCTTTTGTTGTATTATATTTTTCCTAAGAAAAGGAAGCATAGAATAGAAGACTGCTTTATGTTATTCACCTTAAGTTCCTGATTTCTAAAGGTACACCTTTGCTTATTTGTGCATACGTCCACAATTACAATTTAATTTATTCTCCATAAATCTGATGGGGTTCTGACCAAGCATTCAGAAAAATAAGCAACATTATATCTATCTGTGCTTCTATTTTCATTGCCAGTAAGTAGTACCTTTTCTTATATAAATTTCAAATTTTATCCATTCATCTTATTACTCCATCAAACAACAATATTTGATACATTTCCTAATTTTCATGTTAGAGTTATAATTGTTTAATCACTTTTTTTCATCTCTATTTTTCATCAGTGTCCTTTAATTTTATTTGTTTTACAGTTAATCTAAATAATGCCATTTATTATGCTGCTATGATTTTAATTTGTCCAGTTTTAAAGTGTACTTTTCTATTCTTACGCAACCCTAATGATCTTACCCATCACATTGTCATTCTGCATATTTAAGATTTCCTCTTGGCTTGGTTCGTTGACTTGAGGAGATAGTACAGAACATACCGTAAATTAACTCTTGCTTTCATTTCACAACTCTTAGATACAAGGCAATCAAGGATGACAAATGAGGGTGAACTAATCCAGGGCTGCAGATTAAATATATGAAATGATGTGCGAGCACTCATGGGCAAAGATAAACTACCTGTATTTAGGCATGGAAAAGTCCTAGTAATATATGTGAGATAATGGAGCAAGAATTCAGTTCACTGCCAGAAATTTTGCAGCTGAGAATAATATAACAGTTATGTACGGTTTACCTGAAGCAATGTTCATGTAATCCATAAATGTTAGCAACTTGGTTGCCAAAATAAGTGAATGATTGGCCCAAATGTGAAAGTTGAGTCCTGTGCCAATTTGAGTGCATTAATAACAAATTCAAAGGGCATGTTAGATCTCCTGTAAGAACAGCACGCCATAAGTGTTTTATTTTTATGTCACAAGAATTTTTTTGTTTGTTTTTGTTTGTTTAAGTCCAATCTCAATGAAATACAATCCATTATAAATCCCTTATAATAATTAAAAATACATTTACAAAGACATTTCATGAGGAAACTTTGAAATTTCAGTGACTGCGAACAAGTTGGGACTAACGTGGGTACCTTGATCCTACAAAGAAAACAAAAATAGCGATTTAATTTAGTGATGCCTCTCGATATATAGTCCAGTAATTGTCAAAAGTTGAAGGAATACAGAGAGGAAAGAAAAACAAACTGCTGGAGGAATGCAGCAGGTTCAGCAGCAGCTATGGAGAGAAAAAGAATCATCGACGTTTCGGTCGAGTCAGGATTTGGAGTTGTGAGAGGAGATAGCTAGTTTAAAAAGGAGAGGGGAAAGGTGAGACAGGGGCCAGTTGGTGATAAGTGGATCGTTTAGAGGTGAAGGATGACGGGCAGATGGAGCCAGATGAACGACTGTGAAGGATGGAATTGGTAGGCAGAGGCAGGTGGAAGGCAAGAAAAAAAAAGGCAGCTGTTTTGAGCCATAAGCATAATAATTTCATAACATTCAGCTGTTAATACTTTGTCTATGTCATTTCTTGCATGCCCAAATATGAAACTAAACATAACAAGATATGTAGATAACACTGGTATTATTTTTTTAATGTGGTAGAATAGAGGCTCATTTTTATTGCAGAAAACTATACCTTTGAACTTGTATGTGGGACTAAGCTGAAGTCCCCCAAATTGTTTTAAAAGTTACAACTGAGACAGGCTGCTCGGCCTGTTGTCAGTAATTAATGCTGTTATTGGGAGGATCTAATGTGACACACAGGCAGATATTCGGAAGATGCATATAACTAACTTTGGGGATCATCTTTAAGAAACTGCGATTGTTTTCAAGTCACTAAATTGGACTTAAAGACATTTTAATTAAGGATAATCGACTTTAAGTTGAAAAATTGGATATTACCAACGGATGCTTATTTTAATGATAGTTGGTTAATTTTGTATTCTTGCATAGATCTTAAAATTCTTGGGTTGCTTCATGTTTATCAGTTCAGACCTTTATCTCCAGCTAGCTAATAAATCCTAAAGATGATTGTGACCATTTGAAGGAGGAAAATTTGCAGTGAAAGGCAAAAAGAGGACGTAAACCCAATCAGAATCTTGGTGTTTTCTCTCACCCTCAAATCCTTGAAAGCAGTCTAGTGACAGCTCTGCCAAGTATAACTGGAACCTTATTTAAGTGACATATGTTGCCTTACATCAAGTAACTAACTTGTTGAGTATTGTCCGACATTTGCTTCAAATTTTGAATTAGTTCTAAATGACCACCCGTTTAAATAAACTACTTGATAACACAGTGATCACATTAATCGATTAAAACACCAAAAGGAATTTCACATTTTAATGAGAACCGTAAAAGGAGAGGAAAATAGTTCTACTGTTAATTCTCTTAATAGTTGTTTACAAAATGATTGACATGTAATTTACACTGTAGGCCTTAATATTCTGGACAAAAGTGCTCTTCAAAATAAAAGAAATAACTATGACAAAATTCCAATTAATTTGTAACATTTAAATTAGTGATAACAGATAAAAAACCAGTAACTAGTAATTAAATTTAAAATATTCAGAAGTGTCGTGTCGCAGTGTCTGAAGAATATTTAATTTCCATTTTTGTTCAGCACTCCATCTATAACAACCTGAAGCTTGACAGGTCTATTAATTTCAAGGCTCAGGGATACCTATTAGTACAAAACATGGAAAAATACCATTAATCATTTATTTTAATTTTGCATTTCTGTCATTTTCATTGCAGGTTATAGAATTGCAATGACACAATAATGTCCCTGGTCTAATAGTGTAAAAGAATACTTTAATTGCTATGTTCCAAGTAGAGTTGATGTTCATTACTTCTGATTTCAGTGATATAATACGATTAGATTTAGCACATTTTGATGCAACTGTCCTTGAAAACAAATTAAAGTTATCATCGAAGAATTTTTTTTCTCTAATGCACCATCTGCATTAAGTGGTACAAAAATGAAAATGAGTAGCAGATCCTTGGTAATGTTACCAATTTTAAACAGGAATGGATAGGGAACCTAATTCAACCATTTGAATTTTAGTTTCTTCCCTTCAGTTCATTTACTGGGACATGCAGAAGTTATTAAAGGTGATTATCATAATAAACCAAAAGTAATTGTAACCAGAAGAACCAACATATGAAAGAAAAATATGCAAACATTATGGCTAGATTGTTATGAATACTAATATTTTGTGGTCACAAAAGCTCATTTGTAATAATCATATTTTTTCCCCCATGAACAAAATCTGTAAAGTTTTTGGATCAGCTACATCTTTATTGAAGGTTTCATTCCAATCATTTAATAATAAAGTTGCAATGAGGATGGGAAAAGAACAAAGTGAAATATGCATCATAAAAACATATACCGAGTAAACAGAAGAACCATCTGAAAGATGGCCTGCTAAACATCTGGGAGAAGGGCGGCACGGTTGCGCAGCTGAAGAGTTGCTGCCTGACAGCACTTGCAGCGCCAGAGACCCAGGTTCGATCCTGACTACGGGTGCTGTCTGTGCGGAGTTTGTACGTTCTCCCCGTGACCTGCTTGGGTTTTCTCTGATATCTTTGGTTTCCTCTCACATTCCAAAGATGTACAGGTTTATGGGTTAATTGGCTTGGTATAAGTGTAAATTGTCCCTGTTGTGTGTAGGATAGTATTTATGTGCGGGGATCGCTGGTAAGTGTGGACTCGGTGGGCCGTAAGGCCTGTTTCCGCGCTGTATCTCTAAACTAAACAAAACAAACCACTTCTATTTCCAGCAGGCAAAAGATCCAAAGCCACACCATGACCAATAAGTAGAGCAGGTTTATAGATTACAAATAACTTTGAAAACTATGTACTGATGTAATTAATATTCAAATCAGTTCACAACTATAATGATTAGAAATGAACTCCATTCTCATTAAAAAATAATAATTTTGCTCTTTTTGACTGCAAAAGACATCCTTTCACACATTTCAAATAATGGGCAGAATTACTGAAGTGAATGATTTTATTCCAGAATAACTTACAACCTGTAGTGTTATAACAAAAATTACAAATGGCATACAATACGATAATTCCTCTAATATATTATCAAAAGTCTAATGCATCATAGAATAATTCAAAAAAATGCCAACTGGAGTTGAGAGCCCTCATTTATTAACGTGACCCATATAAAAAGGGAATATATGTAAGAAGGAACTGCAGATGCTGGTTTAAACTGAAAATAGACACAAAATGCTGGAGTAACTCAGCGGGACAGGCAGCATCTCTGGAGAGAATGGCGTTTTGGGTCGAGGTATGAAGAAGAGTCTCTACCCGAAACGCCACCCATTCCTTCTCTCTAGAGATGCTGCCTGTCCCACTGAGTTACTCCAGCTTTTTATGTCTAAAAAGGGAATAGCTGGCTTAACCAAAAGACAGCCATTAAGAACCCTGACTTTTCAGATTGGTAAATCCTTTGAGTAATATGATATATACATTATTCAATCTATTATAGTGATTTTCTATGACAGTCCCAATATTAATGTTATCCTCATCCAATCTCCTTCCTCCCTCTATTTCTGTTTCTTACAGATTACAATAAATCACAAGAGCCAAGCCCCAATGCTGAAGGCACCACCTCCCAAGACTGGCTTTGTTTCTTCAATCATCAAGAGGACTCGGAGTTAAGACACAAGGAAGAAAGGGAGGACGTGGTGCATTTTTCTCTTCGAATGAGAACAAGGAATTACGAACAAGTTGCACTCTGTAAGAGTCGCTCTTAGCTGGAAACTTTAAAGCACACACGGGAAATCTGGTTTTACCCAGTTCATGATCTTCCTGTCCACCTACAATGATAATCAGAAAATCAGGTAAAACACCACTAAAATCACATTACTCCCGATCAGCTGGAGAGGCTTTTCCCTAATTGCAAAAGCAGTAAACAACTTCTCCATCCCCAAACTAAATTACCGTAAACCATTGATTTGCACAGTTGTCATTTCTATGATTGAATACAAGAATTAAATCACGAAAGTTATTGTTGGTACATGTGGCATTGGTCTGCAGTTTGCGTGTAACAAGCATTTACTGATGGCAGATTTACCCTCCCAGCTTTATCCTTTTGGCAAATATTGCAGAGGGAAATTTTGCTTCCGAACTATTGACTTTGCTGCAAAGCTTTCTTGTCATTAGGACGTGGATAAAGTGACAACATTAAAAACACTTTAATATGCAGCAAACCCATACCTAATCCATGTCACATTGGAAACATTTATAAGGAATTCCTTGTCCTCTATTGAAACTAAAATGTTAACAAAGTCTTTAGTAACACAAGCATCTCATGCAGAATATATCAGTGAATTTATTTCTGGTATCATGTAACAAGATTTCAATCCTATTTTTAGATGTACAAATTATGATGGAAAGATGCTTCTGAAGCAGTTCGTCAAATCTCAGTTGATCCTGTTACATAACAGAGAGGGCTGGAGACTTGGCCCTTGAATCTCCAGCCCAATCTGCCCAAATAATATTGCACATGAATAAAATTGCACACACAATGTAATTGAAGCGAATTACTGAAGCAAAGCTCTCTGCCATTAATTCTGTACTTCTGACTTACCCCACACACAACACAGTGTTATAATTCTAGTGTCTTGCACTCCACAGCACTGGGGCAAACACATTAAATTGCCCAGAAGAACTTTAAGTGGCCAACTTTACAAGGAATCTGTTTCTTGCTAGACTTTAGTTAAATGCTCTTAGCTGGGCCAAGCGATAATTGGGAGTTAACAGGAGATATCCACTTCACGAGCCTAAATGGTCACGCCATTATTCCTGTTGCCCCTTCATTTAGCAGAACTGTTAAGAATCAATACAAATTACCAAAACAAAATTGGTCAGATTACAGACACAAACCTTGCTTCAGAAATCTTTGTTGCTCTGAAAGGTACACTGAGCATGTATTGCATGCAGGCCAGTCTGTTTTGAGAGGGCCCACAGTTACAAAGTTCTGTTTTGGTATTGTGTGCAGTAGTGTGGTTTTGCATGCCTGATGCTCTCAAAGGCCTTTCCACCATGGTGGAGCTAGTGTAAGAAGATGACTGGTCAGGCCAAAGGGACCTGAGGCATAAGGTGTGGCATTTATGGGCAGGAGTTGTGATCAGCTGCCAAAGTTGGGGTGGATAATCAAGAATGATATGCAGTGGGAGAATGGTGTCAGGGTCATGATCTGGTGGCTGGGGCTGAACGATTAAGGCCCAAGGGAAATAAGTTTGTTTTTATGTTAGAAGAACCATCTACAGAAGGTTATCCTATCTGATAATTCAAGTGCCAAATTCCAGGAGCAACATTTTAAAGTAGGTCATCCACACCTTTGAGGAGGCTCACTTCTGCATGGGTAATTCGTGGTCACCCATCCCACAGTGTCCAGCAGCATGCGGTGCATATTTGGTTGCAACTTCTGCAAATTCTTTTTTTGCTTGTGCGGCCTATGGACTCACAAAGTTCACAATTTATAGCAGTAGAATTAGGCCATTTGCCCCATCGAGGCTACTCCGTCATTCAATCATGGCTGATCTCTGCTTCCTAATCCCATTGTTTATGCCTTTTCCCCTTGACACCCGTTCTAATCAAGAATTTGTCTATCTCTGCCTTAAAAATATTGACTGACATGGCCTCCACAGCCTTCTGTGGCAAATGAGTTCCACACATTAATTAACCTCTGACTAAAGAAGTTCCTCCTCACCTCCTTTCTAAAAGAGCACTCTTTAATTCTGAGGCTATGACCTCTGGTCCTAGACTCTCCCACCAGTGGAAACATCCTTTCCACATCCACTCTATCGATGCCTTTGATTATTCTGTAAGTTTCAATGAGGTTCCCCCTCAACCTTCTAAACTCCAGCGAGTGCTGTCAAACGCTCATCATATGCAGAAGCAGTCTTCCACAATGTACCATTGGCTGACTGTAGAGACAGACTCTTGACTGTTCTATGGTTAATTTAGGCTGACTTAATAACAGAATAAATGCCACATATTCAGATCTGTTCTATGTGCTAATTTCTGGCAGCAGTATGCGATGGTGTTGCTTCCATGTTTTAAATAAAAGGATTTCCATATAAAAGCAGCACTGGCAGAGAATGATCTGAGTACACAAAGTACTATTTGTGTAATCAGGACCTGAACAACAAATCCATTTTTCAACTAAAATTATAATTAGAATATTCAGCTCGGTTTACCATATTTGTTGTTTGTAAATATACACACAGCAAGCATCTGAATGGATGATGATGCAGATTCAATGGTGGCTTTCAAAAGGAAATTTGGTAGCATACATGCTTGCAAAGGTAAAATTTACAGAACCCGGGATGGAGACTAATTCAAAAATTCAGTACGATAAATTGAAGTGTTTCATTCCGTCCTGTAGTTCTCTGTGATTCACTACATTATCAAAGATCACAGCTGCAAAGGGCTATCTTAACCCAAGATAACAGAAGAGTTTTAAATGACTTCTCCTGAGATTTTGTACGTAATTTTTGCATGTTACTATATGCAAATTGTCATTCTGATAGGGTGACATTATGATATTTTTCCAACTATACGGTAGTGTTAAAATGCTTTATTTTAATTGCAGCATGTGTTTGTTTGCTGAATGCCCACTTTTACAGGGTGCAACTCCTGGTTTAATATCCTGCCCATGGTCAATTTTCAGAATTATTTTTCTTCTCCGCGACTGGTATTAACCAGATAAAAAACTGTTTCACACCTCAGCATGTTTTTATCAGAACGTTCCACCGTTCATTTCAGCTGCAACACGCTGATGGGTCAGAGTTTCCAGCAGCACAATGAAGGGCTTATTCAACTATCCTCACAGCACCTCGAGCAGCAGGTCTGGTGAAAGTCTCTTTATGGTATCTGGTCCTTCAGCTGCCTGCAGGAGCAGCCTTCTATCCTATAGCTTTCCCTTTGATCTGTCACAAACAGACAACATCGACATCCACATTTTCCAATTTGCTTCAGAGAGAAATCCACAATTACCTTAGATCTGCATAGACATGCCAGTGCAAAGAAAATGTTTTTTTTATTATTATAAAGGCCAATATTCAGTCCCCCTAAGAAGGCTGGTCAAGTAATTTGGTCTTTCCACTGTTATGAGTAACTTAAATATTCCAAAATGATGAGAAATTGCCAAAAATTGGAAGACCTCTCTTTTTTTGTTTTTAACATGTTTTAGTTCTCTAAAAGGAAAGAAAAAATGGTGTACTTGCTGCAGATTGGCCAAAAGATAAATTTTGGTTTGGAGTTACACTGGCAAGAGATCCTTTCTTCAAATTGTGAAGACAGCTCCTTAAAAGTGTTGGTGAAGCAGGAAATCTTACCTAATGTACAGGCACTTGTGGATGCCCTTTGATGAGCAGAACTCTTAAATGACAATAGAACATTACTAGTCATGAGCATACCAGGCCAAGTACCAAGTAGGCACACTGATGTAAGTCAGTATTTTATTACAGAGTGTGTATGTCTGGTACAAATCAACACAGCAAGCACGCATTATTACTCATCTAATTGTAAAGAGAAATGTGTTCAGGTGATAAATTCATCCCTTAACAATTTCTAATGCAAAACAAGTCTGAATACAAAACCGATCATGTCAGTTGAGGTGACGTGGAAATTGACCTTAACACATATTAGCGCTGGGGAAAAATACCAGTCACTCTTGATTGCTATCCACTGATGACAACCTGAAGACAGATGGATGATAAGATTGAGCCCGAGGTGGGGAAGTCAACATTATCTATCCACCAAGTAATCTGCCAACACTGTCTAGATTCATACATTAAGGGTGGATACTTAGATGAAACAAAGGAGATAATAACACCTGTAGAATCTGTACCAGACACAAATCACAGCATTCCGCAAAGAAGCAGAGAGAAAAAAAAATATCACAGGAGCCAGCCCATGACCTACCCAAGCCGATTGCTAAGCATTAGTTCAGGTATTTCTACAACAAGATCTGTTTTTGTTAGCACATTTGAGAGGAGAGATTAAAGGTTTTGAATTGAATTGATTTTATTGAAAAATCTAGCATGAAAACAAGCCCTTCGGCCCCCCGTCCAGACTGACTGTGCTCTCACTATTTCCAATTTCACATCTACTCTTGGCTTCGGTCAATTTACAATGGCCAATTAACCTACAAATGCACACATCTTTGGGATAGCTGCCAAATGACTACAATCAGTATTTATAAAATAATCTCTTGAGTAAACACCTTACTTGGGGATAGAGCAAGCACCTGTTTTATTCACATCCTTTTATTCAGTGTTTTGTTTTATTCAGTTTCAAAATGGAAATACATTAAAGTTTGTTAATACACAGAATCCAGGATAGTGTAAGATTAGGAAATAAAGTCATCCTTGGCACACTGTTGGATTTAACAAACTAATGGTCCTTAATCCTACTTTATTGGTCCAGATTGTCCATTAAACGGTGAAAATCCTGAACTAGCCTATTGCATGTCCTGGGTACTCACTGCTATGTCAAA
The DNA here is from genome assembly GCF_053455715.1 of Rhinoraja longicauda. Taxonomy (NCBI): domain Eukaryota; kingdom Metazoa; phylum Chordata; class Chondrichthyes; order Rajiformes; family Arhynchobatidae; genus Rhinoraja; species Rhinoraja longicauda. Next base: position 81,110,670 of record NC_135954.1, read on the forward strand.
AGTACATGCACTATTTAAAAGTTACGAATGTTATAATTATTAAAACTAGAAAATTGAAATACAATTTAATTCAGTTAATTTAAATGTATGGTCTACTTGTCGATCTGTGGATAGACATTTTTGCCCTTCAATATCAAGGGGCCGGGGTGCTTTCTGGTGCAAATTTACCAAGAAAGCTTCTCAGTTTATGAATGGGGAAATCTGAGGAAGTGTGCATTACCCTTTTAGATCCACGAGGACATTGTAGATGACCTCAGGGTGACAATTATCCACAATGGAAGGCAGCACTTCAGTCTGTCCTTCAGAGTCTCTAGTTCTGGCACAGTTAAGTGCTTCGAAAAGGACAGATCCTTGTACATCAGCCAACTAGTCAGGAGATCTTTATTACATTCATCTTATACTGCAGATAATTCAAAACTAAATCCTAGTTCAATTGTTTCAATTTTAACAACCTAGTACAGTACTTAAAATGCCAAGCTAGATTCTAATAACTTTTATTTAAATAGAAAGTGTTTTGGTACAGAATCTTTTGCATTTTTTTCTCTCTGTATTAACTATTTGTATAACCCCCGAAGTAATTAAGAAAAAGGGACCTTATTCAACAAAATAAAAATAAATTCCCGACTTCATATGCAGTTCACTTAAAATCTATTAATCATTTAAGATAGATATTGCAGAGCTTTACTGCAACCTACAGAACAATCATCCAGATGAAATTGAGGCAGAAAGTATCATTTGATAAAACACATATTTTGAGTTACTTAAAAATGTGTGTAAATGGATCAATATTCAATCTCTGTAATAAACTTCAACTAAATTTATAATGTCAGTAATGATTCTGTTATTCAATCCAAATTAACCAGATCATCAAAATAATCATATCATTGACAAGTTTCTTCCATCATGTTTTCACAAACTATTGAGTATTTGCTGAGAAATTTTCCATACTTTGAAAGGCACAACCTTAAAGCAAAATGCACAGTTGCGTGATAGTTTACTGCTAAAAGAGTTTTACTGGTATATAAAGACAAGCTTTTGTTCAAATAAGTCTTTGGGGATTTGTTTTTGCAATTGTCATCAGGCAAAAGTGACAAATGAATACCAAAGATATGGTATTGACAATAATAAGTCTGTGGCTGGATAATGCAGATAGCTGGGACATATTTGGTACGAGTTCCAATCAAACATCCTCATTTTCTTTGTGCTCTGTTTGCCCACTCCAGCTGTGGAAAATTGTTAGGTTACTCGGCCCTAAGCGAACCAAATATTACACATAGAGTTGAGCTCGCATTTACTTGATATTTATGATCCAGATTATTAGTCAAATTGCTTCACTTTTGTACTGCCATAAATAATTTCCAGCCAAACATGACCAAAAAGGAATCACACCTTATATTTGAGGAGTTAAATAAAGCAAAAGGGCTCCGCTAGGTGCCTGAAGAAAAATGCTGACCCTCTGAGTTCTTTCCTTCACCCACACACTCCCCACCTGTTCAGCTTTCAGAATGTCTGACATTACACCAGCCTAGGTGATAGGGTGGCACACAGGGTGATAGGGTGACTACAGGGCGGCACAGTGGTAGAGCTGCTGCCTTACAGCACCAGAGACCTGAGTTCGATCCTGACTACAGGTGCTGTCTGTATGGAGTTTGCGCGTTCTCCCTGTGACCACGTGGGTTTTCTCGAGGTGCTCCGGTTTCCGCCCACACTCCAAAGACGTGCAGGATTGTAGATTAACTGGCTTCTGTAAAATTGTAAATTGCCCCTAGTGTTTAGGATAGAGCTTTGGGGTGATCGCTGATCAGCGCAGACCCAGTGGGCAGAGGGGCCTGTTTCCACTCTGTATCTTTAAAGTGTAAAGCATACGAATGTAGGAAGCCATATATTATGTAATTGGACAGTACCATACCGAATGTTCGCTCTCTCTCTCTCTCTCTCAAATTTAAGCAGCTATAATCTAGAGACTGTGTGTCTATAACATTACAGTTACAAAAAAGGAGCGGTTTCAGAAACACTGGCAGCAGAAGATTTAATTTGTCATAGGATGCTGTGTTCTAGGTTAAAAATATGCAAGTACAAACTAGCATATTATACATTAAAAAGAAAGGAAATTGGAAATAAAAATGCACTCTTTATTACCTGTATTTCCCTTGATGTAATGAAATACAGGTAATAACTCAACACACAGTCCGTAAGAATGCATGATCACAAGTTTTCCCTCGTCTCTCAGCTGGTGAGGCAATTCTGGTTGTCAGCAATGAGCACATCGTGGCTTTATTCCTAACAGCTGTCAAAAAGAACAGACCCGAATGAATATTCCTGGATCAGATACTTCAAATGAAAAGCAGTTCCTGGTGAGAGTATTGGCTAGGGAATCTCAAATTCTCAGTCCTCGATTCTTCACCACTAATTTAGATGGATGGAAAATCAGGAGTTGCAGACTGGTGATTATCAACTAATGTTTCCTGCAAGTGAGGCTCCTTGCTAGACTCCCCAGACCGGTGAATCAGCTATTTTATTCTAACTGCTTGAACTCGATTTAAACACAGGTTCCAGAGGTGAAATGATTATACTAATTAATCCACACAGTTTAACTTACCTTCTGCTACAGGTTTATTTATAAAACATTTATTTATTGCTAAAAGTTCAATAAGGCATGCATCTGAGTTGTGTACATTTGTAAGTGATACTTGGTTCTTGTCACTGCCAAGATTTTTTTTAAAAGCAAAGAGATACTGAGCATGTAATAAAATTTCCTCTGTGCATCTTAACCATTGTTATATCTCTATAATGCAGTGTTGGTGTCTGTCCACCTTTATCTGCAGGGCATGAGCAGTTATTTCTCACAACAATGTGATAATGATAGCCAACTTTAGTAAATCTGACAAGTTTATGAATAACCCCCCTGCATCCAGAGTCACCAGTGCAGGACGGTAACAAAGCACCAAGCCCATACAAGAAACCTTTTTATCAATATTTCATTTTAAAATATGAGACAATTATAGTGGTGAATAAAATATTATTCTTATTCTGAAGGATATTATTGAACTGTATTTAAGAGACGAACAATGTCACCGTGTTTGAATATAGTGTTACAATCTCCATTGCTGTGCCTTGTGATACAAAACTATTTAACGTAAAGCTCCATCCAGAATTGCTGTTCTTACATCTAACATGGTAACCAGTGAAGATAAGCAATACCTGGATGTGTCTCTCAACTGAGAGAAAGGCAAATATTTGAACTTTGGAAGTGGTACTTCAGATCATAAAGATTTATTATTTAACATGGCTACTCTGGTATCAGAAACTAGGTATAGAATTGGAATTGTTCTTCAAGGTATCTGTAGAACAAATGAATTTGTAGATACATTTTGAGCAGTCATAAAATATTTTTAAAATAATCTTTTTTATTAAAGTATTTTGTTGATGCTCTGTATTTCAGTTTCATCATGTATTCCCTGCACAATTTTATTGATGTTGAGGCTGGGGGTGGGTAAGGATGAAATGAACAATTTTGGGATGTTTGTGACCATTCCTATCTTTGAACTATGAGTTTCCATGCATTAAATCAACTTTACACTCATAAATAGAACACTAGAAGAGTACAGCACAGGAACAGGTCCTTTAGCCCACAATGTCTGTCCCCATGTATAATGTCCAGATAAACAAATCCATCTACACCAAGATTCATACCCCTCCATTCCCCGTATATCCATGTTTGTTTAAAAAAAAACCCTCAACCTCTTGTATCTGCCTCTGCCATCACCACCCATGGAAGCTTGATCCAAGCACCCACTACCCTCTGTGTAAAAAAACAAGCCCCACACATCTACTTTAAACTTTGCCGCTCACCTTAACACCATGCCCTCTAGCCTTTGTAAATTTCCACCCTGGAAAATCTATCTACCCTATCTATGCCTCTCATAATTTTTTAATCACTTCTACCAGGTCTCCCCTCATTCTCCAACATTACAATTGTTCTCGATTATCAGATTTAAAATAGTCAAATACCTCTTATCTCGTCCCATAATTTTCACCTTAGTACAAATTTAGAACAAATGTAAATCAATATATTTACAAAATTACAACTCTCCAGTTCAGTATGTGGGTGTTTTTACAAATTTTGAACTTTCTAAATTCATTTCTTGAAAATAAATAGCACATGCAATTCACATTTGGTTCATTTTGCACGTGTAAAAATTAGAATATGTCTAAGATCAGCAAAATTATATTTCAGTAACAGACGAATGTTTTCTGATGATGTATCACTCCTTCAGCATAACATTCGCACTGCTGTGCGGGCCTTTGATATTTATATCTAATTGCCACAGATCTTTTATCAATTAGCTCACATCTTATCCCAAATATAATTATGATTGTGAACTAACAGAAAAATAATATTACGAGCTGCACAGAAAGACAGAATTTCATCTTGAGCAAGGCATTGGCCAGAAGGCCACAAAAACAGCCAGGGATTGACCTTGGCATCATTGTCATAAGTTCAAAGATGACCAGCTTTCCCACTTCCCAGGTTGTTGGAATGATGTGACACAGGATATATTGCCCATACTGAGCTGCTCTGAAGATGGCAATCCATTGTTTAGCTGACCCTCTACAGTCTGTGTGGCAAAGAGTTCTCTCTCAATAGTGATGAAACGCACAGCGGGCATCTAAATCATGTACAAAATGCACATACATCCCATGTGATCTCATGGACATTGGTGCATTAAATTTAACACTGCTTGGTCTCCTGCAGGAAAAAGTGTGGACAGTGGGAATCATAGGCGTAACAATGGTTTTTGTTCTGTACGTCTATGAACCACGTAATGTCAGCATGCAGTCTATTACTGATGACAACTGTCTTTTCAAGTAAAGGAGCTGTGTATGCTCTAATTTGTAAATTGTAAAATGCAATAGCTCTGCTTTGTAGCACTTTGGTGTACTGTCATTTTGAAGAAAAGTAAATGCTGAACAAATAAAAAAAAATCCTTTTAGGTTCATCTTTCAAATTTATGCAAAAAAAATAGAAGTTTCATTTTGATTCTTTACAAAAGAACTGATCTCCTTTGAGTATCGAGAGATAATGAGGCATGTTACGTTTTAAAAATAAGCCTTGAGGCTGTATTTGGAAGGGGTGTAAATCATGCACAGTTCACATACACAATTCCACATATCCCTGGCAGAACTGTACATGCAAGGATATCAAAGGAGGGCAAGGCTGGTCTGAGCTATAAACACCCTACCACCAATGCCTACAGTCAGTACATGAATAATGACCAATTTCAGAATCTGCAGAAAACAATAAACATGGATAGAAATGTTTTTTGTAAAAAAGTATTTATACTCTCAGAAGTCAAGGAAAAAGTATAAAAGGCAAAGAAAATAAAAGTAGCAAATGTCTCAAATTTAAAAACAGTAATACAAATCTTAATACCCATAATTCCGTGACATTTGAAATAGCGAATTAATCATGAAGTAGCATTTGTTTATTTTTTCCACCATAATTTCAGCGCAGCTGCATAGTATAAATGGCGCCTACTGCTCAAACTCCTTCAATATTCATTCACACGGTCAACACTTACTATCAGGTCCAAATGCCCTTAAGGTGGTGGGAGCCATTGCAGTCCTTCCATGAATGTATTCCCACAGTGCTGTTGTATAGGGGGTTCCAGATTTTTTTTATCCAAAGGAGAAGGAATGATGTTGATGAGGAACTGGAGGTGTCTTGAAAAGATACCTATGGATAATGACTTCATGCTCCTCCTCTGATGGTGACTGGTGATAAATGTTATGGGTTTGAAAATCAAACTCAATAATTCTTTCAAAGGTGTGATCCACTTCTCATGTTGTTGCTTATATCAGGACTGGGGGCCAGGCCAGCTAAGCCTCAACACCTGGCTTTCTTTTTACTCACTCGTAATGTGCCGGAAGTGACTGAAACTAGATATATCTATGAACAGCATTTTCTCATAAAATTTTTAAGACAAATCTTGTGAAAGCTTTGTTTTGCAATTTTGCCTGAGCACTTGGAATGGATTTTCACATACATGCACTGAAAATTCAGTGAAGGAAACAGAAAACACCTGCAAAATGGATTTTATTCCAGAATTTATATTACAAATAGTTAAAGTCTGTTGTATCCTTCAGAACTTCACTGGGGATTTGTGATGAAACTCTGACTCTATTGAACTACATATGCAAAAAAATGCAATAACATGTCCAAGTATTGCTGAATAACTCCTGCAAGAGGCATCAAAACACAAATTGGGATGTCACAGTGACGGAGTTGCTGTTTTACTGCGCCAGAGACTCGCGTTCGATCCTGACCATGGGTACTGACTGTGTGGAGATTGATTCTCCCTGTGACCGCAAGGGTTTTTTTCCCCGGATGTTCCGATTTTAAGAAGTACAGGATTGTAGGTTAATTGGCTTCAGTAAAATTGTAAATTGTCCCTAGTGTGTAGGATAGTGCTAGTGATCACAGATCGGCGAGGACTCGGTGAGCCAAAGGGCATGTTTCCATGCTGTTTCTCTGGAATATTCTTTGACAATTGCACCATTCCCTTCTGTCTCACCACTGACTTTCAAAGACAATCACAGTGTAGTACAGACCTCCCAACATTTGATTTTACAAATTCAGAATTTTAATGTCCAAAATTCAGAATTTTACATCAAAATTCATAATATGGCGCGTAATGCAACTTTTCAGCAAAAAAGGTATGCACGCCAAATGCGCGTACGCGTTGCGCTACATTCACATGTGAAAAACAACTATTATTTCCAACAGTCTGTAGTTCTTGGACTACATGTACAATGTCAGGCCTATCATGAGTATATTCTATTATTATAGAAAGGTTATTGAACATAAATACTTTTTACAACAAAGAAAAAATTGTTTTGTTTTGTTTTGTTTTTTCTATTTTGCTTTTTCCGTACACATCCCAATTCTCTTGGTATTGAATAAAAGAACAATGGTCATAAAATGTATGACCAAGTTATGAAGAAAGAGTTTCATTCAAAAAACTGCACATACCTAATTTAATTGAAGACATGCTTGCTCCAGTGGTCTTCAACAGCAAATCACAACAGTCCATGTCCCCCCCCAACCCTACTCCCCCCCCACCCCTCTACCCCTCCCCTCCACCCCTTTCCCCCCAAATCCACTCCCCTCCCACCCCCACTCCCCTCCCTCCCCCACTCTCCAAGAGTACCCACCTCCACGACCTTCTGACAGTGTTTCAGACTGCAACCACCTTCTTTGGATTCTTCCTCCGATTCCTCACTAAACTTATTATTCGTCATGTGAAACCCGTCCTCTGATCGGTGACATCCTGCCATGGGGAAATGTTTCTTACCATCTTCCCTAGCAATGCCTCATAGTTTTGCATACCGAAAAAAGCTCCAATTTGGCACTTCTCTGCTTCAAAGAAAACATGCTCCAATGAAAATAAGGCCATACTATCCAGTCTTTCCTCATAATTTAAAAATGTAACCACCAGCAACGCCCTGATGAATCTCCTCTGCACTCTGAACACTGCTTTCACATTCGTGTACAGCGTGGCAATGAGAACCGCACACAATATTTAAGTTTGTGGCCTAACGAATGTTTCATAACGTTGTACCAAGGTCCCCTTGTTCTCGTACCCTATGCTGGGTTAATGAAGGCAAGCATCCAGGAAACTTACTTCACCATCCTTCCTACTTTTACTGCCACTTTCAGGAATTATACACCAAGATCCCTTTGTTCCTCAATATTTCCCTGGATCCTATCAATCATGGTTAATGCCCAAACATTGTATATTTTGTCAGGGCTCTCCACAACCTCCAACAGTCCAGAGATGTCAGTCCAATCTCCCTTTGTAGTTAGTACCAGGCAGCATTCTGGTAAACCTCTCCTGTAAAAATGTGGCCTAACTAAAGTCTTATAGAGCTGCATCACAATAGACAATAGACAATAGGTGCAGGAGTAGGCCATTCAGCCCTTCGAGCCAGCATCACCATTCAATGCGATCATGGCTCATCACTCTCAATCAGTACCCCGTTCCTGCCTTCTCCCCATACCCCCTCACTCTGCTATCCTTAAGAGCTCTATCCAGCTCTCTCTTGAAAGCATCCAACGAACTGGCCTCCACTGCCTTCTGAGGTAGATAATTCCACACCTTCACCACTCTCTGACTGAAAAAGTTCTTCCTCATCTCCGTTCTAAATGGCCTACCCCTTATTCTTAAACTGTGGCCCCTTGTTCTGGACTCCCCCAACATTGGGAACATGTTTCCTGCCTCTAATGTGTCCAATCCCCTAATTATCTTATATGTTTAAATAAGATCCCCCCCTCATCACAAGTTTCTGACTTTTATACTCAAAACTCAGACCAATGAAGGCAAGCGCACCACATACCTTTGTTCTGGCCTTTTCTTGCTACCAGTCTCTCCCCTCCCGCCCCTGCCACCCCCCACCGCCCCCTCCCAACACCTTTATCTTTCAGTCTGAAAAAGAGATCTGACCCAAAACATCACCTATTCCTTTTCTCCAGAGATGCTACCTGACCCGCTGAGTTACTCCAGCATTTTGTGTCTATCTTCGATATAAACCAGCATCTGCAGGTCCATCCTGCTCATACCATATGCTGTATCTATTTGTGTTGCCAGTTTCAGGGAGCTAGGGAATTGGACCCCAAAGTCCTTCTGTACATCAATGTCATTACCCTTTTGCTCTTAATAGACATAAAATGTTGTGGGTTTTTCCTTAATATTATCCTCCTGTGATATTTTAGAACCCCTCTTTGCCCTCCTATTTTCTTTATAAGCACTCCACTACACTACCGACACCTAACGAGCCTCCACTGTTTTCAGTGTCTATAACTGTTATATCTTTGTTTTTGTTTTAAATTTAAGAAGCCCTTAATATACCTTGCCATCTATAGTTCCCTGGACCCATATCCACACCCTGATTGGAACGCATTGGCCTGCAACTCTCATTATTTCAGTTTCAGAAGACTTCTACTTTGCCAATATAGATTTACTTATGAGTAGCCGATTCCTATTTTTATGCATTTACAGGTCATGTCGAAAGATATTCAAATCAGCCTTCTCCCAGTGCCCATTTAATTTCTCGATTATCCTTTTCCAGAACTATTTTGGAACCAGCTGAATTTTGGTCCTTATCCTCAAAGTTCTTGTGCACTGACAATTCATCCACTTGCATCGCTTCATTTCTTTGGATTAGATCTCCCACTGCTCCATCTGCAATAGGATTAACCACACACTGATGCAAAAAAAAAAGCAGCTCTCCTGGTTTTAACAAAATCCCACCATGCAAAATCCTTTCACACCAAGGTTGATATTGGGAAAGTTGAAATGCTCTACCAAACTATTGTCCAACAGCTCTCTGCATACACGAGAGCAATACAATTTGCCGAGGAGGCATTGACAACCTCCTTCAGTAATTTTGTAGTCTTCCAAATAATTTTTTTGCAAAAGACAAAACACAGTTTAGAGTGCCTAATTTAGGTCCCTATAATTGGTGGTATAGTAGACAATAAAGATGTTGATCTGAGATTACAACAGGATCTTGATCAATTGGGGTTTAATGGAGTTTGATTCAGATAAATTTGAAGTGTTACATTTTGGTAAGACAAACCAGGGCATGACTTAGACAGTAAATGGAAGGGTCCTGTAAAGTGTTACAGAACAGTGTAACCTAGGAATGCAGGTACAAAGTTCCACAAAAGTGGTGGAACAAATAGACTGGAAGGAAAAGGCACTTTCATCAGTTAGGGTATGGAGGACAGGTGTTAGAATGCCATGCACAAGACGTTAGCAAGGCCACAATTTGAATACTGTATGCAATTTTTGTCACCCCGCTCTCGGAAGGATGAAGCACAAAAGGTTGCTATTGAGAGAATAGGTTCCGTTAAAGATCAGCATGGGTGTCTATGCGAGTAGCTACAGGAGATGGGTGGGATTTTTAATGAAAATTTCTCATCATGTTTTATGGTGGAGAAGACCACAGAAGCTAAGGAATTAAGGCAAATAAGTTGTGATGTCTTAAGCCAATATACAAATTACCGAAGGAGGTATTGGCAGTCATAAAGCACATTAAGGTGTTAAATCCCCAGTGCCTGACCAGATGCATCCTTAGACTTCGTGGGAAGCTAGGGAAAAATTTGCAGTGGCCCTTGCAGAGATATTCACATGAAGTTTAGTCACAGGTGAAGATCTGGAAGACTGGATGGTGGTTAACGTTATACCATTATTTAAAGGCAGCAAGGACAAACCAGGTAACTATAGGTCAGTGAGCCCTGCATCGTTGGTGAGCAAGTGATTGGAGAGGATTATTTTTACAACATTTGGATAGACAGGATTGATTAGAGATAGACAGTGTGGCTTTGTGGGTGGGAAATCATATCTCACAGATCTGTTAGAAAATTTGTATGAGGTAACCATGAGGATTTATGAAGACAGGGTAGTGGACATCATATGGATTTCAGCAAAGCTTTTGTCAGGGTCCCGCATGATAGGCTAGTCTGGAGGGTTAGATAGCACGGGATCCAGGGAGAGTCAGCTAATTAGATACACATTTGGCTTGATGTTAAGAAGCTGAGGGAGATGGTGGACGATTATTTAATCGAATTGGATATCTGTGACTATTTGAGTGCCGCAGGGATTGGTGCTGGGCCCATTTCCTTTTGCCATCTATATTAACAATATGGGTGAGAATGTACAAGTATGGATAGTAAGTCTGCAGATAGTATCACAGAAATAGGCTCTTTGGCCAACTCATCCATGCCAACGATGATGTCCCATCTAAACCATTTGCCCAAGTTTGGCCCATATCCCTCCAAACCTTTCCTATTCCTGTACCTGTCCCAATTGCCATTGAAATACTGTTATAGTTCCTGACTCAACTACCTCTTCTGGCAGCGCGTCCTGGAAACCCCCCACTCGCTGAGAAAAAGAGTTAAAAGTGAAAGTTGCCCCTCAGGTTCCTATTAAATGTTGCCCTCTCACTTTAAATCTAGCTTTTGTATTTTGCTCTGGATTTTGATTCAACTACCCTGGGTTAAAGCATTTTATTTCCCTCATGATTTTATACGTCGCTTAGCCTCCTGCACTCCAAGGAAAGAACATCCTAGCCTGCTTAAGATCTCCCTCTAGCCCAGCCCCTCAGGTCTTGGCAACGTTCTCATAAATTTTCTCTGCACTCTTACCAGCTTAATGACATCTTTCCAAGAGCAGGGTGACCAAAACTGAACACAGTACTCCAAATGAGGCCTCACCAACCTCTTGTAACATAACGTCACAACCTCTAGGCTCAATACCCTGACTGATGAAGGCCAATTAACCAAAAGCCCTCCTTAAGACCCTAGCTACTCATGACACCACTATCAGGGAACCAAGTGGCTGTACACCTAGATCCGTCTGCCTGAGAACGTTCTCCAGAGCCTACCATCCACTGTGAAGGTCCTGTCCTGGTTTGACTTCCCAAAATGAATGGAAGGAAGGCAAATTCAATGCGATTCAATTTATATCAAGAGGGCTGGAATACCAAAACAGGGATGTAATGCTGCGGCTCTATAAGGCGCTGGTCAGGCCGCATTTGGAGGACTGTGAGCAAACTTGGGCCTAATATCTGAGGAAGGATTTGCTGGCACTGGAGAGGATCCAGAGGAGGTTTACAAGAATGATTCCAAGAATGAGCGGGTTAGCATATGATGAGCGTTTGACAGCACTGGGCCTCTACTCGCTGGAGTTTAGAAGGTTGAGGGGGGACCTCATTGAAACTTACAGAATAATGAAAGGCATAGTGGTTATTGAAAGGATGTTTCCATTTGTGGGAGAGTCTAGGACCAGAGGTTACAGCCTCAGAATTAAAGGGCCCTCTTTTAGAAAGGAGGTGAGGAGGAGCTTCTTTAGTCAGAGGGTGGTTAATCTGTGGAACATTGCCACAGAGGGCTGCAGAGGCCAAGTCAGTGGATATTTTTAAGGCAGAGATAGACAATTTCTTGATTAGAATGGTGTCAAGAGTTATGGGGAGAAGGCAGGAAAATGAGATTAGGAGGCATGGATCAGCCATGATGGAATAGCAGAGTGGACTCAATGGGCTGAATGGCCAAATTCTACTATAACTTGTGAAATGCAACAACTCAGTTATTTGCTTTGAGCTCCATTATCCATTCCACAACTCACTTGCTGAGCTGATCAAGAGCCTGCTGTAATCTTCATTGTCAATGACAGCCACCACTTTACTGTGATCTGTGAACTTACTGATTTTGCCTTGTACATTCTCATCCAAATTGTTAATATAAATCATAAACTGCAATGAGCCCACTACCAATCCCTGAGGCACACCACTCAACACACGCCTCCAGTCTGCAAAACATCATTCCACCACCAAATTGCTTCCTTCCTTAAAGCCAATTCTGTATCCACTTATCTAGCACTCCTTGGATCTCATGTGATCTAACCTTATAGAGTAGCCCATCATGCAGAACCTTATCAAAGTGCTTGCTGAAGTCCATATCGATGATGTCTACGGTCTTGTCAACCGTTTTGGATACTTCTTCAAAAAACTAAACTAAATTCATAAGACATGATCTTCCATGTGCAAATCCATGCTGACGATCCCTAATCAGCACGTCTATCCAAATGAATATATTTTCTCTCAGAATCCTCACCTTCCAGCCCCTCATCTGCTTCATTCCTGCATTGGATCCCGTCCCCCTACCAATCTAGTTTAAACCCTCCTGATTAGCACTAGTAAACCTGCCCACCAGATGGTACTAAATTAGGTGGCATCATCAATAGCAAAGAAAGTCATCAAGAATTACAGCAGAATCTTGATCAGCTGAGTAAGTGGGCTGAGGAATGGCAACTGGGCTGAGGTTTGGCAATTGGAGTTCAATTCAGATAAGTGCAAGCTCTTGCATTTTGGGAGGTCAAACCAGTGTAGGACTTTCTTAGTGAATGGTAACACCCTGGTCAATGTTGTAGAACAAGGGATCCAGAGTACATAGTTTCCTGAAAGTGGCGTCACAGGTATGCAGGGTGAAGGAGGAGTATGGCACACTAACATTCATCAGTTAGTGTACTGATCACACATGTCGAGATATACTGATGCAGTTGTACAGGATGTTGGTACGGCCACATTTGGATTATTGTCCGTCATCCTTAAGCTGGAAAGTGCACAAAGATGATTTACGAGAATGTTGCCAGCATTCGAGAGCCTTAGTTACAGGGAGAGGTTGGGCAGGCTAAGTCTTTATTTCTTGGAGCATCAGAGACCGACCGAGAGGAGATGTTAGAGTGATCTATAAAATCAAGTGGCACAGAGCATTTTTTCTCAGAGAAGGGGAATCAAGAAACTAAAGGGCCTAGGTTTAAGGTGAGAGGGGAAAGAATTAATGAGAACCTGAATGGCAACTTTTTCCACAACTATTTCCTGATTCTTAAAAGAAAAGAAAAAAATTAATCCTTTAAAGGATATCTGCCGCCTGCCCTTGGTTTTGAAAGAGATTGACAATAAGGACAATAGATCCACTTTGTCTATGTCCAAAATACCATAGGTTCTAGACCATGGAAGGATCAAATATATCTTCATTATCAAGGAAAAGATGAATAAAGGAAAATGAAGTTGAATTCAACCTGGCCTCGGTAGTCGGGAAAATGCTGGGATCTATTTGGAAAATAATAATAGGATTGGGCCATGGATTTATGAAAAGAACATCAATTTTGATAATTGTTGTGGACGTAGCCCAGACCATCACACAAACCAACCTTCCTTCCATTGACTCCATCTACACGTCATGCTGCCTTGGCAAGGCCGTCAACATAATCAAGAACCAGTCTCATTCCGCTCACTCCCTCTTCTCCACTCTCCCATCAGGTAAGAGGACGTGAGCCGTAGAGTTTTTACCTTACAGTGCCAGAGACATGGGTTTGATCCTGACTACGGGTGATGTCTGTGCAGAGTTTGTACGTTCTCCCTGTGACCCATAGGTTTGCTCTGGGTGCTCCGGTTTCTGCCCACACTTCAAAGACCTACAGGTTTGTAGGTTAATTGGCTTTGGTAAAATTGTAAATTATCCCTAGTGTGCAGGATAGTGCTAGTGTATGTGGTGATCACTAGTCCACTGAGATTCGGTGGGCCGAAGGATCTGTTTCCATGCTGTATTTCTAAAATCTAAAGTAAAGTCTAAACATGCAGAAGTTTGAAAATGCATACCTCCAGATTCAGGGAAAGTTTCTACCCAGCAGTTATCATGCAAATGAACGGTTCTCTCATCAACTAGACCAGACCTCCCATCCACCTCATTGGAGATCTTTAAACTATCTTCAATCGGACTTTATCGGGCTACAATGTTACATCTTGTACTAAATGTTGAACCTTATTCTTTATCTGTGCACTATGGATGCTTGATTGTATTCATCTAAAGCCTTTTCCTTGACTGGATAGCACGCAAACAAAAGTTTTTCTCTGCATACATTTTTAACTAAACAATTATCTCAATTTTTTTTGAGGTTTTAACCGAGAGAATAAATAACAGGCAATTTGGTCCTTGTAAACATTCAAAAGGCTTTCAATAAAATTGTACCAAATAAGTTATTAAAGTGAAACACATGTAGAATTGGAGGTCAAATACTGGTATGGATTGAAAATTATTTAACAGATTAAAAAATGGAAAGTAGGAATAAAATGTTTTAAAGAAAATACTGGTTGTGAATACCACATGCATCGATGCTGAGACCCAACCTGTTCACAATCTTTAACAATGATATGGGTCAGGGGATCACATGCAAGATAAATTTGCTAATCATTCAAAGCCAGACGCAGTCGCAGTTGGGAGGAGAGTACTTAGAGTACAAGAAAATGTGGATTAGTTAAGTGAAGATATGGCACATGGAATTTAATCTTGAAAAATGCAAGGTCATTAAAGAAATATCCATTGATCCATTGCATTTTGCTTTCAAATACATTTTTTTGACATGCATTAGTTAATGAGGGCAGGGCCACAGACATAGTCCAAATGGACTTCATCTAGGCCTTTGATAAACATATGCATGATGCGAGGTGTTACATTTTGGAAAGTCAAACCAGAGCAGCACATTAAACCCTTGGGTATGTTGTAGAGAAGAGGGTTCGAGGAGTCCAAGTACATTGTTTGCTGGAAATGGCAATGCAGGATGACAGAGTAGTGAAGGCGGCTTTTGGCTTGCTGGCTTTCAAGAGTCAGGAAAATGAGTATAGAAATTGGGCATTATGCAACATTTGTGCAAGATCTTGTTGAGGGCTACACTTTGAGTATCAGGCTTAGTTTGGATTGGAAAGATACCATTAAGCTAAAAGGAATGCAGAGATTTATGAGGATGATACCTTGACTCAAGTGGCTGAGCCAGAGGGAGAGGTTCGACAGAGTAGGACTTTAGTCCTTGGATCGCAGGAGATTGATGGGTGATTTTACAGAAGTGTATGAAATGATGTGGGGAATAGATAGGGTGAATGCACATACCCCTTGATATAAATTAGTGTCATTGGGCTTTTAATGGTCATTATGGACTCAATAGGTCTTTTTTTGTGCTGTCACTCTCTCTGACATTAAAAGCATTTAAAATTAATGTTTGAGTGTTTCCCTATGTCAGGCATTCATGGACTTTGATAGTCGTAGTAGCTGCTTAAGCTTGGTCATGGCTGATCTGATTATCAAAGATCATTTCAGCATGTCAATGTCATAGAGTAATACAGTGTGGAAACAGGCCCTTCAGCCCAACTTGCCCACACCGGCGAGCATGTCCCAGCTACACGAGTCCCACCTGCCAGCATTTGGTCCATATCCCTCCAAACCTGTCCTATCCATGTGCCTGCCTAACTATTCTTAAATGTTGGGATAGTTCCAGCCTCAACTACCTCCTCTGGCAGCTTGTTCCATACATCCATCACCCTTTGTGTGAAAAAGTTACCCCTCAGATTCCTATTAAAAAAAATTCCTTTCACCTTAAACCTATGTCGTCTGGTCCTCAATTCACCTACTCTGTGCAAGATACTCTGTGCATCTACCCAATCTATTCCTCTCATGATCTTGTACACCGTGGGCGGCACGGTGGCGCAGCGGTAGAGTTGCTGCCTTACAGCGAAATGCAGTACCGGAGACTCAGGTTCGATCCTGACTACGGGCGCCGTCTGTACAGAGTTTGTACGTTCTCCCCGTGACCTGCGTGGGTTTTCTCCGAGATCTTCGGTTTCCTCCCACACTCCAAAGACGTACAGGTATGTAGGTTAATTGACTGGGTAAATGTAAAAATTGTCCCTAGTGTGTGTAGGATAGTGTTAATGTGCAGGGATCACTGGGCTGCGCGGACTTGGTGGGCCGAAAGGGCCTGTTTCCGCGCTGTATCTCTAAATCCAAAAATCTAAATCTAAAAATCTAAAAAAATCTAAGATCCCCCCTCATCCTCCTGCGCTCGAAGGAATAGAGTCCCAGCCTACTCAACCTCTGCCTACAGCTCAGACCCTCTAGTCCTGGCAACATCCTCGTAAATCGTCACTGTACCCTTTCCAGCTCAACAACATCTATCCTATAACATAGTGCCCTGATGGTGGACAAGATTGGTTCCGGTTCTCCCAATTGATGACACTTAGAAAACATCCAGCTGTACAGGGTCTTGCTGAAAACATTACACCACACTTTGTTTAGTTTAGTTTAGTTAAGAGATACAGCATGGAGACAAGCCCTTTGGCCTACTGTTCATGCCAACCATTGATCACTAGTTCACACTAGTTCTATGTTATCCCACTTCCCACTCCCAACACACTAGGGCAATTTAGAGGCCAGTGGGGTGGGAGCTGCTTTACGTCCTCTCGTCCACCCTGGGTAGTTCTACGGAACTGGCAAAATTTGCAGCAAAGCGGCAATTACGGTACTCTGAAGCACCAATTGCCACTTTTGATTGTTGTAGTTGACATACGAAAGAAGAAGAAGAGGCCAATAAACCTACAAACCCACACATTTTTGGAATTGTGAGAGGAAAACAGAGCACCAGTAAAATATCCACTGAAGAAATAGAAGTTCCATTATTCAATAAGATCATGACTAATCAGATCTCCATCACAACTTCTCTCTGATTCGCACAAGCTTTCATTCCCCAGTGTATCTCAGCCTTGAATATGTTCAATAACCTGCATGCTAATTTTGTGTTTCTCAGATGAGGAAACCAGTATTTAATTGAACCCGAGAATTTTATAATCTCAAACTATAAAAATATTCTGGATTTCGGCCTCCCAAAGTGAATAACCTCAATTCATCACTTTGTATTCCCTGCCATCATTTGGCCATTCTCTTAATCAATTTAAATCCCTTTGTAGTCTCCGTGTCCTATTGATCTTTGCTTCAATACACCTGGTTTCTTTGCCTAAATCATTAATATGATTGTAAGTAGCAGAAGCTATAGCACATATTTCAACATTACCCCATTTGTTGCTGTTTGCCATTTGGAAAATGACCTATTTCCTACATGTGTGTCCTTTATGACAATCTATTACATAACCTCCATTTAACCTCAGACACTGAGTGCTGGTGTAACACAGCGTGGTCATGCAGAATCTTTGGAGGACATGTATATACAGTATGTCCTCCAGAGATGCTGTGTGACCTGTAAAGTTACTCCAGCACAGCGTGTCTCTTTCTGTAAACCATGTTTATAAGTCATAGGAGCAGAATTAGGCCACCCGGCCCATCTACTCCACCATTCAATCAGTCTGAAGAAGGGTCTCGACCCGAAACGTCACCCATTCCTTCTCTCCCGAGATGCTGCCTGACCTGCTGAGTTACTCCAGCATTTTGTGAATAAATGGCTGATCTACCTTTCTCTTCTCAACCCCATTGTCCCGCCTTCTCCCCGTCACCCTTACTAATCAAGAATCTGTTCATTTCCGCCTTAAAAATTCCCAATGACTTGGCCTCCAGTCGTCTGTGGCAACAAATTCCACAAATTCACCAACCCCTGATTAAAGAAATTCCTCCTTATCTCCTTTCTAAAGGTACGTCATTTTATTCTGAAGTTGTGCCTTCTGATCTTAGATTCTCCCACTAGTGGAAACACAGAACTCAACTAGATTTATCAAGTACGATTTTCCTTTTCCTTAATTCAATTTTATTTTGACATTAGTCACACAACACAGAAACAGGTGCTTTGGCCCACCCAAATCCAGGCTGACATCATGTATCCATTTACACTAAACCTAATTAATATTTCCCTCACCTCTACACAGATTTTACCACCCGCCTCCAGTGGAGACAATTTACAGCAAGCCAACCTGTGAAACTGGAGCACCTATTGAGTTTCTGCATATTTACACCTATTGCTTAGTATTACGCACTTTAAATTACAAAACTTTTGTCCTTTTGGTTCCCTTTTAATTTGAATTGCAAATGCCAGGTTCCCATCAGCATGACATTACCAGCTTGTACTTTTAGCAATGCAAAATATCATCAAGATTACACAGGCAAGGGGTATATAATGGTGGACTTTTAATAATGGCAGATTGTCGGCCATTATTTATTCATATCATTTAATACAATTCTCCGATAATCACAATGACATAACATGCAATACATTATTTATGCTTCTATTAACATACTTGAGCATTATGTCCAATATAATCTCTGTCTTCACATGTTATACCTTTTGCATCAAGCCCAAAAGTGCTTGTGGGGAAATGGCTTCTAAATATTGACTGGTGCTAGAAGATCATTATCACATGGTTGTTTCTCCAAGATAAAAACAAATCAAGAATTACACAGATAAAATCTAAAGAAAATAAACTCTTCCTTGCAAACATCAAAATATTCTGAACTGATTTTATTTGAAGTTCTTTCTGTCGGTATTTGATTCTTTAAATGTTTAATCTGTTTTGTCAGAAGATATTAACCGGGAAGGATAGGGTGAACTTTGGGATGTTGCTAATTTAACTGAGGATTTCCAGTGAACAAACTAAATTAGTTATGTTACAAGTCTTTCTCACACTCTGATGCAAAATATCACCACCTTGACGACTACTTGAAGTTAGACTGTGTTGAAAGGTATTTGTGAATGAACATTGAAAAGTTTACCTCATTGTTTACAGCACAGACCACAGACTCCACCCTGTCTCGGTCGTTTCCAAGTTGTACTTTGTGGTGAAGTTTTGTGAATGGAACTCCGACATTAGCCTGCGGGGAAAAAAGGAGTCATAATTGTGAACTCTGAACAAACACATCAATTACCTTTTTATTTCTATGACAAGCAGCATGGGATGTTTTGAAATGGCAGGATTTGTTGATAAAGACAATTTTGTGCAGCTGGATGATAATCTCCAATGGCTCTCTGCCAATACATGATTCCCAGTCTGCCATTAACCAGTGGGGATATGAGGAAGACAGACAGAGAACATTTCAAACAACAGGACATTGGGTCATTGTTTTTGTCCCACACATCCTTGTGATTTTCAACAGTGCATCACCATGATTGACTTGTGCAGCAGAGAGAACAGGCACTTCGTCCACGAGCTTCATGCCAGTCTTTTAGCTCATCTACACTAATCCCATTTGCCAGCACCAGTACTGTATTCTTGAAGGATTGGTTAGCTTTGGATAGCAAATGTTAATCTATTCCTGCAAATAACACATTTTTCTCAAACTTTACTGACGTTTAAAAATGATGTGATACTGACGTTTAAAAATGATGTGATATTTTATCGTAAATCTTCAAAATACAGTAAACCCTTGTCATAATGGACCTTGGGGGGAATGGTGTCCGTTATTGACGATTGTCCACAATAACTGAGTAAGGTATTATCATTGTATAAGTAGTAGAAACAAACAACTGCATTTAGTGGTTAATGCACAAAATGACACAAAGCACTGGAGTAACTCAGCAGGTCAGGCAGCATCGCTGGGGAACATGGATAGCTGACGTTTCCGGTCGAGCCATTTATGCAACGTGGTTAATTGAGGTTTGGGTCTGAGTATTGACACTGGAGGATAGGGAGTTGATAGAGAGCAATGAAGTGCTGACCATCCATCTTGGCAATGCTATTGCATCGTTAACGATGTGTTATGTTTACTCCACCTTCCCTTGATCATCGATAGACACAAAATGCTGGAGTAACTCAGCGGGACAGGCAGCATCTCCGGAGAGAAGGAATGGGTGAAGTTTCGGGTCAAGACTTGAGTCTGAAGAAGGGTTTTGACCCGAATCGTCACCCATTCCTTCTCTCCAGAGATGCTGTCTGTTCCGCTGAGTTACTCCAGCATTTTGTGTCTATCTTCGGTTTAAACCAGCATCTGCAGCTCCTTCCTACAGCATAACCAAAGTTCCTGGTTTTTCAGCCATGCCTTCAGGAACAGTATTTACTTTGGCTGGGTAGTTGAGGAATAGTTCAAGCCACATTCTCCAAAGAGAAATGCCTGATGCTGGCAGTGAATAGGCAGGGTAGGAGAAGAGGTTGATAACTAAGGGAATAGAATGAAGTTCATGAGATAAAAAGGGGAAAAAAAGAACAGAAGGATATGAGAGGAGTGAGGTAGAAAGGGAAGAGGGGTCAAGAACTCATGAAAGGTGCAAAAGATAACTACAACATAACTACATTGATCACTAGCAGGGGCAATTTTTTTCTTTCATATCTCATGGAGGCTGAGGCGGCACGGTAGCGCAGCGGTAGAGTTGCTGCTTTACAGCGAATGCAGCGCCGGAGACTCAGGTTCGATCCTGACTACGGGTGCTGCACTGTAAGGAGTTTGTACGTTCTCCCCGTGACCTGCGTGGGTTTTCTCCGAGATCTTCGGTTTCCTCCCACACTCCAAAGACGTACAGGTATGTAGGTTAATTGGCTGGGTAAATGTAAAAATTGTCCCTAGTGGGTGTAGGATAGTGGTAATGTACGGGGATCGCTGGGCGGCACGGACTTGAAGGGCCGAAAAGGCCTGTTTCCGGCTGTATATATATGATATGATATGATATGAAATCAGCTGGATGAGCGATGACCAGGAATCATATCCAGGCTGGTGAGATCTACGGCAGTAGTGCAGTAGATAAGAGGCTGGAGGTTGATACAGGTGAACAATAGCAAGTTCAGTAGAAATGAAAGGCAGTGCATCAAAGGGAGCAAGAAATAAACTGTCAGGATTAAATTGCATTTACTTCAATGCTAGAGGCTTGAAAAGCAAGGAGGATGAACTCAGAGCCTGGATAAGTATGAGATTATAGCCATTACAATGGAGCAATGGTCTCGACCCGAAACATCACCCATTCCTTCTCTCTTGAGATGCTGCCTGCTGAGTTACTCCAGCATTTTGTGAATAAATAGCCATTACAGATACATTTTCAAGGGAGGGACAAATCCAGGGTAAAGATCCTACACGAGAGATGGAGGTGGAGGAAATAGCAGAGGGGAATTGTACTTTTGATTAAGTAGAACATTATGAAAGTATTGAGGGATGATCCACTGAGGTTTTATGGGTGAAGTTGAGAAATAAGAAGGGCATGACCACCTTGTTGGGATTGAACTTTCGATCCCCAAGGAGTCAACGAGCAAGAGAGTAACAAAAATGCCAGGAAATTGGGTGATGCTGCAAGAATAGTAGTAGAGTCATAGTAGGGATTTTTAATTTTCCTAATATAGACAAGGACTGCCATGGTGTAAGGGCTTAAATGGGGTGGAATTGAATACATTTTATTAGCCAAATATGTATACATGCAAGGAATTTGCCTTGCAAGTAATAACATGATATACAGTAAACAATTAAGAATAAAACATTATCATTTAAACATGTGAAGAATTAAATAAAGTACCAGATTCATTGTGTTGTGGAAAGTATCCACAGGCACTATATAGAGGGAGGGGGCAAAACTTGGCCTACTGTTGAGAAACAGAGCAGGGCAAGTGGGGGAGAACTTTGGGAGCAATGAGCTTAGCTGTAAATAGTTATAGGAAAGGGCATAACTATCTAGATTGGGGCAAGGCTGATTTTGACAGTATTAGACAAGAGCTTTGAAGAGTTGGTTGGACTAAGTTGCTTGCAGGCAAAGGTACATCCAGCAAGGAGGAAGCTTTTAAAAGTGAGATAGCAAGAGGTCAAGGTCCTATTAAAGTGGAGAGTAGGGCCGGCAGGATATGGAACACTTGACAATGGGAGATATTAAAATTGTGGTCAGAAAAGGAGGTATGGGTCAGGTACAGGCAGCTGGGATCAAGTGAATCCCTGAAGCATAGAAAATACAGAAGCATACTCAAGAAGGAAATCAGAAGGGCATAAAAGGTGCAGATAAGATAAAGAAGAAAATTAAGGGAAATCCAAAATGATTTTCTAAGTCTATTAATCAAAATAAATAACCAGGAAGAGAATAGGGGGCCTCAAGGACCAAAGTAAATGACTATGTTTGAAGCCACAGGAGCTGGATGACGTCCCAATGAATATTGCTCCTCTGCTTTTACCGTGGAGAAACAAGACGACGAAGGAACTCGAGACAGTAAATGGGGGGATATAGGGGATTGTCCATATTACGTAAAAAAGGTCTTGGATGTCTTTAAATGTATGAAAGTAGATAAATCTCCAGTGCGATCAGTTTTTAAAGTTTAGTTTAGTTTAGAGATACAGCATGGAAACAGGCCCTTCGGCCTAGTGAGTCCGCATCAACCAGCGAGCACCCCGTATACTAATGCTACCAAACACACTAGGGACAATTTTCAATTCTTACCAAAGCCAATTAACCTACAAACCTGTACGTCGTTGGAGTGTGGGAGGAAACCGGAGCGCCAGGAGAAAACCCATGTGGTCACAGGGAGAACGTACAAACTCCGTACAGACAGCACCTGTAGTCAAGATCAAACCCGGGTCTCTGGCACTGTAAGGCAGCAACTTTACCACTGCGCCACCGTGCCGCCCCGGATTAGTTATATCCATGAACATGTGGAAAGCTAGAGAGCCCTGGCTGGGATATTTGCATCATCGTTAACCAAGGTTAAGGTCCCTGAAGACTGGGCTGTGACTAATGCTGTGTATTAACTTTAACAAAACTGCAAAGAAAAACCTGTGAACTATAGTCCAGTAATCCTGACATCTGTGATAGGCAAATTACTGGAGGAGATAAGATGCATGTGCTTTTAGAATGACAGGGGTTGATTAGGGATAGTCAGCAGGTTTTTGGCATCTGAGATTGTGTCTTATGAATTCAAATGATTTATTGAGGAAGTGACCAAGAAGATCGATGAGAGCAGGATGGTCATGTAGTCTATATGCACTTCAGCAAGGCCTTTGACAGGTTCTACATATAGGTTGCTCTGGAAGGGTAGCTCGCGTGGGAACCAGGGAGAGCTAGCTAGTTGGATATAAAATTGGATAGTAGAAAGCAGGTGGAATGTTATTTTTCAGATTAGAGGCCTACGACTAGTAGTGTGACTCAGGAATTGGTGCTGAGCCCATTGTTGTTTATCATCTGCACGAGATAGCCCAGCTGTTGGCGGTTGTGTAGCAGAAAACAGATACCAATGATTTGGATGAGAATGTGCAAGCCATGGTTTGCAAGTTTGCAGACGCCACTAAAATAGATTGCATCATAGAGAGTGTAGATAGTCATCAAGAATTGTAGTGAGATCTTGATCAGCTGGCAAGTGGGCTAAATAATGGTAATGGCAAATTCAGATAAGTGCGAGATGTTGCATTTGGGGAAACCAAACCAGAATAGAACCTTCACAATGAACAGAGGGACCTAGGAGTATAAAATTCCATGGAAGGCTGCCACACATTGATTCCCAGCTTTGTACTGCACCTCTAATTAAAGATCCCATCCATAAACTACAATAATGTTTATTATTCTTTTCTCTTACCTTCATTATAGATTCTAATATTTTCCCTACAATCGGCAATAGGCTAACAGGTCATGCTTGCCTTTTAACCCTTACAAAGCACAATCACATTTATTATCTTTCTGTAATGCAAATGTTAAACAGGATTTTTTCAGCTAAAATTGAGTTATGTGAATAGCCTTTACGCTTAGGAAATCAATTAATTGCTTAGAAAAATAATTTTGCGCACTTGGAAGAACTAGACCTCATGTCGTGCAACTACAAGGACTTATAGTAATAACAAAAGACAACATTTTCTTCCTCGAGTCATCCCAGATTAGCTCAACTTCTGATAAAATAAACAACTCTTGTTTTCAATATTTTACAGGCTAGCAAGTTTTAGGACATTAAAGGAGATGTGCGGAACAAGTTTATTTACACAGAGGGTGGAACACACTGCTGGGGGTGGGGGGGAAGCAGATATGATAGTGACATTTAAGCTTTTGGCAGGGAATGGAGGAATATGAATCAGAATCAGAATTACCTTTATTGTCATCCAAAAAAAGCAAGTCTTTTGGACGAGATTTCGTCACCCACAGTCCAACAGTAAGAGCAATAAAATAAGCAATTACACAACCACAAACCAACACAAAACAAAAAAAAGAAACATCCATCACAGTGAGTCTCCTCCAGTCACCTCCTCACTGTGATGGAAGGCCAGAATGTCTTTTCTCTTCCCCTGCAGGTGGATAAGAGATGGTCTTTGATTCACGATTGGCATAGGATTATAAGCTGAACTTCCTGTGTTCTATGTTCTTAAGAGGGTAGAGGCACTGATGCGCCTTCATGACTACCTCCACATGCTGGGCCCAAGACATATCATCAGAGATGTTAATGCTCAGGAATATGAAGCTGTTAACTCTGTTCTCCACCGACCCACCACTTTCCTTTTCTGAAGCCAAAGATTAGTTCCTTGGTCTCGTTGATATTAAGTAAGAGATTGTTGTTGTGATATGTTCTATCTCTGCTGTACGCTGGCTCATCACCAGCTGTGATTTGGCCAGCCACTGTGGTAACCTCTGCCGTATCGATATTCCCCATTATAAACTTTCCTCATATAAACTGTTTATGTAATTCAGCTTCGCCAATGTACTGAACTGGCCCCAGCTACTGATGTTGAAATTCCAGATTTTGAGCAATCCAACTGACCACATTTTCTCTATGACTATGCAAGAGATGCAAGAGACCTTCGTTTTCCAATATGTACCTTCTGTGGGACTGGAGAGTCCGTGCCATGCATCTGTTGAGTTGAGCAAGACTTAAAATTCAATTATTCCCTCAGGTTCAACACCTACATAACAAAAGGATGTTTTACTGGTTGGATTAATTCATTTGGGTCTTAATTATTAATTTAATCTTTCTTTTTCAAGTAGCAGGCGACAGCTTCTTCCCCTTTCACTAAATCCCATGCCACCCAATTTCTAATCTTTGCACACTGTTGAGAAGCTGCACACAGTCCAAGGGCAAACATTCTTGCTGCACATTCTCACTGAGTCTCCTTCCTGCTGACCAAAACTGAACTCTGCTCAGCCCACTAACTTTACTTCACAAAGACTGAAGGAGTCTCTACTCAGAAGAAGGCACGGCACTGTGCTAACATGCCCACCTAGAATTCCATGTTTGTGGGGAGTTCAGGTCCAGAGTTGCCTCAGTTCATGCACGAATGACGTTATTACAAATAAGTACATTAAAGAAACATTTGTCACTCATCAGAATAGGGATCCTGAGTGAGATCTTACTTATTCCTTCAATGCGTTACCTACAGTGCACAAGTCTAGTTAGAAATAGAGTTCACGCTGTTAAATTAAACTGCTATTGCATGAGGTGAAGTGCTGGAACTAGAGATTAAATACACAAAGTGAAATAATTTCTCTCTTTTCAGATAAGGAATGTGCTGCAGTTTTTGTGAGCACTTTCCATTTACTGCATCTTACAGTGAAAAGCAGAGCGTGGAAAAAGCAATCATACTGAGTGGTTTAGGCACATGCCAATGAAAGTAGATGACACTTAATACAGCGAGAGGCAAGCAACAACAGATAAAAGAAGCAAGGTTAAAAAAAAAGAACAAACATCAAATCAGACTATCCAGACTGAGAAGGACTTACAGTATACTGCAGCTGCTTTGAAAACTTCAGTGTAGACCAGTGACAGAAAGTGGCGAGTTATGTGGGTCACAGAATGACATGCCCCTTTAAGCTGTCAACGATGTACAAATCAAGCAAAATGTTTTAATCTTCTTGCTCACAATGAATGAGAATTTTGTAGTGCCATAGTACAGTTGAAAACATTTTTTTAAATTGCATATTTACATAATGTTGGAAGTACAGAAACAAAAGTGACATCCATTTCTATAACGTGGTTAACATAGCAAAACAGCCCAAGATAGTTCACTGGAGTGTGATCAACACTTGTCTTGACAATGACCCACAGGATCGGTGGCCAAAATCATGGGCAGAGGGGTGGGTTTTGAGGAGGAAAGAACGGAATGTGTTTTTAGTGGGAACTAGACCAAGTGGACCCGTTGGGCCCAAACCACTCCTGCATTGGTGCAGCACCCTCTCCTCCCCCACCCCCTCCCTTCCTCCCCCCCCCTCCCTCCCACCCTCTGTCCCTCCCCCCCTCCACCCCTCCACCCTTCCACTCCCCACTCCATCCCCCTCAACCCCCCTTATCCTCCCTCCTCCCACCCTCCCTCCCTTGGCGATAGATATAAATTTTAAAATGTGAATAACTTAAAAAATATAACGTCGATTTCAATGAAACCTTCCATTAGCACCAAAGGGATGACGATGAGTAAGGTGGGCCTAAAATTCTTGCGCTATTGTGTACCGTTTTGGCTGTAGTTCAGGAACAAACAAACAAACAAACAAACAAGAGTTTTAGTATATAGATTCCATAACTCCAGGCCCTTAAGGTATGGTCGCATTGGGTACAACAACAATACTTGGAATTGCAAACGCATCAGAATCAGAAGAGGATAGAAACATGCAGAAAACCACAGAAATGGGGTACGCCATCAAATGGGATTTTATAAATTGTAACATTATGTCGGAGCTTTGTATCATTAAGTCACCTGAGGATCGTGAACAGTAATCCTTTCAATTTGCTTAAACATACTAAAAAGGAACATTTGCAAGATAGGTTTAGACAAAAAAGCCTCTTTACCTTCTCGAGGTTTGGTCAATTTTATAGATGCACCTTTTGAACAGGAATTTCATTCATTGAGAGCGCAAATAGGAAACGGGGCATTGTGTTGTAATATTCAAGTCTTTCATTTCAGTTGATAAAATACATCACAAAAACAATCAACAATATCCCACCCAGTACTATGGTTCCAGGAGGAATATGATTTTGAAAATTAACCCTTTGATCAAATTGTTCCTGAATTTCAATCATGTTGCCTTTACTTGACAATATTTAATGATCAGAATCCTGGCCTTAATTACTATTAATTTAGTTTCAAAATACAGCATGGAAACAGTCCGCCCAGTGATCCCCGCACACTAGCACTAGCACTATCCTACACATACTAGAGACAATTTACAATTTTACCAAGCCACTTAGCCTACGAACCTTTATGTCTTTGGAGTGTGGAAGGAAACCAGAGCTCCCAGAGGAAACCCATGCAGGTCACAGGGAGAACATACAAACTCTGTACAGATAGCACCCGTAGTCAGGATCAAACCCAGGTCTCTGGCGCTGTAGTGCAGCAACTCTACCGCTACGCCACTGTGCCGTCCATAATATCTTGTCAATTTCTTTCTGGGTATTGAGCTCTCACTGGCAACAAGTACTTCTAACGTCCTAAAGTTGGCATTCTTGACTTTGAACTCATGCACTCTTTTAATCGTTACTGGGACCACACTTCACCACGATGTGCCACTGATCTCATCTTCAAAAGCATTAATACAATGCCAACCATTGAACAAGTTGGACCGAAGTACCTGTTTCCATGGTGTATTTTGATTGAATCGGGGGGGGGGGGGGGGGGGAAGAGGGGAGCGAGAGAGAGGGGGGAGCGTTAAAGATGTCTGGTTTGTTAGCTTAGAATGGACAAATGGCCATTTCAACAATATTTGAGCCTATACGTATCTCCATCAGTTAAGAGCTAGGTGCAAGGTAGAACGAGAAAATAACTAATTTGCTTTATTACAGAGTATACATAAATGTAAAACAACAAACTAAATTGTGTATTTTGTGCCAAGTTTAGCTCAGTGACTTGCTACTTTTATGCAAATGACTCTTGACATCAAGACCGCTTGCCTATGCTGGATCACATGCATGTCATGAAATTGAATGCACATTTTTCAATGCTATTCTATTTATACTGTGATTTTGTTTGAGGCAGAAGACCCGAGACACAAAATAAAGCAGTGACTGAAATCTATTCCAACATTTTAACGTAGATGACTCCGTTGTTAAGAGTCAGAGCACAAAATCTTGCCATTTGGTCCAACTTGTGCCTGCCAACCAAGATGCCTACCAGGAATTGTCCTATTTGCTTGCATCTGGTCCATATCTCTCTAAACCTTTCTGTCCACATGCTCATCCAAATGTTTTTTAAACATTGTAACTGCACCCATCCCCATCCAAATACAAATCATTTTTCTATGTGGTAAAAGTTCCCCATCAGATCCCAATTAAATTTACCCCCTCTCACTTTAAAATCTGTGTCCTGTAGTTTAAGAATCGCCTATCCTGGAAAAAGACTCTAGTCATTCACCTCAGATAAGCCCTTTGATTTTATATACATCTTGAAGGTCACCACACAGCCTCTCACACTTCAGGGGGAAAAGCCCCAGCCTTTCCAGTCTGTCCTTATTCATCACGTCCTCCAGTCCACATAACATTCTGGTGTATCTTTATATCCTTCCTTTGTCAAATATCCTTCCTTTGTCCCGCCCCCTGACATCAGTCTGAAGAAGGGTCTCGACCCAAAACGTCACCCATTCCTTCTCTCCTGAGATGCTGCCTGACCTGCTGAGTTACTCCAGCATTTTGTGAATAAATACCTTCAATTTGTACCAGCATCTGCAGTTATTGTCTTATAACATTCTGGTGTATCTTTACTGTTCTCTTTCCAACTTAATAGGAATCTGAGGGATATATTTTTCACACAAAGGGTGGTGGGTCTATGGAACAAGCTGCCAGAAGAGGTAGTTGAGGCAAGGACTATTCCAATGTTTACGAAACAGTTAGACAGGTACATGGATAGGACAGGTATGGAGAGATATGGGCCAAATACAGGCAGGTGGGACTAATGTAGCTCGGACATGTTGGCTGGTGTGGGCAAGTTGGGCCAAAGGGCCCATTTCCACATTTTTTTTATTTAGATTTAGAGATACAGCGCGGAAACAGGCCCTTGGGCCCACTAAGCCCGCACCGCCCAGCAATCCCCGCACATTAACACTATCCTAGGGACAATTGCTTTACATTTACCCAGTCAATTAACCTACATACCTGTACGTCTTTGGAGTGTGGGAGGAAACCGAAGATCTCGGAGAAAACCCACGCAGGTCACGGGGAGAACGTACAAACTCCATACAGACGGCACCCGTAGTCAGGATCGAACCTGAGTCTCCGGCGCTGCATTCGCTGTAAGGCAGCAACTCTACCGCTGCGCCACCGTGCCGCCCTTATTGTTATTACTCTAATATTACTCTATGATGCTAATATCAACCCGACTACAACAAGCCAACAACAAATGCACAAAATACTCCAAGTGCAACCTTACAACTGTCTTGTACAATTGTAACATGATGTCCCAACTCTTGTACTCAATGACCTGACTAACACAAGTCAAGCATGACAAACACCTCCTCCATCGCCCTCTCTACATGTGTTGCCACTTTCAGGGAACGATGTAAATGTACACTTAGGTCTCTAACAAGCAAGTGTGATTCGTATTTACTGCAGTTTAAAAAAAATCATAGTACAAAGCTGGTGCTTATTCCTGAACCACACCTGCCAGCTTACACTGCTGCCGATCCAACTGGGACTCAGAAAGTCAAGGGGATTGAAGTTCACTGGTAGGTCATTCTGGTTTTTGTTTGGCCTATGGATGCTGCAAACTCCACTCCTCCCCAAAACACCTAGAATGGCATGAAGTGATGAAATGCATCACATCATCCCAAGAGTCATCTCTTGAATCTACTCCTGGATCGTCACTGTCATAGAAGTACCGCAAGATATGGAAGGCTACTTCAAAGAAGTTACAAATGTAAATTCTAGATTCCTTCAACTGTTCCACAAAAAGGTAGGAGTAAATGAGAATGTGGGGGAAAATGAGATAACTAGAAATAGAGCATAGAAGAGTGCAGCACAAGAACAGGCTCTTCGGTCCACAAAGTTTGTTAATGAACACTATGCCAAGATCATCACTTATCTACCTTCACATAGCCCATATCCCTCTATTCCCTGCATATCAATTTGGCTATACAAAAACCTCCTAAATGCCACTAACGTTTCTGGTTCTACCACCATCTCCGGCAGTGCATTCCAGGCACTCACCACCCTCTGTGTAAAAGAAAAACCTGCCTTGCACATCTCCTTTAAACTCTGCCCCTCTCACCTTAAAGCTATGCCCTCTAGTATTTGATTTTTCCATCCTGGGAAAACAATTCTGGCTGTCTGCCCTATCTACGCCTCTTATAATGTTGTATACTTCTACCAGGTTTCCCCCCAACTCCGGCGTTCCAGAGAAAATAATTCAAGTCTGCCTAACCGCTCCATGTAGCCAATACCCGCTATTCAAGCGATCATTTTGGCAAACTTCCTTTGCACCCTTTCCAAACCCTCCACAACTGTCTAGTAATGGGACGACCAGAACTGCATGCAATACTCCAAATGCAGCTTAATCAGTCCTATAAAGCTGCTTCATGACTTCCTGACACTAATACTCAATACTCCAACCTGTAAAAGCAAGCATATCATAAGCCTTCTTTACCACTCTATCTACTTGTGTTGCCAATTTCAGGGAGTTATGGACTTGGACCCCAAGATCCTTCTGTACAACAATGCTGTTAAGGGTCATGCTGTTAATTGTATATTTACCACTTACATTTCACCTTCCAAAGTGCAACACCCCATGCTTGCATGGATTAAAATCCATCTGCCATTTCTCTGCTCATTTACATGCTGCTGTATACTTTGACTGTGTGTGTGCGTGTGTGTGTGCGCGCGTGTGCGTGTGCGTGCGCGCGTGTGTCTCTCTCTCTATATATAAGGTTTTGCTATCTTGACATCCAAAAGCTGGTATCAAGGTAAAATAAATTGCAATAACAGATTTACAATCTGGATATGCTGATCATTTTAAATCTGGTTAAATTGACAGAATGTCAACACTTCCATAAGGCTCAGGAGCAGAATTGGACCATTCTGCCCATCGTGTCTGCTTTGCCATTTGACCATAGCTGATCTATTTTTCCCTTCTCAGGCCATTCTCCTCACTTCTCCCTGTAACCTTTGATGCCCTTACTAAACAAGAACCTATCAATCTCCATTTAAAAAAAATATGCAAAGACTCCACCTCCACTGCCATCAGTGCCAATGAATTTCACAGATTCAACACCCTCTGGCCAAAGAAATTCCTCATCCCCATTCTAAAGAATGTCCTTTTATTCTGAGGTTGTGCCCTATGGTCCCAGGCTCTCTCACTACTGGCATCTTCCTCTCCACATCCACTGTATCCAGGCCCTTCAATATTCCTCCACAGAACAAAAGAAAAATCTATTTAGCATTATACTTTACTTTAGACTTTACTTTCGAGATACGGCGCAGAAACAGGCCTTTCGGCTCACCGAGTCCTTGCCGGCCAGCAATCACTCTGTACACTAACATTATCGTACACACGAGGAACAATTTTACAATCTTACCTAGGCCAATTAACCTACAAACCTATACATCTTTGGAGTGTGGGAGGAAACCACGCGATCACAGGGAAAATGTACAAACTCTGTACGGACAGCACCTGTAATCAAAATCAAACCCGGATCTCTGGCGCTGTGAGGCAGCAGCACTACCACTATGCCACTGTGCTGTCCTTGTTTATTTTCAAGAAACTTCAATTTTAAAAAGGGTAGTCAAAAGGTAGTCATTTCTCGACCTTGCCTGGTCTGACATCACTTCCATTCTTCCAGATCCTTCCGCTGGTTATTGTTGGTTGTTCATCCAGTATTACCCAGCTGTGGCACTAGGTTCTTCCCATGAAGATGTCGTCTGCACCATTTAGGGATTAGTACGATTACGTCACAAGGACCAATAAATGAATCTACTTAGTCCCTATACACATCCCACAGAAATGGAAGGGCACCCTCAACTCTTAAATTCCCTTCATGTTTTCACCTACATTACTGACAGAGTGCTCAACTTATGCAATTATTTAAAACGTTTCACCACCCTCCCTTCAATAGTTTGTGCAGGAGAAATAGAAATCAGATGAGATGTGAAAGGGTAGATCTTTACTTGTTCAGTCAATTTTCCAAATGAAAAACAACAAAAATTTAAAAGTCAATAAGTTACTCCATCTGTGTTGGTAATTAGATAAGGTCACTGTTGATTGTTTACACCTGTGAAACAGGTTTTAATTTCAATCACCTGCAACAAGACACGGGGAGAACAAGTTTAACGTTCAATTGCATCTCAAATGTTCCGTCTGCACTTGGCAAATTTGGGCTGGGGATTTGGATGAAGGGATTAAAAGTACCATTAGCAAATTTGCAGATGATACAAAGTGTGAACTGTGAGGAAGATACTATGAGGTTGCAGGGTGACATGGACAGGTTGTGTGAGTGGGCGGATGCATGGCAGAAACAGTTTAATGTGGATAAGTGTGAGGTAAGAATAGGAAGGCAGATTATTATCTGAATGGTGTCAAGTTAGGAAAAGGGGACGTACAACGAGGTCTGGGTGTCCTAGTGCATCAGTCACTGAAATTAAGCATGCAGGTACAGCAGGCCTTCATAACAAAGAGTTGAGTATAGGAGCAAAGAGGTCCTTCTGCAGTTGTACAGGGCCCTAGTGAGACCGCACCTGGAGTACTGTGTGCAGTTTTGGTCTCCAAATTTGAGGAAGGATATTCTTGCTATTGAGGGCGTACAGCGTAGGTTTACTAGGTTAATTCCCGGAATGGCGGGACTGTCATATGTTGAAAGACTGGAGCGACTAGGCTTGTATACACTGGAATTTAGTAGGATGAGAGGGGATCTTATCAAAACGTATAGGATTATTAAGGGGTTGGACACGTTAGAGGCAGGAAACATGTTCCCAATGTTGGGGGAGTCCAGAACCAGGGGCCACAGTTTAAGAAAAAGGGGTAGGCCATTTAGAACGGAGATGAGGAAAAACATTTTCAGTCAGAGAGTTGTGAATCTGTGGAATTCTCTGCCTCAGAAGGCAGTGGAGGCCAATTCTCCGAATGCATGCAAGAGAGAGCTAGATAGAGCTCTTATAGACAATAGACAATAGGTGCAGGAGTAGGCCATTCAGCCCTTCGAGCCAGCACCGCCATTCAATGCGATCATGGCTGATCACTCTCAATCAGTACCCCGTTCCTGCCTTCTCCCCATACCCCCTCACTCCGCCATCCTTAAGAGCTCTATCCAACTCTCTCTTGAAAGCATCCAACGAACTGGCCTCCACTGCCTTCTGAGGCAGAGAATTCCACACCTTCACCACCCTCTGACTGAAAAAGTTCTTCCTCATCTCCGTTCTAAATGGCCTACCCCTTATTCTTAAACTGTGGCCCCTTGTTCTGGACTCCCCCAACATTGGGAACATGTTATCTGCCTCTAATGTGTCCAATCCCCTAATTATCTTATATGTTTCAAAAAGATCCCCCCGCATCCTTCTAAATTCCAGTGTATACAAGCCCAATTGCTCCAGCCTTTCAACATACTATGGCGAGTCCGAAACTTGTTGGTTGTAGACGAAGTTTATTGCAGCCGCAATACACGAACACAGAGTTAAACAACAAGGTACAGGACAACCAATACAAACTTACTGTCTTCCTTGAAGACTTCGCCGAACTGACTAAAACGGGCGCCAAACGCGCACATGACATCGCTGGCCAATCAGCGATGTCGCTCCCTGGACCAATCCCCATGGTCGCGTTCCCACGTGACCTCGCTGGCCAATCCGAGGGTTCGACGACCTGGACCATTCTCTATGGTCGCTACATGACCCCCCCCAGAACCCGAGGTGCGGAACCTAGCAGGGAGCCGGATTTCGCGACCATAACGAGTACGGAGAGGGACAGCCGGAACCACAGGAGCCGGAGGTTCCGGACTTGGTGGAACGGCCGGAACGAGAGGTTCTGGAGGAACTACCGGCACGGGGGGTCCTGGAGGAACTGCCGAAACGGGGGGTCCTGGAGGAACTGCCGGAACGGGGGGTCCTGGAGGAACTGCCGGAACGGGGGTTTCCGGACTGGGCGGAACTAACGGAGGTCGGCCTCTCCTAGGGGTTTGACCGACCAGGACTGGTTGATCCGGGTCCAAATGGGCCGGTTTGAGCCGGGACACCGAGACGAGTTCACTCTTGCCGCCCATGTCTAAGGTGAAAGTAGCCGTCCCCTTACGTAAAACACGGAACGGCCCTTGATAGACCCTCTGCAACGGGGCGCGATGGGCATCTTTACGCAGAAAAACAAACTCACAGTCCTTCAGGGAAGACGGTTCATGTACCATGGGACACCCATGACGTGAAGTCGGAACTGGAGCCAGGGAGCCCACCCGTTCCCGGAGAGATGCTAACGCTGATGGGACTGTAGGGAGCAGGTCTGAAGGGTCCGGAAACAGATCTCCGGGTACTCGAAGTGTCGAGCCATATACTAGCTCTGCGGACGACGCACCGAGATCTGGCTTAGGAGCAGTCCGGATGCCTAAAAGAACCCAAGGGAGTTGGTCTACCCAGTCCGGGCCTTCAAGCCTTGCACTGAGGGACGCCTTAAGTTGGCGGTGGAACCTTTCTACGAGTCCATTTGCCTGGGGGTGATATGCAGTTGTGGGTTGTAACTTGGACCCGTACAGTTCCGCCAGCGCGGCCCAGAGGGACGAAGTGAACTGTGGCCCTCTGTCAGTTGTAATAACTGCCGGGACCCCGAAACGAGCTACCCAATGAAGGGCCAAAGTCCTAGCACAAGACGCTGACGAGATATCAAACAATGGGAAAGCCTCTGGCCACCGGGTGAACCGATCCACCACCGTGAGGAGGTGGGTGTAGCCCCGGGAGGAAGGCAAAGGCCCGACCAAATCCACGTGGATGTGGAAAAAACGAAAAGCCGGGACCTCGAAATCCTGTACGGGGGGCTGGACGTGGCGCTGGACTTTAGCGGTCTGACAGGGCACGCAGGAACGTGCCCACCCCGCTACCTGTTTCCGCAGGCCATGCCAGACAAACCTTGCTGCTACCAAGGCAGAGGTGGAGCGGATGGACGGGTGCGCCAGCCCATGAATGGCATCGAAAACCCGGCGTTGAAGGGAGGGCGGTACCACCGGCCTGGGACGAGGAAGAGAAACATCGCACCAGACTTTCGTGCCCTCCGACCCACAAGCTACCTGGGCCAACTTCAATCCCGAAGTGGTGGACCGGTAAGCCGAAACGGTATCCGCTAGGAGCTGTGCCTCCGCAAGCTCCTGGGGATCCACTTCGCAGTCCACCGCCGAAATAGGGGGAAAAGCAGGTCTAGACAGGGCGTCAGCAACGGCATTAAGCTTACCCGCGACATGACGGACATCTGTGGTAAATTCGGAGATAGCAGTTAGATGCCGCTGCTGGCGGGCCGACCATGGGTCAGACAATTTCAAAAAAGCAAATGTTAATGGCTTGTGGTCCGTAAATGCCACAAATGGGCGGCCCTCGAGGAAGTACCTGAAATGACGGACAGCTAAATAGAGAGCTAGAAGCTCTCGGTCAAACGCGCTATATTTCATCTCGGCCGAATTTAGTTGCCGGCTGAAAAACGCTAAAGGCTGCCAACGGCCACCGACCTGCTGCTCCAGAACCCCGCCCACCGCCACGTCAGAGGCGTCAACCGTCAGGCCCGTGGGGGCGGAGGGGCTCGGATGGACCAACATGGTGGCGTCTGCCAAGGCTGCCTTAGCTGCTGTAAAAGCCGACTCTGCAGTCGGGGACCACAACAACTCTACCGGATTCCCCGCAAGGCATTGGAAAAGCGGGCGCAGGACTCGCGCCGCTGCCGGAACAAATCTATGGTAGAAATTAACCATGCCTACGAACTCCTGCAGCCCTTTTACTGTGGTGGGCCTGGGAAAAGCCCGGATAGCCTCTACCTTCTCGGGCAAAGGGGCGGCGCCGGCAGGAGTAATTCTGTGCCCTAGAAAATCGAGAGCAGGCAGGCCGAATTGACATTTGGAGGGTTGGATAATGAGCGCGTGGTCTTGGAGCCGCTGGAACACGGTCCGCAAATGGACCTGGTGTTCCTGCACTGAGGGGCTGGCGACCAGGATGTCGTCCAAATAAATAAACAAAAAGGGTAAACCCCGGCCCACGCGGTCCATCAGTCGCTGGAAAGCCTGTGCCGCGTTCTTTAAACCGAAAGGCATATGCAACCATTCAAACAACCCGAACGGAGTAATAGTTGCAGTTTTCTGTATGTCCTCCGGTCGCACCGGAATCTGATGGTATCCTCGCACCAAATCGATTTTGGAAAACACCACCGCTCCTTCCAGCCCAGATGAAAAGTCCTGTAGGTGCGGTATGGGGTAGCGATCAGCCGTGGTGACAGCATTGAGACGCCGATAATCGCCACATGGCCTCCACCCCCCCAGATGCCTTGGAGACCATGTGTAACGGCGAGGCCCACGGGCTGTCAGACTGACGGACAATTCCCATTTCCTCCATCTTCCTGAACTCCGCCCTTGCCACCACCAGTTTGTCTGGCGGTAGTCTCCTGGCCCGAGCGAAAACGGGAGGGCCTTCGGTGCGGATGTGATGGACCACACCGTGCTTAGCCGAAGGTGCGTCAAAACGTTGGACGAGCAGCTCTGGGAACTCTGCCAGAATCGCAGCATACGAGTCGGGGGCTGCGACGACGGCCTGGACAGTAGGGCTGGGCGAGGAGGCGATTGTCGGAGCGACGTGCTCATCTTCGGCAGAGGGTCGGAGGTCGTTACCGCGGACATCAGGAACCAGTGAAAAAGCCCAGAGAAAATCTGCGCCCAGGATCGCTTGTTTGACGTCGGCTATGATGAATGGCCATTCGTACGTGCGGAGGCCTAACACAAGGGACATCTTCCGTGTACCGAAAGTGCGAATTGGGCTGCCATTAACCGCGATGAGGGTGGGACCTGTCTTACCCGATCTGGTTTCGAGGTCGGTCGGCGGCACTATGCTGACGATGGCTCCCGTGTCTACCAAAAATTCTGTGTCCG
Organism: Rhinoraja longicauda; assembly: GCF_053455715.1. Taxonomy (NCBI): domain Eukaryota; kingdom Metazoa; phylum Chordata; class Chondrichthyes; order Rajiformes; family Arhynchobatidae; genus Rhinoraja; species Rhinoraja longicauda. Next base: position 81,147,938 of record NC_135954.1, read on the forward strand.
TGAATCGATCATGGACATAGAGGCGCCGGTTCTGGCCAATCGTAACTGCCCCTATGTACGATCGGCCGAGGCATTTCCCGCGAAGGTACAAGGCAAACGACAGTTGCGGGATTCGTTACCCCATCGTAGGTGATAATAGCACCAGCCGCGCTTGTGCGGATCTTTTTGGCGGGCTTTCGAAGAATTGGCGGGAGACGTGGCGCCATCTTGCCGTCGCTGTGGCCTGGTCACCGATGTCGAGACTTTGTTGATTGAACCACTCGCCTTGTTTTTTGCCGCTATGAGCGCGTCCGCTTTCGCTGCATATGCTTCGGGGTCCTTAAAAGAACAATCCGTGAGCAGCAGTCGGACATCCTCGGGAAGTTTCTCGCGGAATGCCTGTTCAAACATCGGGCAATCCGTATGCTCACCGGCTAGCATCATCATTTCGGCCATGAGGACGGAAGGCAGTTGGTCTCCAAGATCCGGTAGGTGCAGAAGTTTTGCCGCACCACCATGCTTATTAAACCCGAAGGTTCGCAGTAATACCTTCTTCATGGCCTCGTACTTGTCTTCCGCAGGTGAATTTACGATGAACCGCATCACGCGCTTGGTTGTGTCCGGCGATAGAGCGCTGACGAGGTAGAAGTACTTTGTGGATTCGTCCGACACCACCTTTATATGGAATTGAGCCTCGGCGTGGATAAACCAAGCTTGCGGTGCGTACGTCCAAAATAACGGAAGATGGACGCCCGCCGCGCTTGACTCCGGTGTGCCCTGCTCGGTCATCGTCAACGAGGCGTCGGGTTCCTGCTCAGTCGGTGATCGTCCAGATCACGTCGGGGTCACCAATATGGCGAGTCCGAAACTTGTTGGTTGTAGACGAAGTTTATTGCAGCCGCAATACACGAATACAGAGTTAAACAACAAGGTACAGGACAACCAATACAAACTTACTGTCTTCCTTGAAGACTTCGCCGAACTGACTAAAACGGGCGCCAAACGCGCACATGACATCGCTGGCCAATCAGCGATGTCGCTCCCTGGACCAATCCCCATGGTCGCGTTCCCACGTGACCTCGCTGGCCAATCCGAGGGTTCGACGACCTGGACCATTCTCTATGGTCGCTACAATACGACAGTCCCGCCATTCCGGGAATTAACCTAGTGAACCTACGCTGCACGCCCTCCATAGCAAGAATATCCTTCCTCAAATTTGGAGACCAAAACTGCACACAGTACTCCAGGTGCGGTCTCACCAGGGCCTGGTACAACTGTAGAAGGACCTCTTTGCTCCTATACTCAACTCCTCTTGTTACGAAGGCCAACATTCCATTGGCTTTCTTCACTGCCTGCTGTACCTGCATGCTTCCTTTCATTGACTGATGCACTAGGACACCCAGATCTCGTTGTACTCCCCCTCCTCCTAACTTGACACCATTCAGATAATAATCTGCCTTTCTATTCTTACTTCCAAAGTGAATAACCTCACACTTATCTACATTAAACTGCATCTGCCATGTATCCGCCCACTCACACAACCTGTCCAAGTCACCCTGCAGCCTTATTGCATCTTCCTCACAATTCACACTACCCCCCAACTTAGTATCATCTGCAAATTTGCTAATGGTACTTTTAATCCCTTCGTCTAAGTCATTAATGTATATCGTAAATAGCTGGGGTCCCAGCACCGAACCTTGCGGTACCCCACTGGTCACTGCCTGCCATTCCGAAAGGGACCCATTTATCCCCACTCTTTGCTTTCTGTCTGTCAACCAATTTTCTATCCATGTCAGTACCCTACCCCCAATACCATGTGCCCTAATTTTGCCCACTAATCTCCTATGTGGGACCTTGTCGAAGGCTTTCTGAAAGTCGAGGTACACCACATCCACTGACTCTCCCTTGTCAATTTTCCTAGTTACATCCTCAAAAAATTCCAGTAGATTTGTCAAGCATGATTTCCCCTTCGTAAATCCATGCTGACTCGGAATGATCCCGTTACTGCTATCCAAATGCTCAGCAATTTCGTCTTTTATAATTGACTCCAGCATCTTCCCCACCACTGATGTCAGACTAACTGGTCTATAATTACCCGTTTTCTCTCTCCCTCCTTTCTTAAAAAGTGGGATAACATTTGCTATCCTCCAATCCACAGGAACTGATCCTGAATCTATAGAACATTGAAAAATGATCTCCAATGGTTCCACTATTTCTAGAGCCACCTCCTTAAGTACTCTGGGATGCAGACCATCAGGCCCTGGGGATTTATCAGCCTTCAGTCCCATCAGTCTACCCAAAACCATTTCCTGCCTAATGTGGATTTCCTTCAGTTCCTCCATCACCCTAGGTTCTCCGGCCCCTAGAACATTTGGGAGATTGTGTGTATCTTCCTCAGTGAAGACAGATCCAAAGTAACGGTTTAACTCGTCTGCCATTTCTTTGTTCCCCATAATAAATTCCCCTGCTTCTGTCTTCAAGGGACCCACATTTGCCTTGACTATTTTTTTCCTCTTCACGTACCTAAAAAAACTTTTGCTATCCTCCTTTATATTATTGGCTAGTTTACCCTCGTACCTCATCTTTTCTCCCCATATTGCCTTTTTAGTTAACTTTTGTTGCTCTTTAAAAGAGTCCCAATCCTCTGTCTTCCCACTCTTCTTTGCTATGTTATACTTCCTCTCCTTAATTTTTATGCTGTCCCTGACTTCCCTTGTCAGCCACAGGTGTCTCTTACTCCCCTTAGAGTCTTTCCACCTCTTTGGAATAAATTGATCCTGCAACCTCTGCATTATTCCCAGGAATACCTGCCATTGCTGTTCTACCGTCTTCCCTGCTAGGGCCTCCTTCCAATCAATTTTGGCCAGCTCCTGCCTCATGCCTCTGTAATCCCCTTTGCTATACTGTAATACCGACACTTCCGATTTTCCTTTCTACCTTTCCATTTGCAGAGTAAAACTTATCATGTTGTGATCACTGCCTCCTAATGGCTCTTTTACCTCTAGTCCCCTTATCAGATCAGGATCATTACACAACACTAAATCCAGAATTGCCTTCTCCCTGGTAGGCTCCAGTACAAGCTGTTCTAAGAATCCATCCCGAAGGCACTCTACAAACTCTCTTTCCTGGGGTCCATTTCCAACCTGATTTTCCCAGTCTACCTGCATGTTGAAATCTCCCATAACCACCGTAGCATTACATTTTTGACACGCCAATTTTATCTCCTGATTCAACTTGCACCCTATGTCGAGGCTACTGTTTGGGGGCCTATAGATAACTCCCATTAGGGTCTTTTTACCCTTACAATTTCTCATTTCTATCCATACTGATTCAACATCTCCTGATTCTATGTCACCCCTTGCAAGGGAATGAATATCATTCCTTACCATCAGAGCAACCCCACCCCCTCTGCCCACCTGTCTGTCTTTTCTATACGTTGTGTACCCCTGAATATTCAGTTCCCAGCCCTGGTCCTCTTGTAGCCATGTCTCAGTGATCCCTACAACATCATACTTGCCCATGACTAACTGAGCCTCAAGCTCATCCACTTTATTTTTTATACTACGCGCATTTAAGTACAACACTTTAACTTCTGTATTTTCCTCCCCTCTCACATCGTTCACAATTGGCCCTGCCCTTAATTTCTTTTCCCCTCTAGAACTTCTGTTCCCATTTTTCCGAGAGTCTTTTGCAATATCTCCTGTATTCCCTTTTACCTCATCTTCATATTCACAATTTGTTAACCCCTCCCCCCCACTACTTAGTTTAAAGCCACAGGTGTCACACTAGCAAACCTGCCTGCCAGAATGTTTGTCCCCCTGCTGTTAAGATGCAACCCATCCCTTTTGTACAAGTCACCCCGAGCCCAGAAGAGATCCCAGTGGTCCAGAAATCTAAATCCCTGCTCTCTGCACCAGCCCCTCAGCCATAAATTCATACCCTCTATCTCTCTGTTCCTGGCCTCACCAGCACGAGGTACCGGTAGCAGTCCAGAGATAACCACCTTCGACGTCCTACTTCTCAGTGTTTTTCCCAACTCTCTAAACTCCCGCTGTAGCACCTCCTTCCTCTTCCGCCCGACGTCATTCGTGCCCACGTGCACAACGACTTCAGGTTGATCGCCTTCCCTCACTAGGATTTTCTGAAGCCGGTCTGTGATGTGTTGAACCCTGGCACCAGGGAGGCAACAGACCATCCTCAAGTCCCTCCTGCTGCCACAGAATCTTCTGTCTGTCCCTCGGACTATGGAGTCACCGACCACTACGGCTCTTCCAGACTTCGGTCTCCCCTGTCGAGTATCCTTGCCAACAGGTCCGCCACTCGGACTGGAAACGTCTTCTGCCCCGACCGTTCCCAAGAGGGTATACCTATTTGCAATAGGCACAGCCACTGGGGTCTCCTGTAGTCCACGTCCACGTCCACTCCCCCCTGAAACAGTCTCCCACCTTCGCTCGATCTGGACCCTTGGCGTGACAGCCTCACAATAGGTCCTGTCGAGGAAACTCTCGCATTCCCGGATGGCCCTGAGGTCATCCAACTGCCTCTCCAACTCCACCACACGTCCCTTCAGGAGCTCTTAAGGATAGCGGAGTCAGGTGATATGGGGAGAAGGCAGGAACGGGGTACTGATTGAGCCATGATCACATTGAATGGCGGTGCTGGCTCAAAGGGCCGAATGGCCTACTCCTGCACCTATTGTCTATTGTCTATTCACAAGAAGTTTTTGCCATGGTGGTTTTGGGCATAATCTTGAAAACCATTCGGATAGGCAAGCAGCAAAGGAAATGGGTGCCAAATAATGTGAAAGCAACAAAGTGAAGAAAGCAAAACACAAAATATTTAGAAACATTTTCAATGAGATGGCATATTCACCAATTTATCAGTTTGTCACAGGGGATGCATCAGTAAAAGTAAATGCGTAGGAAAGAACTGCAGATGCTGCTTTAAAATCAAAGGTAGACACAAAATGCTGGAGTAACTCAGCGGGAAAGGCAGCATCTCTGGAGAGAAGGAATGGGTGACGTTTCGGGTCGAGACCCTTCTTCAGACTGATGTCAGGGGAGTGGGTGGGACGGAGATAGAATGTAGTCGGAGATGGTAAGACTGGTGGGAGAACTAAGGAGGAGGGAATGGAGATGGAGGGAAAGCAAGGACTATATGAATTTAGAGAAGTCAATGTTCATACCGCTGGGGTGTAAGCTACCCAAGTGAAATATGAGCTGTTGTTCATCCAATGAGATTAGTAGGTTAAGGCGGACTGAGCGGTGGTGCGGCGAGACCAAGCGCAGGCTTGGCGATTGTTTCACTGTGCACCTCCACTCAATCCGCCTTAACCTACCTGATCTCCCGGTTGCTCAGCACTTTAACTCCCCCTCCCATTCCCAATCTGACCTTTCTGTCCTGGGCCTCCTCCATTGTCAGAGTGAGGCCCAGCGCAAATTGGAGGAACAGCATCTCATATTTTGCTTGGATAGCTTACACCCCAGCAGTATGAACATTGACTTCTCTAACTTCAATTGCCCTTGCTTTCCCTCTCTCTCTCCATCCCCTCCCCCTTCCCACTTCTCCCACCACTTACTATCTCCACTACATTCTATCTCTGTCCCATCCACTCCCCGACATCAGTCTGAGGAAGGGTCTCGACCCAAAACATCACCCATTCCTTCTCTCCAGAGATGCTGCCTGTCCCGCAAATAAAAATGGTTGGTTACAATTCATAATTGACATTTAATTCTTGCCACCAAGAAAACACACATACTTGTGCATAATACAATAAATTCAACTCAATCTAGCAAGCCTATAACAACAGCTTGCTTCTCTAGTTGAACAACATAATATAAATAAATTACCAGGTTTACTTCCAAGATAATGACATTGATCCAGGCTTTCACCATAGTTAAAGGCTGAAGTTGAGTTCAGAGATACAGGTGAAAACAGGCCTTTCAACCCACCGAGTATGCGCTGACCAGCGATCACACCGTACACGAGCACTATCACTATCCTACACTCTAGGGACCATTTATAATTTAACAAAAGCCAATTATCCTACAAACATGTACGTCTTTGGAATGTGAGAGGAATCCGCAGCACCAGGAGAAAACCCACGCAGGTCACGGGGAGAACATACAAACTCCGTACAGACAGCACCCATAGACGAGATCAAACCCAGGTCTCTGGTGCTGTGAGGCAGCAACTCTACTGCTGCGCCACTGTGCCACCCACTTTACAAATCTTCGATTGCTAGATATAGAATGTAGAGCAGCCTTGTGTTGTCCCTCAAATGTGAGATTTGAAAGTATCTTGAGAAAAAAAAATCCATTAATTGGGGAAAAAAACCTATTGAAGCATTAAGGAACCTTAAACATTTTCAGCATTCACTCCCCATATCAAGCTCAAAATCCATGTCTATAAAGGCTATCTCCTTCAAGAAAGCTGCAACTCATTGTCTCCTTTCGATGTTAGCTCCCCTTTCACTATTCCCTTTGCACCTTTCCTACATCCAATTTATGCAGCCAGTATTTGATTGAAAGATAAAGTATGGAAACAGTATTTTGGTTCACCAAGTCCGCACTGAATAACACCAAAATGTAATCTAGAATAACAGAAGCAGCATAAGGATATTGCAAGCAAACAAAGTGAAGTAGTGGATCTACCCAGAACATTGGCAACATGCCTACCAAACACCACACTTCCCCATTAAAAAAAAACCTGTAATTAACTCACTGGCCACACACTTGTCTGTGCAAGGTGCTTCAAGTGGGAATCATCTTATTAAATACAAGTCAAGCCTCCATTTTATCTAACATTTCTTAATTATTTCTTTCAAACTTCCAGGAACAAAATAACAGGCGAACAAGCAACAATATTAGGAAGTATAAATAAGTAAATAGATAAGAAAGCAACAGCTGCAGTAAGCTCCCCTGTTTGTGATTGTTTCTATCAGCCATTGGTTGAGATTGAACACAACACAAAGTGCTGGGGCAACTCAGCAGGTCAGGCAGCATCTGGGGAGATTGAACTATTGTTTCATGATTACATATACTTACATTTGAAGTTCCAAGATACCGAATTGTGCAATTAGGCTGTAAATCATGCCAAACAGAATTGAATCCAAACTGGAGATGCAACTAGGTTTTGGGCAATGTAACTGTACAGAGTAGATATTAGACATGCAATGACAAGCCAAGCATACCACCCTCCCGTTTTGGTGCTGAGGCTGGAAGTCAGCTGAACTATGGCTCAGTGCAGCTGAACTATGGCTCCCACTCAGTACGTGCACACCCAGACATGCGTATGAGCGGGAGTGGAAAACTGCAGTAGATGCAAGGAAGGGGTCAGGAGTTAGGACCCAGCAACATCGTGAACGCCCACTCTGAAATACACAGAAACTGCTCACGTTTTGTGAGAATTGGCGAGGGCGGGGAGAGATCAATAGAAATATCTGGTTTGGACGATAGATAGCGCAACATTACATGTGATTTTTAATGACTTAATGCAATGTGTTTAGATGATTGTGTGGACAAAATAAAAGTTTGGATAAGTTTTTATTTTAGTTAATTTGCAAAGTTTTTTTTCTTACCGTGTTTATTTCCAAAGTCAAACTCCGAATCGCATATTTTAAATAGTTGAATTTCTCCCTGTTACTTTTACTTTGGGATGTTTTGTGCTCAAGCTTTTTGCGACAACTTTTGTTTGGTGCAAGCTTTTTTTTGGTTTGTCTTGCAGGATCTGACTCTTTTTTTTGTGAATGAACTCTCTCTCTCTCCCCCCATGAAAGTTTCAGATTATTTTTTGAATGAACTCCTTCCCCTTGGTCTCTCGCGGCTCGCTGCATTTGACCTTTTTTTGTGAATGAACTTTTCCCTCCCCCACGTCCCCTCTCGCCTGCTGGCTGGCTGTACCTGTTATGTTGTTTTTTTGTGAATGAATGTGTCCCTCCCCCACAATCTCTTGCTGTCTGGTTTTGTTGACTTTGCATCCTCCCCTCTCTCTTGTGAAATAAATTCTCCTTCCCTCACTTTGAAAGGGCTCTCTCTCTTTCTCTCTCCCACTCTTTCGCCTGGAGGGAAACTGTTGCTCTATGAATAAACATATCAATCAGCTGAAAAGCAGCCCGCACCATTGGTTCACTCACCAAAGCCATGCAAATCTGTCTGGTCATGCACAAAGCGCCACCCCCCGTTGCTGCGGGAACTATTCTTCCTGCCTGATTAGACAGCTTGAAAACTGTTGCTCAGATTATATTAAAGAAACAGTGGGAAAGAGACGAGGGTATTTTTTTTTTTTTATGAAGTCGAAAACGGCCAACCGCAGAACTTTTAACTCACTTTGTATTTCTCGAACCAAAATGCCTCTTTTTGTTTGCAAAAGCAACGCTTCAACATGCAAGCTTTGCAGATGCTAAAGAGCTAAACAGCATACGCGTTATAAAATAAAATAAAAACACATCTGCAGGCTTGTCGGAAACGTCACTGTTGCTCGGGGTTTTGTGAGTCCTGCAATCATTAAACAACACCAGGGAAGGTCAGAAATGTTGCAATTGTTGCTGTGCTTTCCGATTTGAGTTTCCTTTTTTTTTACTCTTAACGCTCAGTTTCCAAATTGAAGATAGTGTTCTTTGGTTCTTGGCAGATGTGGCGAATCGCGCCGTCGGGCAACTGGGGGGGAAGCTCGGATAACTTGAATAAATGATCGATGTTGTGAGGCAGAAATTATGCAGTCAGTTTAATGTGCACTCCGGACCCAGAAAAGAAGTACTGTTTCGCTCGCACTGATTTTAAACCTGGACTTTGCATTGAGGTGAAGCTGTTCTCGGTTGCAATCAAAAGACTCTGCAACTTGATTTAAACCACCAATGTCGCCGTCTTCTCTTTCAAGGACAAGTATTATATATGATTAACACCATATTATTTTAAACTCTCCCTCCACATCTCCCATTTACAGAGGCGTTGCAAAACTAGGTTAGTCTTCGCGGAAGAAAGCCTGTATCTTTAATCAAGTAAGAGGAGTGAGTGATTGACGGATGGAAATTGGAGCCGATGAAATAGACAGGCGACCAATGAGAGAGATCCGTGAGAAAACACTGGAGGCCCCTGGAGGAGAAGCAAAGGAAAAACGAGTGAATTGAGCACAATCATAGGTCTGGGCTGTCTTGAAAGGACTTACATCAACTAATTCATGCTATTTACCAAATCTGACGGGGATATTTATAGGCGATCGCACTACACCCATTCAGGTGAGACCCTGTTCAACTTTTGCAAGCCTCTAGAGAGCATTGCGTGATACAGCTTTGCAGAAATAATAATAATGGGAATGAATAAAACGCTCTCCATCTCGTCCCGTTATCTGCATATAGGGACACATTTGGGAATCCCACGCTGATCGCCATTACCAGTTTACTGTGTACTGCCCGGGTCTGCAAAAACCCTTTATATCGGGAGATGCGAACGCACACTGACAGACAGATAATTGTGAAGTGCAAGGATAGGATCAGTTTATCTGCTTGTGTGTGTGTGTATATCGGTGTCGTCTTGCCAACCTTCCCCCCAACGCCGCTAATTCCGTGCAGTTTGTCCATGTTTTCAGGCCGATCTCTATCTCTCTGGAACAGGTTGGGGCGGTATAGTCTTTGAGATTTTTTTTTTTGTGAATGGTGCGCTGCAGGCTAATTACTTATGCAAGTTCAGGCGGTCCATTCAAGGATTTTCTTTGGCCATCTTGTGTGTCATTGTAGGCTGATCGAGTCCGTCAAGGCACAGTCTCTCTCTAAATGCTGAAGAATAAAGCGAGCTTGCGATGAGCTGCGGAATGGACGGATACTACGACCAGCAAGTGCCTTACATGGTGACTCCTGTAAGTGATCTGACAAGTGGATTAGTATAAAACAAAAACTTGACGGACGATTTTAAAAATTAACATTGCACTTTTACGAACAGTCATCACTATAACTTCAGCTGCACACCCATTTAAAAAAATATATACTTGCAACAACAAAAAAGGCACTTGTGGAGATTAACACACCTTTTTTAAATAAGTGAATATCTGAGGCTTTAGAACCTGAACCCATCTCCCAACCCCACCACTCTCCCATACCTTTCCAGCCTACATCAGAGCTGGCTAAAGCATTTCCCAAGTTGTACCTCAACTCGACCAGACTATAAATTGCCATCATAATGAGAAATTATGCAATGCCACAGAAGTAGGTAGAAGCTTCAACAAAGTCAGCAGGACATAAAACAGCTGTTCACTATTTGTAAACCAGGGCCGTCCTGTTGCAAATACCAGCAGAGGAAACGCAGCTTATTTACTGTGTTTGACAAATGTAGAACTACATTTTCCTTTATGTATCACTGTGGCTGTATAACATGCTACATTGCCTCACTTACACCAAACAGGTCCTTTATGTTTTCATATTTCAAAAACATCTTCAGTTATTTTGACATCCTATACAACATTCGCGTGACTGCTAAATACAAATTGATGAAATGGTTTGCCACAGATAGTTGAAAAAGAAAACACATCCACGTGGTGGTCCGAGATCAAGTTTTCACTTGTTTTTATCAACATTAAGCTCCCAAAGTACATATCCTTGCCAAAGCCAGTCGTACTGATTTTGAGGGTTTTTTATCGTCTCAACCCGGAGTGAAGTCCCAGCGACATGCGTTGTATACTTTCCGTGCAGTAGATGTGTTTGGCTCCACGTTTTAACAAACATTTCGTCTTCTGTAGAAACCGCATGGAGGGAAATTTAGTGAAAGGACAAGTGAAAGGAAAAGGAAACTCGTTGACACAGATTTAGCTCAAGATTCAGAAGGTAACTTTTTTTTTCAAAATGAAATATCTCCCGTCTACTTTATAGCGTCCCTAATCATTATTTGCATTAGAAATATTTCAAAATATATATATTGGCGTTATCTCTGTCACTAGTATTTGTAAGCAAAAGTTTACAAATCCACGTATGTCATCTACTGTGAAATAAATGCATTCATAGTTTATATAATCAGTCTCTGTGGGACAGGTTGTACACATTTTTTCTGCTTAATGTCGAGTTTTAGTCTTTGCACAGTATGTTCAGTAACTTCACAATATATGTGGTGATTGAGAATATATATATTTAAAACCAAGGAGATGATGCATAGTGAGAGGGAGCCGTTTAACATCCGATGCATGAGGCTTGGGATCTGATCAATATTGCTATTTAAGATACTCGTCCAATTTTTACAGCATTATAAAGAGATACTGTTCCATCATATTGAATGTTAGCACAAGGTTATTAGAAATCCATTTCACGAGTTTCTGCTGACTTGATTTCAGATTGCGTTTTACAAATAAGATCACTATTGCTTCTTTAAACAATGGTTTGGCTTTTTGTTTTAATTCTCTCTGTATCTTGCAGAACTGTTCCAGGATTTGAGTCAGCTGCAGGAAACGTGGCTCGCAGAAGGTAAGAAAACTGTCTCATCCCTGGGAGATAGAATTGGAAAAAAAACGTAGAAAATAAATACAATTGCGACGCCTAAAAGTTGCGTTCCTAACGTGAAGCCCAATTAATTGAGCTCAAAAAGAGCCACCTCATGTGTCATGCATACATTATAGACTGTGATTAGTCTGCCTTGGGGAACTCAGGGCTGATCTTCCCAGTGTCATCACAGATTACCAGGAGAAATTGCTTCCAGTATACAATCACATCTGCTTTTGGGGGGAAGATCTGCAGCCGCCCAGACAGCTAGACTTAAGTTTGAAAGCACCATTTAGTTTTGACTGGCGATGATTTCACTTGATCAATCTTCATTGCTGCCGGAGAATCTTTTGAGCCTGAATTATTAAGCTGCATCTGAACTCCGATGGTGCCAAAAAACGAGCTTTGATGTTCTTTAGGTGTTGTTTTCTGATGGCAAAAAGTGTTTATATTCCTCGATTCATCGCGACGGGATGCTTCAGGATCTGAGTGCAAGTGTCTTTTATCCAGCTTGCTCACAGCACAGAAGTTTAGGTTTGTAGCTAGTATATTTTAAATCTCTTAAATTTATTTGCAAAACGGGGGATATCCGAAACTCGGACGATTTTGAGCCCTATAACTTTAGATTGCATATGGGGTTTTTAAAAGCATGTTGTTGTTAATATAAATTAGCCTTAATTTCGCGCCAACATTAATTTCAAATAATTCTCGTTGGTTTCAATTTGCTTCATGTATAATTTCCAATGTCATTCGGAACTTGTATTAAGTTATTTCTAATGTTAAAGAGTTTTATTTTGGATGCGCAGTCTAAAGTTGACATACAAGACTGCTTGCATGAACTTTGGACGTAAAATATAGTTCGATTTAACCACTATGTAATTTTGAGTTTTAGTCATACACAGATTATAGCGGGAGAAAATGTTTACATAAACGTGCCTCAGTTCTGAGTGCATTTAAAAATTATACTGGTTTTATCATTGGCATTGCTAAAGTTTGATCCCAATCTACAAATCTGAGCAAATGGAATGCAGGTCGTTCTCATTCTTGTAAAGAAAGTCACATTAATAATGTAATGGTTTGTAAAATAGATATAGGTTAAAGTAGCCAAATGCGATAATTGATTTTCTTGGAAATACATAGCTTAACCCATTGACCACTTTTGAAATCCCACTTTACAGTCCTATGTATTTTTTTTTCGTGCTGGGACGTTTAGGCTTCTGTCTGCACATATCTATTCGGGAATTAACTATTCGCTGGCAACTTTAAAACAAGAATAATCTAAAAGAAAACTAGTTACTTTTACACCGCGTTTGTTCAGACATCTTTTGAGACGTTCAATTGCATTTGAATAGTCTGATTGAAATGACTGGGCGCCAAAAGGATAGGAGGAATAGACGTTTCCTGCCTTTCCATTGGGCTGTGTGGGATGACCAGGTGTTCAAAAGTCTCCGAGATACTTAAAATAGCAATTTCACCGAAAATAAATTGATTTCTGAATGGAACGCTCTTTTATTTTGCTTTGTTGGTATTTAAAGTAGTAAGTAATTTCCTGTGGCGATCGTGCAAAACACATGATGTTTGTAAGTCAACTATTAAGATATATTAATAATTATATGTGTTTATGGTAAGGAAGTGCATTTGAGTGAGTCATCAATTCAGGTATAAACATACTAAGTAGAGTCGGTACTGGGTTGTTAATGTACAAGGGGCAGCATATTTTTCCTAATGTAATTTTATGTTCTAGATTTATGCGCAATCTCGGTGAAACTGATATATATATGAATGATGGTTAATAAACTATAATATATAAGGTATCAATGGTAAAGAGCGCAGGAAGGGTGATCCATATCATCAATAATAGTTGGTGTGTAGAGCGCAAGGATCTTTGATTCATAGATGTCCTGTTGCAACAAAACTTCGTCAAACGCTCATCTTCCTTTGGCAACTTTTTGTTTGCTTGTTACGATCGCTATTTTTTTAAATAGCATTGGGCATAACAATCTGCCGTTATCCCTTCAACGCATTTGCAAAATAACTATGCAGCTGGATTATTGCCATTCCCGTCTGCAAACACAGCGCCTTTTGCCGATGCGTTCCAAGCAGTTGGAAGTTGGGAAACACTAATAGGAAGAATGATTGGGGACAGGATGTTCTGGAGGCAGATAGAGAGTAACCAAAATGTGCTCGATTGTCTCAGGATCCAGCAAGCATTTTGAATAAGCAACAGAATGGAATTCATCAAAAAATAAATGTTGTTTTCTTTCCACCTTTGGTAGAAAATTATCCTAGTTGTTTCCGTTCTGTTGTGCACGGATTATTGGCTTGTAATTTAAAGAGACAGCTATGAGCACCTTAGAAAAAAAAAGTATTTATTTTTGATGTATTCGGTACACGTGGAGCAACTTCAGTCTGCCCCGAACAGCCAGTAGGTTTTTTAGAGTCGTGCGTTTTGACATTGTGCGTTGGCATTGTGTGGTTACTGACCGCTAACGGAGCGTAAATGGAGAACTGTTCGCTTACATCAAAGCAATATATCTGCATTGTGTTTGTTTTGTTTTGTAATTCAATACTCCTCTCCGCCTCCATCGTTTGTTGGACGCCGTTTCTACATATTATGCACGTCTTCTTATAGTTTTTCTTTGGCCAGAGGTGTCAATAATCTTGGTGCCATGTCACCAATCCTATTTTCTGGTCAGCTGCCCAAAAATATCTTAATGTCTACTGGCAAGTTTCATTTTATTGATTCATTTTCAAGATATCCTTTTGTATTAGCTTTCTTAATTTAGAAATTGGACTTGCAACTTCTGAAACTAAACGAATCACAGTCAGGATAATGCAATGGCAGTCTTAAGATAAAACACCACCCATGCTAGAAATCTGAATTGAAACAGAAAAGGGTTAAAATACTCAGTGGGTCAGGCAGCATTTGTGGAGAGAGAACCTATGTTAATGGTTCAGTTAACGGTGGGTCTGGGAGTTGAATCTGGCATTGATTTTTATGTGGGACTGATAATCTCATGGAGTAAAAAATGTTTATTGTGCACAAACTGTTGTGAAAGAAATTATGCATCATGGAGAAGGTTCCATCAGGGTGGCTCATTGAGAAAGGAAAATATGATGCTATTGGAATTGGAGCAGTCTCCAGGTACGTTTTGAGACCATTTAAAAAAGAGTAGGACCATGTTCTGAAATTTCCTATTGCTGTAGACATAGACAGACATAGAATATCAAAATATCAAAAGAAAACTTCCACTCTCACATAAATTCACTCAAAAAGTTGTATTTTTCTGTTTTGGGGGCAAGAGACGACAAAAACCACCTGTGGAGTGCAGGTAAAGTTTTAAAAAACTGCTTGACCATGTGTTTAAATGCAGAGCAGTCTACCACTAACGCTCGCTTCTGTGGATTATACTGTTACACAGGTTAACAAAAGCTTTTGAAGGGCAGCACCGCAACATTTTCTTTCCGTATAGATTTGCCTGATGCTGTTCTGTTACCAGGCAGCACTTAAATAACAGTTCTGCTGAATATCAGCTCCTAACAAATAAAAATCAGTGCAAACCCCCAAGCTGTAAGAGGTACTGCTTATACCATTGAACTTCATCGTTTTGGTTTTGAATGTAAAGTGCAGACGCTTTGCAGTGTTTACAGGGGAAGTGCAAGTTTACGTCTGCCATTGTTTCCTGCATCCCCACCCCTAATCCCTAGGTTAAAGGGCGTGACATTGTTTTAGTGATCTGACCACACATTCCATCCAGAGCCTGATCAAGATGGAGTTCAGTATTTTTTTCCACACTGCTATACTGTGACTGTTATAATCAGTTGTCTTATTCATTGTGAACTAGAATGGTTCGTGGAGATTCTTTTAATAATATATTTGACTGTCAATTACTATCTGCTTAAAAAATGCAGAGAAGCCAAACATGGGGGCTACAATTAAACCTGACCTACAAAATAGATAGAAAATAAATTGATCCATTGGGCAGAATGTTTTTTTTTTACAATTCAATTGTATAGGCTGTCATTTGTAGTTCGTTGATTTATTTTGTTCGTTGAATGTTTCTGAAAGCTTTTTTTCGACAACAACAGTTAGTAATAAGGGAGGACTGAGAATACCATTCTTATGGTGGCCATTCAGACATGTGAGACCTGGAATTGCCTTCAAACTGAATGCCAAATGACTTAAATATGTACAGGAGATACTAGAAACCGCAGTTGCTGGAATCTCACGTAGAACACAAAGAGCTGGAGTAACTCAGCGGGTCATGCAATGTCTATGGAGTGCTTGAATAGGCAACGTTTTGGGCATCTTCGGATGTAATGAAGGGTCCAAAGGGTTACTTCAGAACTTTGTGTTCTATACTAAATTTGTACAGTATATCATATTTATTGTTTTAAAATATAAGAGAACTTTGCTAAATTTGACTTTTTTGAGCTTCTTTAATGTATCAATTTCTTTACAAAACAATCCATTTTTTTTTCTGAGAGAAATGGATACAAACTAGATTCCTCATTGTGGTTTCTGCAATCACAGTCGTGTAGCATAAAACAAAGTCCCTTCAGCCCACTAATTCTGTGCTGGCCATCAAATACCTGTCAATACTAATCCTATTTTTCAGAACTCGGCTTGGAGCATTCTATGCCGTCTTTAGCTTAAATGTGCTGGCTAAATAAAAGTGAGCTTGACATTAACTCGATAGCATAAGTTGCGACTCTTTTCTGGTCTTTAGCCCATTTAGGCCGAAGGCTTAAAGAAACATTATGTTTGTGCTTGTTCCAGACTCCTGCTGAAGGAGACCTGTGTGCAGCCAGGTGTTTTGTTGCTGTTGGGTTATGTTGTGCCATGAGTATAATCAGGGGACTGGATGCCCCTGTTTGGTGACAGAAACCAAGGCTTTCAGAGTGACATAATATTTTTACTCCTACATTTTATTGCCTGTGTGAATCTGGCAGCTGCAAAAACCTTGGCTCCCTTATTATGGAGAGAAATTGATGGAGGGATGAAATGCGTGCCTGTATTCACCACAAAGTCCACATTATTTTAGGCTTTTGCGTATCCTCTGCACCGATATAAATCAGAACAATTAAATTATTACTTGCTGCAGTTTTATAGGCACATTAGATGGAACAATAATAACAAATGCACAATAAATTATCATTTATTCTAAGTAAATTAAACACGATAGTGCCAAAACCTAAGTAACCTAAGAGCAATAACAATAGTAAAAACTTCCTGGTCAGTCATATCAGGGGTAATCAAAATTCAATTTAAACCTAAAATTAATTTTAATTTAATTTTAAAATTAATTGTACACATTTTGATTTTGTTGTGGAAATCCCGCTGGAATCGCAAAGGTGAAAAGGTCTTTACATCTTTACTGACTGCTGGCAGTGACGGTTGTAGGAGATCACAAATCCACCAAAATGACCAGGGCCATGCACTTTGGTGGGTTCACTGGTAATCACTAAGCATGTATGGTTTTATCATGTTGTGGTCAATCTTGAGAACTATGCAAAAATTAATATTTTACAAAAGTTTACTTTTAATGGTTGGCAATACAACAATTTAGGACAAAGGTCCACACAGGCAGTAAAATGTAAGAATAAAACATCTTGTGTCACGCTACAGGCTTTGGTTTCTGTGATTAAACAGGGGCTTCCTGTCCCCCATTTGTACTCATTGCACAGCAAAACCCAACAGCAACAAAACTCCCGGTTGGACAGTGTACTCTCTAAACAATGATCATTTTACATCTTCATAAGGCTAGTGGACAAGTCACCCAGCCAGGTCCAGTTTTCAGAGTTGGGGATGCTCATTTATTTAAAGGGTCAAAAAAGTGTGTGCAGGTCACACACAGTTTCCTGATATGACCCAACAACTAACCAGATTCTTCACTTGCAAAGTAATTGTAGAAACTGTTATGACTCTATGTAGAATCATAGTCATAGTCATATTCGAAACAGGCCCTTCTGCTCACCAGGTCCATGTCAACCATTGCATTAGGTGTGCTGTGCATATTATGCTGTGGTTTCCAGGATTTACTGTTTTTATGTCAGATTTCCAGTATCTGCAGTTTGTTTTTATTTTTCATTTATAAAAAATAAATTGTCTGGTTGATCAAAGTTTTATTCTCATTTATAGTCCAAGTATTTTTCTTTTCTGGTCAGTACTTTCTTCTCTAGACCAAAGCTGTAAACTCTTTCCTAGGATATGGATCCAAGTACTGCAGTCATTCTGTGATAAACTAATTGGTAAAGGCTGCTCGTGAGTGCGTTCATATAGGCAATTCAACTGCAGAATTCATCAGTTAAAATTCTATCCAAGTGTATTGCCCACAAGAGTCTTTGGATGATGTTTAAGCGCAGAATTCTGACCAACTTTTAATTCTTCATTCATGGCATTAAGCTAATTATGGATCCAAGCCATTTTACCAATTGATTTCAACTAAGCCTGCAAAAACAATAAATTGATCTTGAAGTTTCTCCTATCTGAATGGTGAAGGTGCACTCACAAGATTGATTATTTACATTTGTAAAGGAGTGCTTAGTTATTTTCATAGGAAAACCGGATTTAAGTAGTAGTTTAAATCTACTCAAAATTTTAAATTTAACTCATCCCTTCCCACCCAAACCCAGGTACCTTCCCCTGCAACTGCAGAATATGCAACTCCTGTCACTATACCTCTTCCCTCAGCTCTGTCCAGGGACCCCGACAGTCCTTTCAGGTTAGGCAGAGGTTCACTTGCACATCCTCCAACCTCATCTACTGTATCCGCTGTTCAAGATGTGGGCTCTTATACATTAGCGAGACCAAACGCAGACTGGGTGATCGTTTCGTGGAACTCCTTCACTCAGCCCGCATGAACCAACCTGATCTCCCGGTTGCTGGACACTTTAATTCTCCTTCCCATTCCTACACAGACCTTTCTGTCCTAGGTCTACTCCATTGTCAGAGTGAGGCTAAACACAAATTGGAGGAACAGCATCTCATATTTTACAGCCCAGTGGTGTGAACATTGATTTCTCTCACTTCAGGTAGCCCTCTCTCTCTATCCTTCCTCCACC
This sequence comes from Rhinoraja longicauda, assembly GCF_053455715.1. Taxonomy (NCBI): domain Eukaryota; kingdom Metazoa; phylum Chordata; class Chondrichthyes; order Rajiformes; family Arhynchobatidae; genus Rhinoraja; species Rhinoraja longicauda. The sequence goes on from NC_135954.1 coordinate 81,166,440, forward strand.
CAAGTCACACTAGCTTCTCATTTTCACCCTACATACAGCTTACAATGGCCTGTTTCCTTTATCATCGTAACTTTTTTGCATATCTTTCATTCATTGTTCTTTATCTCTCCACATCATTGTCTATATCTCTCGTTTCCTTTATCCCTAACCAGTCTTAAGAAGGGTCTCTACCTGAAACATCACCCATTCCTTCTCTCCAGGGATGCTGCCTGTTCCACTGAGTTACTCCAGCTTTTTGTGTCTATCTTTAGTACTTTAAATCAACTCCATTAATAAAAAAAAATATTTTAAAAGCACCCAAATTGAATTTTGTGAATGTGTACATGTGTATACTTATGAATGGGTGTGTGTTTGCGTTGAAGTTCTTGACCATCTCCTCTGCAGAACCAGTGTACTTCACGCCACTTCCTGAAGTTGATGATCAGCTCCTTTGTTTTGCTGACTGAGCAAAAGGCTATTGTCTAGACACTAAGCTAATATTCATATTTCAATACAATCTCGATGTTAAAATTCAAAGCCCTTATTTGAATAACAATTTTGGGAATCATTCACTGCTATTATTTTAACTTCATGAACTTGTACACTTGCCCAAATATTTTAAAGTTGCAACTGCCATTCATCAACTTTTTTCTTAATGGAAGTCCAGCAATGAAACAACATTTCTTTAGTTTAGTTTAAAGATACAGCACAGAAACAGACCCTTCAGCCTACCGAGTCCACTCCGACCAGCGATCTCCATAAACTAACACTATCCTACATACTAGGGTCAATTTACAATTTTTACCAAAACCAATTTACCTACAAACCTGTATGTCTGTGGAATGTGCGAGGAAAGCGGAGCACCCAGAGAAAACCTAGGCGGTCACAGGAAGAACGTGCAAATTCCATCCAGACAGCTCCCATAGTCAGGATCGAACCTGGATCTCTGTAAGGCAGCAACCCCACCACCACGCCACCGTGCAAAATTATTCACTGATGATCCCGATTGGAAAACCTTTTTGTGGAAGTCTTTCCTGTTGTAGATTGGTGTATTTCAGAAATGGAATTGTGAAATCGTATCTTGCCAACTATTCACCTCAGTGGGGTAAAGATCATTGAATATGCAAAGAATAGGCTCTATCCAATGTAATGGTGCAGAGTGAAGATTCTGTTATCTTCCAGATTAATATATTATTGGATGCATTTATACACTAATTGGTTTTAGTTTATTTATAGTTTTGGGGTGCTAATTGTTTCGTTTAGTTTAGAGATACAACACAGAAACAGGCCCTTCGGCCCACCGAGTCCCTGCCGACCAGCGATCCCTGCACATTAACACTATCCTACACATACTAGGGACAATTTACACATACTCCAAGCCAATTAATGTACATACCTGTACGTCTTTGGAGTGTGGGAGGAAACCGAAGATCTCGAAGAAAACCCATGCAGGTCACGGGGAGAACGTACAAACTCCATACAGACAGCGCCCCTAGTTGGGATAGAACCCGCATCTCCGGCGTTATAAGCGCTGTAAGGCAGCAACTCTACCGCTGCGCCACGTGCTGCCCTCATTCTTTTGCAACAATTTTTTTCATCATGTTGGAACATGTTGCCTTTAATTACAAAGCCAAAATTGGTTTAAGATTGTTTTATTTAAATCAAATATTCTTAAATTGTTTCACATTCAGTATTTTCACAGATTTTTTTTTTCTCTCAACAGCTCAGGTCCCAGACAATGATGAACAGTTTGTGCCAGATTTCCAGTCTGAAAATTGTAAGTAGAATATGACTGATATTTTTAATGATTCTTTTAAATTTGAACAGTAACCTGCTTTGTGGTCAGGTGCTGGTGTGGGGGTGGTGGGGATGTGGAGGGGGAGGGGGTGCAGTGGAGTCTTCTTTCCCGGTCTGCGTGACATCAGCAAAGCTAGCACTTAGAATCCATGTTATGAATGAGGCTGTTGTGGCTGCAGGCAGCTTTAGGAAATACCAACTGGATCAAGGTGTTAGACACAGAGGGATCTGTCATTCATATGTTCTCTGGACTGAAGACAGATGGGAAACCAATTGCATGCAGCTTCGGCTGCCTGAGCCAACTCTTGTTACAGTAACATGAATTCATTGCATGCTCTGTTGAAAATGTTGGCCATTCACTGCGATACACAGGCATTACTGTTGATTAATACACATAAATACACATATTATCACTTTCAGTGTGCGCTTTCAAACCGGCACCCCAGCAGTCATCAGATTTCAACATTTTCCTGCAATGATTGATGGTTTCCTTCGACGAGCTGACACCATCGTTCAGAAGTCATGATCGAGAACGTGCAAAATGTGCCAGGAATTGAAGGGGCTGAGGGGAAGGTCTCCCAAACACACAGGGTCATTTGAAAGTTACTACTCTAGCGTACATGGGATATTTTACTGGCATGTGTTCATTGCATATTGCCGCACGCACTGTTGGTGCACATCAGGTACCTGGAGGTGAGAGTGGGAACCATAACAAACTGGAAAGTGCAAGCCCATATCCTTTGAGGCCTATTGCCATGGGATAAATGTTAACATCTATTTGTTACTTTGATTAGGTGTGTAAAAGTCTGATTTGCTGTTGTGAATCAGTTGTGCGTCATTTAAAACCATTTGCATTCATGCAATGGTATTGACAAGAAAGATTGTTTAAATATAGATGTTTCTTTTGGCACACTTAGACCAAAGTGAGGGAAGAGTATGCAAATTATGAGTGTAATTCTCTTCTTTGCTCATCAACAGCATTGCTGCATTATTTTATCATGTTTACTCCTTTGTCAAATTCAACTTCAATGGTTTTAAAGCTTTGAGCTTATTGAGCTGTGGCCCAATATTAATGGCCTTCTGTTAACAAGCAAAACCCGACATCGTTGCCTTGGTAGCCAATAGACTGCATCTGAGATGGTGTATTGGCTTTTAGCATTGATAACACAGTAAACCAAATCAGAGTTGCTGTGGGAGCTGGCTGAGTTTTTATGTCCCGGGAGGACTGAGGGACATTATACACATAGAGGCATACAGCATAGAATTGGGCCCTTTGGCTCATCATAACAATGCTGACCGTTTTCCCCATCTACATTGATTTAATTTTGTTTGCATTAGGACCGTATGCTTCTATACCTTTCCTATTTGCGACTGTCAAAATGGTTTATGAATGTAGTAATTGTATCTCATTCCAACACTCCTCTGGCAGCGAGATCCAGATGTTAACCACCCTGTAAAAAAAAAAAAAATCTTAGGATCCCATTTCCCCTTTAACCTCCTCCTTTTCCCTCAAATCCATGTCCTCTTGTTCTTGGGAATACCATGGGAAAAAGATTTTGACTATCTGTGCCTCATAATTTTTTGCCTATCTATGCCTCATAATACTTCTATCAGATCATCCTTCAGCCTCTTTCATTGCAGGGAAAACAAACCCAGCCCATCCGATCCCTCCCCATAACTAAAATCCTTCAATCAAGGCAACATTTGTGGTGAATCTCCTGCGTCGTCTCCAGTGACGGCATTGGTATCCTTTCAATTGTATGGGGACCAGAACTGCACATAATGCTCCAAATGTGGCCTAAGCAGCGTTTTGTTATGTTTGGGGGTGGCATAGTGGCACGGCAGTAGAGTTGCTACCTTACAGCACCAGAGACCCGGTTTCAATCCTGACTTTGAGTACTGTCTATATGGTGTTTGTATGTTCTCCATATATCATATATCATATCATATATATACAGCCGGAAACAGGCCTTTCCGGCCCTCCAAGTCCGTGCCGCCCAGTGATCCCAGTACATTAACACTATCCTACACCCACTAGGGACAATTTTTACATTTACCCTGCCAATTAACCTACATACCTGTACGTCTTTGGAGTGTGGGAGGAAACCGAAGATCTCGGAGAAAACCCACGCAGGTCACGGGGAGGACGTACAAACTCCTTACAGTGCAGCACCCGTAGTCAGGATCGAACCTGAGTCTCCGGCGCTGCATTCGCTGTAAAGCAGCAACTCTACCGCTGCGCTACCGTGCCGCCATGTTTTCCGGTTCAGCATGGGTTTTCTCCATGTGTTCCAGTTTCCTTCCACATTCCAAAGACTTGTGGATTTGGTAGGTTAATTGGCTTCTGTAAATTGTCCCTAGCGTTTAGGAAAAAACTAATGTGCAGGTGGTTGCTGGAAAAAACTAATGTGCAGGTGGATGGGCCGAAGGGTAATTTTCCATGCTGTATCTATAAACTAAACTAAACTAATATAACGCTCCAACTCTTATGTTCTATGTCTCGACCTATGAAGTCAAGCATGCCTTCATCACCACTCACTTTCAGGGCAACAATGGAGTTTGAACCTTAAGTCCCTCTATTTGTCAATATTCCTTCCAGGTAGGGTATACAGTAAATGGTAGAGCACTATTTGGCATTAAATTCCATCTGTCAATGATCTGCACAATTTTCCATCTGATATATCCATATTGCTGTGGCCTTGCAATGCATGACACCACCAATTTCCAGTCATCCGTAAACTTAATAATCATACCTATATTCTCACTTAAGTCGTTAATAATATTAAAAACAGCAAAGATATCAAAGCACCACTAGTCACAGACTTCCAATAGAAAATAAACCCTTCCACCACACCCTCTGCCTCCTGCCACCAAGTTAATTTTGTATCCAGTCAGCAGCTCACATTGGATCCCATGTGCCTTACTTTCTGGACCAGCCTACCTTGCAGTACCTTGTCAACTACTTTATTAAGGTCAATACAGACAACGTCTACAACCCTGCATTTATCATTCTCCTCTGCACCTCCTCAAACATCTCAATCGAATTAGACAGGATTTCCGCTGAAAAAAGCAATACTGATCAACCCCTGTCCTTGCCTTTACAATGAACATAAATCTTGTCCTTTAGCGTTTTCTCCAATAATTTCCCAAGCACTGACGTATGTCTCATTCGTCTGTAGTTACCTGCCTTATCCCTCCATGGTTTACTGACAATGTCTGTTGAACTTGTGAGACATTCAAATGAAGTCCTGTGTTGATCTTCATTAACCAGCTTATTCATGCAGCACTTTTATATAAATGCACCATGAAGGGTTTTTTCCTTGTTGTGATGAAGCGCTCACCAACACAATCATCAAGTAACCTCAGTGAGGTATGTTAGATGAAAAGACAAAAGGCGTGAGATGAGAATAGAAGATGTTCGAATGGTGAAGCCAGAGGAAGGAATATAGGTGGAAAGGGAGAAATGGATACGTCCAGGTGGGGCCCACTGAAGAGAGGGTGAAAAAAGTGGGGGAGGAGGTTGGGGGGTGGGGTGTTGTTGGTTAGTTACCTAAAATTGGAGAATTAACTGTTCATACCGTTAGGTTGTAAGCTACCCACCTGGCAGGATTTGTCCTGCCCCTTCTCTCTTTCAGCTTTCTTCTCCTACCCCCCCCCCCCCCCCCACCACCACAATCAATCGGAAGAAGGGTCCCGACCCAAAACGTCACCTATCCATGTTCTCCAGAGATGCTACCTGACCCGCTGTCACTCCAGCACTTTGTGTCTTTTTTTGTAAACCAGCATCTGCAGTTCCTTGTTTCTCCAAACTACATCTGGTGGTGCTGATTGAGAGCCTGCCACTTGTCCTCATAGGCAGTTTTATTATTAATAAACACTTCACTGGACTACACCCAGCTTCAATGTGGTTGTATTGATGTGACTTCCTTCTACTTACTGCATAGTTGTCTCTCATGGTGCTGTCGCTAATCTTAAATGAACATTTCCCCTAAATGTGTATGCAGAAGATTTGCACATGTATTGTGCTTTGATACCATCTTTGCAATTTCCTTTCAAGCAATGGGCACATAGGCTGCTCTGGTCCATATGCTCTATACCTTAATATTGTCTAATCTGTCCATCCACCCTGTATTATAAATTGGGCAATTTAGCACTGGCAGGAATTGCAAAATCCACCACTGGCATTTTAAGATGTAAAGCTTGTCCTCTCGAACTTGTTGGAACATTTTATTTGCAAGACTGATTCCAGTGTCTATGTGCACACTGGTTTGCGTTGCTGTATAGCAATCTTTTGTTTAAATCCAGCTGACCTTTTGCACCGAACCGTGATTAAGAGAGTTGTAAGTTGAAATAGGGATGGCTAATTCAAGAATGAACGTGCAAATTTCAACATGAACTACCATGTCTACTGATATCTTTGTAATTGTTCATACAAATGCAGGACTAACCTGATCCTGTCATCGTTTTGTTTTAAAGAGCGTCTGCTTTTTCTCACAACAGCCTTTCCTTCAGTATTGAGATGTGGATTTGTTATGCAGTAACAGATGTCGAGAAACTAGTTTGGCAAACTGCTCTGACAGTAAACCTGTTAACAGTTCAGTACTGTTGTAGCTTTTTAAAGAATGCTGTGGTTGTTTAAGGAAGGGATCCAGTTTACTCGTACCATTTGTTAAGTCTCTGAGCTTAGTTCTCAATTCCCCCACCTCACCCCACTTTTACTTGTGTGACCACAGGCAGTGAATGACAGAGGTCTGTTCCTCTGTTTAAATATGGGGAGTCATCAAGTCATCTGACTGAGATTTTGCTACACACCTCATACAGCAGGTCCCTGAAAACTGATCAAGAAAGGTAATTTCAATGGATGGTTATCTTTCTGAGTCTATTTGCAGTATCCCATTTCAACTTGGATGAGTTCAGTTAAATCACCCAGGTCTGTCAGTTTGTTTCACAAAAGTACATGAGGTGTGAGATTACATCCATTGGGAAATACATCAGAAATACATATAATTAGTGAATACTTCCTGGAGGCATAAGAGACTGCAGATGCTAGAATCCTGAGCAAATCACAAACTGTTGGGGAAACCCAGTAGGTCAGGCAGCATCTGTGGAGGGAAATGGGCAGACAACGTTTTGGATCGGGACCCTTCAGACTAAAGGAAGATCCCGATCCGAAGCATCACCTATCCATTTCCCTCCACAGATGCTGCCTGACCTACTGAGTTTCCCCAGCAATTTAAAAATCTTTACTGGATTCTGACTTACAAATAAGGAATTGTGCTAAAATGAATTTGCAGTTATTTTTTTTGTGTGTCAAGAATGTTTTCAATGTTGCATTTATTATAGATACAATATGAAAAATGCTTCATAAAATGTAGATAAGGGGCCTGATAGCATCTTATTCTTGGTATTAACCATTTTCATTTATTCCCTTTAAATATTGCTCGGCACTTTCACTTGTCATTTGATATCAAAACATGACTGTGAAAACATGAGGCAATAGTGGAGAGGGCCAACCCCATTGTTTCTCCAGATGGTCACCAGTCTGCTCGAAGGGGCTGTGGTTCCCGTGGTGTGACTGGTAGCTCCTATTGAAATATCTTAATTCTCTTTTGTTTACATAGCTTAGTACACAGTACATACACAGTACTGCACAGGAACAGGCCCTTCAGCCCAAAATGTCTGTGCCGAACATGATGCTTGGAGAGGCTGTTCTGCATCTCCAGTGAAGAACGTATTGTCAAAGAGACAACTTTGTTTAAAAGATAACATGGTCATATTACATTTTTAGCACCTTTTTGTTCGTAAACAGTACAGCATAGAAACAGGCCCTTTGATACTCTTCGTTAGCTATTAGGAAATCAATAGAGCTTCATGTAAGAAGGTAGTTACAGGGTGGTGAAAGATATGAGGAGTGGTGACGCAATTTGATATTGAGAGCAAAATGCATTATACAGGGGATAGTTATGATCTTGATGTTTCTGCATTTAGGAGTGACAGAAAAAAGTCAACTCATTAAAAGGGCTTCAACAAACACACTGCTGGGGGGACTCAGGGTCATACAGCATCTGTGGAGGCAGAGGGATAGATGATGTTTACGTTCGGGAGGCTGCATCAGGATCTGTCCCAATGGAGGGTCACGACCCAAAACGTTACTATCCCCCTGTTTCCACAGGTGCTACCAGAATTCTTAGGGGTGGGATGAGTGTCATGGGTCATGGGGAGAAGGCAGGAGAATGTGGTTTGGAGGGAAAGAGAGATCAGCCATGATTGAATGGCGGAGGAGACTTGATTGGCCGAATGGCCTAATTCTACTCCTTTCACTTGTGACCTTATGCTGTTTAACCTGCTGAGTTCTTCCAGCGGTTTGTTTTATTTTCTCTCCAGATTACAGCATTCGCAGCCTCTCCATTTCAAAAGGCAGTTGAGATAGGGTAATTTGCTGGGCTGTGGGAATAAGCGGGGGAGTGGATCTGCTGGGTTTTCTTTAATAGATGCTGTGCACTTGATGGACTGAATGGTTTCTTTTTTTGCTAGAACAGTTCTTTGTTTCTAAGAAGATTAATTACATGGAGTTGCCTTACCATTTCCCAGAACACCCAAGTACCAAAATGGTCTTAATTTCTGCTTTACACAGATTTATTTTTAGGAAAAGGAATTTCTTGGTATCTGCACAATTTTATATTTATAAAACAGAACTTGGAGAGCAGACATGATCCGTGAGCTAGATATGAATTCCAAGTTTTCATGTAAGACAATTGCACTTATTGTTGAAGGATGACTTCTAGCCTTACATACATATTCTGATGCAGATATAAGGCCATTATACCCATCGGATCCAGAGAATCACCCAACAGAGCATTCTCTTCAGCCTCATTTGCCCTTGTTGTTTTCCCACGGATCTGCAATTTATTCTGTCTCAGATGACCAATATATTCCCTTTGAATTTTTTAAAATATTGATCAACACTAAGGGTTAATTTAATTTGATCATTTCATCAAAAGCCCCCCCCCCCCCCTTAATACATTTGTGGAATGTGGGAGGAACTCCGAGCACCCAGAGAAAAGCACACAGCCACTGAGAGAACGTGCAAACTCCACACAGAGAGCACCGAAGATCAGGATTCAACCTAGGTGTCTTGCGCTTTGAGCCGAAACGTGTCCATTATTTTGAAGATTCAGTAGAACTGTGCATGTCACGAGAAAAGGAAGAAGATAGTCATAAAATAGGAAGTTTTTCCTGAGTAGTAAAGCTTTTAACTCCATTTCAGTCGGCTGGTCCGTGATCATTTGTTTCTAAAAGGAGCAAAGCTGTAGAAAAACAATCCAATTCCAGGCATTAATCGGGGGGGAAAAAGCATATAATTTAATAACTCATGAAAGGCTTACTGCATGGCAAAATTAAGCCTATTTGATAAAGTAACAGTAATCAGCGCAGTCTTTCCGATTAACTTTGTCAGGGTGAGTTCCCCTGTCTCCCGTGTGACTGTTGCTGCCGTGTTCACACCGAGTTTGGATTTGGAACTAATGAAGAATTAAAATATCAGAAATATCTTTAGAATCTAAACAGACAACCTGGAATGGTGCCCAGTTTCCTTTTGGACTCTCAATGTTAACACAGCAGTTTCAGTTGTTAAGACCTGTCTTTGGCTATGCCATGAACCGGTTACATGAAACTGAACCACCCCAGGAACCTCAACTGAAGCCAGTCCATTAAGCTCTGATAAATCCCCAATATAATAGAGATGGAGACAGTTGCTGGAGCTTCACACAGTCGCTAATCATCCCGTTTACAACCTGCCTTCTCTGCGTGCCTTGTAAATATAATTGATTAACCCTCCTACATAATCCTACTAAAGGGCTCACGACCTTTCAAACTAGGAATGATGTTTATGTTTTGTGAACATTTATGAAAAAACATTTTCATTGAATATTGTAAACAAAGATTCAATAGACAGAAATTACAGAGCAGAGCATTTAAAAAGAGACAAATTTGAATTGATGATAAATTTAAATACAAATAAATGACCAAAATCCTGTTTTAGTTAACAGCGTGAATAAAACACAGGCGCAATTCCACATTTTTTTTTGTTTTGAAAGGTTCTGATGAATAAAGTATGTTAATTTATACTATTTTATACCTCAGATTTCTTTCCCCATCATTGTGCTGAGCATGTTTTTATTATGTCAGGCTTAAAACTGACTGGTGTTTGCAGATCAGCCCTTTTAAAATAAATGACAATAACACAAGGAGTTATCTTGTGCCAATAGCGAAAAGATTTTCTTTCTATAGAAACAAGGAACCGCAGATGTTGGTTAATACACAAAAGGACACAAAGTGCTGGAGCAACTCAGCAGATCAGGCAGCATCTCTGGAGAACATGGACAGGTGACGTTTCAGATCGATATCTGAAGAAGACCTGACCTTCTTGTGTTACTCCACTCTGTCTCCATTTAAGGTTTTCTTTCTAATCGGTGAACATTGACTATATAGATTGGTGCTAATGTCATTTAAACTTCTAGCTGTCCCTTCTTTTTTTGCTTCTTTTGAATTAAACTTTTGCTTTTACTTAGACCATTTTTCAAAGTTCAAGTGGGTGGCAGTTTCTTTATGGCTCGCTGATGTTGGCATAGAAGCTGTCTTGGAGCGCATGTTGTACACGATCGATTATTTTGTTGATTGTCTTTCAGTATTGCTGGCAAAAAGTTTCTTTTTGATGGTCTCGTCTTCCTGGATTCCTTCCATTCATTTAGACAATAGACAATAGACAATAGGTGCAGGAGGAGGCCATTCAGCCCTTCGAGCCAGCACCGCCATTCAATGCGATCATGGCTGATCACTCTCAATCAGTACCCCGTTCCTGCCTTCTCCCCATACCCCCTCACTCCGCTATCCTTAAGAGCTCTATCCAGCTCTCTCTTGAAAGCATCCAACGAACTGGCCTCCACTGCCTTCTGAGGCAGAGAATTCCACACCTTCACCACTCTCTGACTGAAAAAGTTCTTCCTCATCTCCGTTCTAAATGGCCTACCCCTTATTCTTAAACTGTGGCCCCTTGTTCTGGACTCCCCCAACATTGGGAACATGTTTCCTGCCTCTAATGTGTCCAATCCCCTAATTATCTTATATGTTTCAATAAGATCCCCTCTCATCCTTCTAAATTCCAGTGTATACAAGCCCAATCGCTCCAGCCTTTCAACATACGACAGTCCCTTACGATTTGTCCTTTTTGAAAGTACCAATCACAACCAGCTTTCACCCGAATGTAGGTAAAGTTGCGCTGCTGTGTTGTAGCCAACACGGCTAATATTGCATCAGAGAATGAAGCAGCTAATCAATACATCCACCCTTCCTCCAGCGGAAAGCAAATTATCATGGATTAAATCTGTGTATTTCTCTTTGAAACATTTACATTTTAGGCACCATGCCTTTTGTGGATTATTACTTTGATGTTTCTTAAAGCCACATGCAAGATTGTGGTTGAATACTAATATGCTGGGAAACTGCTTTATGAGCAATTAAGTCCTATAAAAATCTTCTTTCCCCCCATTGCATAACCTTGTCTCGAACAAGGTTCAATTTCACTTAAATAATTGATGAGACTTTCTTTTGCTGAATGAAAAAGGTCTCTAAACAGTGATACCAGATATAGTTTTGCTTTTTAAAAAATGCCTCATTTTTTGTTAACTCATTCTACCATGTTTAAAGCCTGGAACATACTTAAAAGGCTCTTACAAAACAAAAATTACATCACAGTATTCAGTCTACAGTATTACTAATCTCTTAGCAGAGATGGCTCCTGCTGTTGTAGCAGCTGGCTTACTGCCGAGTTGCTTCTCGTGATTAAAGCCACGTGCAACTTGTACACTTTGGTTATATTACCACAAACAAATTTACAAGTGAAACAGTCAGATCTTAAAGCAAAAAAAAAAAATCTCACTTTACCCTTTGATGATCAAATTCTAAAAACAGTTTGAATATTCAGTGATAGCATAATATGCTGAACTGATTCACTACTTTTCAATAAACACAAAAGAAAATTAGGGTGGCTAATGTGAGCTCACACCATGTGTGCTACATTTTCCAATATCTGTAACCTTACGTTTGTTGAGTTCTTGAGAAATTAAAACATACTAAAGTAGGTTGTAAAATATGAATACCATATACTGTTTATTGCAGCATCGCCACAATTGCTGTGCTCAAGCATGGCATAAAACACTGTGTCCACACTGCAGCAAGAGCTTTGATTAACTAAAGCTCTATTTAATTTGTAAACATTTATACTTTGCAACATTGCCAGAAGGAGCAATGCTGGTCGAGTCAAGCAGTTGAAAATAATGCAATTATAAAGTTTGAAATGTCAGCAAATAAAATTTGTGTTCCTTCTCCCCAATTTCCTTCCCCTCCCTACCCTCCTGAAACCACTTGCTCCATATTGGAGCACCAATATTTCATGAGAAATACGTGAGCTGCATTGTTGCCTATTGACAGACTACCTGGCCATGATAGTAATCACAGCTTGGTTCTGTCCAACATTTACAAACATGAACATCTAGCACAGGTAACTGGACACAAAGTGCTGAAATAACTCGTCGGGTAGGATGAAACAATTTGTTGGACTATGAGAGAGAGTATTGGAGTGGGACGAGCTGGATTATGTACACAATGAGCTGCCAGCGACTTAATGGGCTGAATGGTCTCCAATGCTGTAACAATGGAGGAGATACCATTAAAGATCAAGGTAGAATAAACCTTTCAGAAGTGGTAGGTCATAGCCCCATCCAATATTTCTTGATAAATTTGAATTATTTTGCAGATATACTCTGTCAAAGGCTCTGACAAGCATGATATACAAACACAGTGATAAAGAATGTACAAGATGCTAAGCGATTGGTCTTTATGTTGAAGTATAATTTCAACCTTTGTACACAGTTATTCACATTTAGTTGTCCAAATGTTTTGTGAACTGTATTTATAGTATGGGAAAAGACCCCTCGGGCCACCAACAATGGGTTAACCATGTGCCTGTAAAGCTGCAGTATGTTAGAATTTCATTGTTTCAGTTCATATGTCATCCATATCACACAAAAGCAATCTTGAACTCTTGAAGCATCAATTTACACAAATCGCATTATATTCTCCCGGCTTGATTCCACAACTCACCTCCGCAATCAAAAATAAAGTGCCCGGAGTAACTCTGTGGGTCAGGCAGCATCTGTTGAGAACATCCATGTCCTCAAGAGATGCTGCCTGACCCGCTGAATTACTCCAGCACTTTGTGTCTTTTTTTTAAGCAATTTACAGTGGTGAATTACCTACCAACCTAGTCTTTATTAGGATGTGGGAGGAAAATGGAACACAGAGGAGACCGTTACAGTCACAGGGACAACGTGTAAACTCTACAGACAGGAACAGAGGTCAGGACTGAGCCCAGAGAGCTGAAGCTGTAATTCAGTAGTTAAACTTGCAGTGCCTCTGCATTGATTTTGTAATATGTTATTTAACATCGTTCATAATCTGTTATGCATATTTTAAGGAAACTTAGAAGAATTTAAAATTGCAAGTCTTCTAAGTTGTGGATAGAATAATGGTCTTTGATTTCTTTTTAAGTGCACTCTTCAATGTTCAGGTGTTTGAAAAATGAATGGGTCAATCCCACCTCAATGATGTGCTGTCTCCATTGATAAGATCCCTAGAGTGACCTCAGAGGGACACTGAAATCCAGCAGTTTAAACTACTAGTCACTTTGCAAATGTTGATGAATTGTCAATCTTCTTCATTCAATTATGACATTTTGTTAACCCCTTTGTTAATCAAGTGAAATGCAAAATGCTGGAGTAACTAAGTGGGTCAGGCAGCATCTCTGAAGAGAATGGACAAGAAATGTTTCGGATCGAGACACTTCTCCAGACGGGTCTTGTCCTGACTGAGTAACTGCGACACTTTATGTTTCACTCAAGATTTCAGCATGTGCAATTCCTTGTGTCTCCGACTTTTGTTGGAACTGAAGATGTGCATGTGAATTGAACAGGAAACCAAGCTGGAATGCTGATCCTCTTCAAACTTGGTAAATTTGATCAGGTTTGATCTGTGTTTGTCAAAATAAAAATGACACTGATCTGATGGAATTTCTTCAGCCAGAGCGTGGTGAATCTGTGGAATTCATTGCCACAGATGGCTGAGGAGGCCGTCTTGGGGTATTTTTAAAGTGGAGATTGATAGGTTCTTGATTAGTAAGGACGTCAAAGGTTACAGGGAGAAGGCAGGAGAATGGGGTTGAGAGGTAAAAACAGATCAGCTTTGATCAAGTTGTGGAACAGACTTGATGAGCTGAATTGCCTAATTCTGGTACTATGTCTTATGGTCTAGTGGGTATTGAAAGAGCTGTCAAAGAAGGATTTAGTGAGTTGTCATATTGACAGCTCATGCAGTCTGGAGCCACTGAGGTGAAGAGATTAAATGGTTGCGCCAGAGAACGCTGACTTCCTCCAGCTACTCTCCATTTTTTTTGTTGCATATCGAATGGTGGAGTGGGTTAAGCAGACTTCATTGCTTTGAATGGTAGCAATTTTTGTTTAGTGTTGTTGGAGCTGCACTCATCAATCGCACTCCTGACACATGGATGAAAATGTTTGAGAAAGTCACTTACTGCAGGATATCAAGGCTCTTGCCTGTGCATTTGGCTACAGTGTTTGATCGAGTGTCAAAGACTAGAGGGCATAGCTGTAAGCTGAGAGGGGCAAAGTTTAAAGGAGATGCACGGGGCAAGTTTTTATACACAGAGTATGGGGGGTCCTGGAATGTGCTGCCAGGGGTGGTGGTGGAGGCACATGTGATAATGGCATTTAATAGGCTTTTAGAGAGGCAATGGAGGGGTATGGATCATGTGGAGGCAAATTAGATTAGATTATTTTGGCATCATGTTTGGCACGGACATTGGGGGCCGAAGAAGAGCCTGTTCCTGTGCTGTTCTGTTTGATGTTTTAAATGGTCTAGTCATTTCTGGTTAATGGGTAACATCCAGAATGTTGACCGTTAATGCTGTTAAATGTCAAGGATAGGTGATTGGAGCTTCTCTCGTTGGAGATGCGTATTGCATGTGTTGGACAATTAGTATTTGCAAATGTTTGACTTGATCTAAATGTTGCAGAGATACTGCCTGACTCGCTGAGTTACTCCAGCACTTTGTGTCTATCTTCAGTATTAATCAGCATCTGCAGTTCCTTTCTATGCATTCATCAATGTATGGCTGATCGTCTATGTCAACTTCATCTTGCATTATCCTCACATCCCTTGATTCCCTCCAAATCCAGATTTGCTGAATATTCCTTCATAATTACATTTTCTTCATTTTCACCAAAAGTATGCAATTTGCATATGGGGAAAATCCACTTCATTGGCATTTCTTTTGATTAAAGGATAAAATTTAGCACTGCCTTCTGCCACTTTGTGAAAATATTGCCCCTATTCTGATGGGGGCAATATTACGATGGCTCTTTAATGACACTTAGTGAGTTAATGCCTCATCTCGAATTCTGTTTTCCTGCCATGGTGAAACTCAAATTGTCCACTGGCATTCAGGGTGTTGATTAGTTCCACTGGATCACGTTATCACCAAAAAGCTCCTGATAACTTGTTGACTGAAAGTGAACTAAAGAGCAGATAATAGGCAGATAGAAACATAGAAACATAGAAAATAGGCCATTCGGCCCTTCGAGCCTGCACCGCCATTCAATGTGATCATGGCTGATCATCCAGCTCAGTAACCTGTACCTGCCTTCTCTCCATACCCCCTGATCCCTTTAGCAAAAAGGGCCACATCTAACTCCCTCTTAAATATAGCCAATGAACTGGCCTCAACTACCTTCTGTGGCAGAGAATTCCACAGACTCACCACTCTCTGTGTGAAGAAATGTTTTCTCATCTCGGTCCTAAAAGACTTCCCCCTTATCCTTAAGCTGTGACCCCTGGTTCTGGACTCCCCCAACATCGGGAACAATCTTCCCGCATCTAGCCTCTCCAACCCCTTAAGAATTTTATATGTTTCTATAAGATCCCCCCTCAGTCTTCTAAATTCCAGCGAGTACAAGATAGGATTTGCCATGCCTTCCGTCGATATAGTATGCAGGGACTTTCTCATTTGTTGAGTGAATACCAGGTGTTGGGGCAGCTTCGACTAAAGGCACAGCTCGGACTTGAAAGTCAGATACTCCAGCCAGGTGTCTATTTCCGCAGCCTTTGCCCTGTTCAGATTTCCCAGTTATTTCTTGAAATCTACTGGAACGAATTGGATTGGTCAGGGGTTGGCTTCCATGATGGTGGGGACCGCTGCAGCAGGCCAAAATAATCATCTATTTGACATTTCTGGCTGAAGTTAGATGCAAATGTGTTTTAGCCCTTGTGATTTTTGAGATTGTGGATGTTCTCCAATTTGTTGTTTAATTGTACACAAGGGTTCAAATCGGCGTGTGGCTAGACTGCAAAGCTTTGATTAGTAAAGATTCATAAATGGAGTTATACAGCACAGAAACAGGACCTTCGGTCCAACTCACCCTTGTCCTATTACCCTCAAAACCTTTCCTATCCGTGACCCTGTCCAAATGTCTTCTAAACATTATGATTGTTCCTATCCCTACCAACTCCTCTGGCAGCTTGTTCCATATACCCACCACTATTGGTATGAAAAACATTCCTTTGAGATCCCCTTTAAATCTTTCCCCTCTACCCTTAAACTTTCCTTGATCCATACTATTGGTTATGGGGGCCAAGTCCATTGGCTAATTTCTGGAAATTGGTGGATTCATGGTCGCCATTACTGATACTAGCGTATTACTCGAGATTGTTTAATTAATGCATTTTAAACTCCTAGGCTATCATGGTGACGACAGTGTTTGGTCAAGTGTCAAAGACTAGAGGGCATAGCTTTAGAGTGAGTGGGGCAAATATTAAAGATGTGCGGAGTAAGCTTGTGTCTCTGGAACATTGGTCCAGGTAATTTATGGTCCAAATAAATTCACGGCACTGCCAAAGTTGCCAACAGATTCTGCTGATGAAGGCTCAGCAACTGCAATCATTTAGGTCTGGATTTACACTCTCAGAGGCCAGGCCACAATGATCAGAAAATCCAGTGCAGATCACCTTTGTGGGAATAAGGATGGAGACATCTTGTTGCCATCTCTTATGGGTTGTCACGATGTGTGCTTTGGAAGATTCAAGTAAATGACGATAAGGGAGATTTTATATGTTTTCAATCATGGTTTGTAACAGAATATTAAAATCACAAATATCATACGAGAAGACTAATTATATAAAGGCATAGTCTTTAAATTTACCTCAGTTGTGTTCTAATTGCAGTTAAGTGATCCTGCCATATTATTGCTATTTCAGTCTTTTACAGAGCCATTAAAGAGACTCACTTGGTGAGGACCAAGTGAGTCTCTTTATTGGCTCTATGTAAGACTGCTGAGCTGATAACTGATATTAAGCCAATTAGTAATGGGTTTTGGGGAGCACTTAGCTGGGGTAAATGTACTGTGAAAGAGCCATTGAAAGCCTATGATATATCTCAAAAGCTTACTGCACGAATCTGGGGAAATAGATATAAAAAGGCAGTCATACACGTTTTTCTCTCTTGGAACAAGCCTGGCGTCTGCTTCTGACATTTATTGCGAATTACATGCAGAGAAGTAAGATAGATTTTTGATTTACAAGTGTCCATTGAACAGGAGAAAAAATCTTGCAGGTACAAGCGTAGTGATTAGTCCTTTCCATTACCTTGGTTCTCAGAATAACCCTTAAGCTTTGCACTGAATTACAAAGGTGACAGCTGAGCTTTAGATATTGAAGACTCAGTGGTACAAGTTAACTCCAATATCCAGTCAGTCATATGTTTCACCCATTGTTCTTTGCAAGGTAAGTAGTTGTACCAGTGTGCATGGGACCAGGTGCAGTGAGTTCTTTGAAAATCATTTCAGGAGTAAGACAACTCCTTATTTCCGTCACATTATGGAATGTACGGCTTCTTGGGACAATACAAAAGCTAATTTGATTTTCAAATGTGGCATATTTTTGCGAGTTAATGTCTTTGTAAATAGATGCATTACTGTTTTAAAAAAAAGAATATTACAGGCAAATCATATATGTACAAATCCAATTTTTTCTAGAATATTTTCAATAATTTAACAATTGATTTGCAGCAATGGATGTAATTCTGGTACACCTTGAATAATGAGGTGATGAATCGGTCAATAGTGGGGATTTGTGACTGATATATTGCTGTAAATTATCAAACATCAAGCATTTGTGCAATCGTGCTTTTGCGTATTTACCTTGTAGAAAATGTAACTGTATATTTATAAGATCATTGAAATACTGAAATGTAGTTGTTATCTTCTTCATACTTTAGTGTACAGAATGAAATAGTGATTGCAATTGTAACAAGTTCTTAAACCCTATTTTGGCTTCCTTGTTGCAGCTGTTGTAAAGGACTAGAATATAATATTCCTATTTATTTTGGTAAATCTGCATCACTAGGGGCGGCACAGTGGCACAGCGGTAGAGCTGCTGTCTTCCAGCACCAGAGATTCGGGTTCGATCCTGACGACGGGTGCTGTCTGTACAGAGTTTGTATGTTCTCCCTGTGTCCGCGTGGGCTTTCTAAAGGAGCTCTGATTTCCTCCCATACTCCAAAGACGTACAGGTTTGCAGATTAATTGGCTTCGGTAATAATTGTAAATTATCCCTAGTGTATAGGATAGTGGTCGCTAGTCGATGCGGACTCAGTGGGCCGATAGGCCTGTTTCCACGCTGTGTGTCTAAAGTAAAGTCCAGTCTCTGGATTCGGAAGTAAATGATTGTATACATCACTGATTAATAAAAGGCATCACAATTTATTTAGAGCTATCTATGAACTTGATCCAGTGTAAGCCGATTCTGAACAGGCTTCTGATTTAACAAAAAAATAACCAAGTCTCTGACCTCAATGTTACCTCTAACATAGAATGCATCCAATTAGAGCCCAGTCACCAGTGACAAAATAGTTCTGGTTTTATGTACAGGGAGGTTGCTTGACTTTGATAATGGCAGGCTTCTACCTTGATTTAGAGGTTTATAGACGCAAAGATATTTCCCCATGATTCCAGCATGCAATATGTTGCCAGAATATATGTGTAATAAGTTGAGGCAGGTACTCTCACTCCGTTTAAGCATCCTGATGAATGTTTGAACTGCTGAGGCATAGTAGACTGAGGTCCAGTGGTGCTGGTAAATAGGATGAATGCAGATAGGTACATGACAGTCGGCATGGACTTGGTGGGCTGAAGGGCTTGTTTCTACACTCTAAGACTCTCACTGACACAATAAAATTTTCAAATTACAAAAGCAGACATGCCAACTGTAAGAAAACACTTTTGTTTTTGATCTCTTCATTACTTTTCTCCAGTTGCATTTTACCTTTATGTCAAGTGCAGTTTATTTGTTTTCTGTCAGACTGCTGTTGCCTCTGTGATGTTTTGATTCTTTGATCTAAATTAATTTTTTGGGAAAGTGCAAGCTAAAGTTGGTATTCCAGATGAATTCTTTCTGATGACTTCTTCACAG
Source organism: Rhinoraja longicauda (assembly GCF_053455715.1). Classification (NCBI taxonomy): domain Eukaryota; kingdom Metazoa; phylum Chordata; class Chondrichthyes; order Rajiformes; family Arhynchobatidae; genus Rhinoraja; species Rhinoraja longicauda. The sequence goes on from NC_135954.1 coordinate 81,185,811, forward strand.
AATGTTTGAGATAGAGAGTGCTATGATTAAATGTTTACCGAGGTAAAAGTATAGACCATTTTAGGAAGTATAAGAAGATAACTGCAGAGGCTGGTACAAATCGAAGGTTTTTATTCACAAAATGCTGGAGTAACTCAGCAGGTCAGGCAGCATCTTGGGAGAGAAGGAATGGGTGACGTTTCAGGTCGAGACCCTTCTTCAGACTGATGTCAAGGGGGCGGGATAAAGGAAGGATATAGGTGGAGACAGGAAGATAGCGGGAGATCTGGGAAGGAGGAGGGGACGGAAGGGACAGAGGAACTATCTAAAGTTGGAGAAGTCGATGTTCATACCACTGGGCTGCAAACTGCCCTGGCGAAATATGAGGTGCTGTTCCTCCAATTTCCGGTGGGCCTCACTATGGCACTGGAGGAGGCCCATGACAGAAAGGTCAGACTGGGAATGGGAGGGGGAGTTGAAGTGCTCGGCCACCGGGAGATCAGTTTGGTTAAAGCGGACCGAGCGCAGGTGTTCAGCGAAGCGATCGCCGAGCCTGCGCTTGGTTTCGCCGATGTAAATAAGACCATTTTAGGAAGTTGAATATGGAATCTGTGTCATGGAGTATCTATTTTTATTTCATCTTCCCTTCTCAATATTTCTAAATCAGTCCTTAAATGACACCTTATCGTGATATCTTAAAATTTCAAATTGCAAAAGCAGACATGCCAACTGTAAGAAAAAAACTTTTGTTTTGTTCTCTTCATTACTTTTCTGCTGATAAATCAGCAATTTTTAAAATTGGAAACCCAAATAGCAGTTGTTCGGGGTGGCATATCATATCATATCATATATATACAGCCGGAAACAGGCCTTTTCGGCCCACCAAGTCCGTGCCGCCCAGTGATCCCCGTACATTAACACTATCCTACACCCACTAGGGACAATTTTTACATTTACCCAGCCAATTAACCTACATACCTGTACGTCTTTGGAGTGTGGGAGGAAACTGAAGATCTCGGAGAAAATCCACGCAGGTCACGGGGAGAACGTACAAACTCCTTACAGTGCAGCACCCGTAGTCAGGATCGAACCTGAGTCTCCGGCGCTGCATTCGCTGTAAAGCAGCAACTCTACCGCTGCGCTACCGTGCCGCCCATAGTGTTGCGGTAGTAGAGTTGCTGCCAAAAGAGACCTTGGTTCGATCCTGACTATGGGTGCTGTCAGTACAGAATTTGTGTATTCTCCCTGTGACCACGTGGGTTGTCTCTGGTTGCTCTGGTCGGTTTCCTCCCACATTCCCAAGATGTGCAAGTTTGTAGGTTAATTGGCTTCTGTAAATTGTCCCTAATGTGTAGGGTAGAACTAGTGCACGGGTGATGGCTGGTCTGCGCAGACTTGTTGGGCTTAAACTAAACACAACTCACATGCCTCAATTCCTTAGCTTCCGTGATCTGCTCCTCGGTCAAGTAAGGTGAGTTTATGGCAGAACTAGTTACAGGGGTATGATCCAATAACTATTCCAGGTTATTCAAAATAACAGGTGAATAGGCAAAAAGGGAACGTACTCAGGATAGCTTTGTTAACACGGTAGCTTTGGAAACAGCATGTGGCTGAAAATTGATACAAATACAGTGATGAGGTATTATTTTGGGTATAAATAATGACGAGCTGGGGAAAGAAGACACAGGTGGCACTGGTCAGTAGGTCCTCAAGATATTGCTTCTTGAAGAGTCAAAGAGACATACAGCGCAGAATCAGGCCCTTCAGTCCACTGTCCATACTGTCTCTCCGTTTACTCTGAACATATGTTAAACCCTGTAAAAATTATTCTCACATTCCCCTCAGCTCCCAACTGATTCTATCACTAACTCATCGACAGGGGGCAATTTACAGTAGCCAACTTTCTTTCCCAATCTGCACATTTTCAAGGAAACAGATGCAGAGATAGTGGAGCCATTGGTTGAAGTTTCTCACAACTCAATGAGTTCTAAGAAGTTACCTGTGCATTGGAAGTCTGCAAATGTTACTCCAATGTTCACAAATGGAGGAAGACAAAGGTGGGTCATTTTAGGCCTGTTAGTTTAACATCTGTTTTGTGGCAAGCTCTGGAATGGATATTCAAGGATGAAAAAGCTAGTCATTTAGGGAAGCTTAATATAATCAAACCAAGCCAACGTGGTTTTATGGAAGGTAAATCATATTCGACAATCTTACCAGAGTTCTTTGAGGATGTAACAATCAGAGTCGATAGTGGGTAATCTGCAGATGTAGTGATTTGGATTTTCAGTAGGTATTTAGCAAGATGCCAAATATAAAATAGAAATTCATGGTATTATGGGTAGAATGTTAGTGTGGATTGAAGATGGATTATTGCATGGAAGACACAGAGCCTGAATATACTTTTTTCAGGCTCAAAGATGAGCTCTCGGCCCTCAATTATTTTGTAATTTATATTAATAGCTAGGGGAAATTACACAAAAAATACACGGGAGGGCATGGTGCCCTGAGAATATTAGAAATCTGCAACTGGATATATCTAGGTTTCCTAAGTGAGTGAAAACTTAACAAATGAAGTTGAATATAAGAAAGTTTAACATCATCAGTAAGAGGAATCTCAAGGCAGGCTGTTATTTCAATGGAGAAAGATTGCAGATGACCAAAATACAGATGGATCTAGGTCTTCCAAAAGCTTAGCAGCTGGTATTAGTCTTTAGGACTTTAGGACTCTCTCATCCCCTCCCCCTCCCCATCCCCCCACCCTCCCTCTCCCCCACCTACCTCTCCTTCTCTCTCCCTCTCTCCATCCCTCCCTCCCCCCTCTTTCTCACCCTCCTCTCTGTCTCTCTCTCCCCTCCCTCTCTCTGCCTCCCCTTTTTCCATTTCTTTTACTTTCCCCAAGCTGTCATCTGTCTCTCCTTTTCTTTCCCTTTTGAGAGAGAATACTAAAAATCTATAAAACTTATGTTGCATTAACACAGCCAACCCCCATCCTGTACTTGTCCACATGCATACACTTCTCTGGAGGTCATTCGATAGCAAATATTCATTCAAGCTATTTTTCCCACTCCTTAGCCAAGGCCATTTATTGGATCTCACCTCTGGGTTGGCAGTCTTCCAATGTGCACAGATCAATTCCACACAGGGAAATTCATTGACTGACTGAGTAACTAGAATTTTGTTTTCCTCTCCAATGATGGAACTGTTTTTATTTGTACAAACGCTTAGCAAGGAAAGGAGTTGTTCATCTCTGAGCTGAGATAAATAGTCCTTTATTTTTTCCTCTTCAGCTCCCTGCGTAATTTTTTCTGATAAATTCTATTTAAAGATTAAATCCTAAGTCTCAGCTCTCTAGTTTTTTTTTCTATTTATTGACCAATCTGAATCAATACAGTGGATTTTATAATTATTTGGAAAGCTGAAAGCACACTCACAGGCACAGGTGGATTCTGATCAGCAGATGGGCTCAATTGAACACTTAAACTTTTCCACAGGGAATTCAGATTCCAAGAATTTTAAGAATAGTCATTTTTTCAAGGATCTCGGTCTCGTTTTAGTGACTGAGTCATTTTTCATCATTCACCGTGCCAAGGTGAAACATTTCAGACTTGGTGTTATATTCACATTCGGATTTAAGTCCATTCAAGTTTCATCCTGTTGGTCACAGACTCCAGACCTAAAGATCTCAATGAGAGCAAAACAAATATATTACGCAGGTGGCCAATAATTGTTTGATATGACGAAAAATACATTATACGGGTTATGGGAGTGGGTTAAATGGGGACATCACATCGCCTATTGTGATCTTCCATCATTGATGAGGAATGGAGATTATGAAGAGAGGCCGTTGGGATGCAGGACTGGACAGTGATGACTACTTGAGTATGGGTGGGAAGATTAAATGTAAGGTTAGGGTGATTGTGAAGTAATCACTGAGGATGATGGTGGAGGAAAAGGGATTTGCAAAGTTGGTTGCTAGTAGGAGGGCAGCAGAACTAAACCGGTGATGTGTGAGGAGATGGCGTAGGTGGGAATGTCTGGCTCAAAGCAACGTTCTGAGATATCTCAGTGAGATATGAGGGCAGCAGAAGGAAGCACAGTGAGATTTTACCACTACAGGTGAAAGGTTCAAGAAGGAAACTAGTTTATTGGGGCGAACTTTCATCGTCAAATTTTGCATTGAAATTAGCAAAATAATATTGAAATTTTATTTATTTTTGCGCCATGGCTTCTAAATAGGTCCAACTTCCTAATGTACTTGGCACAGTGGCGCAGCAGTAGAGTTGTTGCCTTACAGCGCCAGAGACCAGGGTTTGATCCTGACTACAGGTACTGTGTGCAGAGTTGGTACATTCTCTCTGTGACTGTGTGGGTTATTCTCTGGGTGCTCCAGTTTCCTCCCACGCTCCAAAGACGTACAGGTTTGTAGGATAACTGGCTTTGTTAAAAAAATTGTAAATTGTCCCTAATGTGTAGGATAGTGTTACTGTACGGGATGATCGCTGGTCGGCGCGGTCACGGTGGGCCGAAGGACCTGTTTCCGCGCCGTATCTCTAAAGTAAAGCCTAAAGTCTCAAGAATTGGTTCTAGTTGGTGAGATGTATTGTGTTTTTTCAACTTTAGACTGTGGCTCCTAAGAATGTAATTATTCACAGTTAAGGAGGGTAGCCTAAGTCTCTGAGGAGCCATCATTTAAGCTTGCCTTCTCCCTGTTAATTAACCATGGGTGATTGCCTTAAAATACAATAATCTTGTGCTGCTTCCTTGGAAGCAAGCATTAGACGATTGCAGGGTCGATTTTGCTAATGCATGAACATAGGTTGAATGGGAGTTCATGAAGATACAAGAGACACCAGACACCAAAATCTGCTGCAGGAACTCGGGGGGTCAGGCAGCATCTGTAGTAGTCCAGATGATCCGAAACATTGACTGTTCATTTCCCTGCACAGATATTGCCCGTCCTGCTGAGTTTCCCCTACAGCTCTTTTTTTTCTTGGGAGTTCTTGAAGTTTGTGAACGCCGCTATAATGTGTCATGCAGCTCAGATGGCTTTACAGTTTCACTATTAGATTTGAATAATATAAAATGTAGGCAAACTGCATCATATTTTTTAATCCTCTTTCTTTGATATTGAGAAAGTGTTAGAGTGCTCGCCATGGTGAAAATCAGGGTGGTGATTCAAGATGGTAGTTCTTAACCTGTAATGGAGTTTGCTTATAGACCATTTCAAACATGATAATATTCCTAAGTAGTTACGCCACAATATCTATTGATGACTGCAGTTAGAATAGGTGGGAACGAGATCACATGTCCCCATTATGACCAAAAAACATACTAATTTGTCCAGCATTAATTTGGTTTGAAAGTTCATGGCACCATTCACCGAAGAAAACAACCACTATATGGAATTGATGAGACACCCTAAAGAAAATTAATCAATATGATTTTAAATAGATTTTAAAGCTATAAAGAAAAATGGGTCTTACGAGGTAGAAATGGGTTAAAGCAGATGATTTTTGACTAAGAGGTCATCCTCCCGTCCTCTGGCATCAGCCCTGTTTCCAAAATGAATTGAAAGAGTATTGCCAGTGTGCCCAGGGTTTTCTCACCTTCGTCAAAATCCATTTCTTGCTTTTAAAAAATATTAGATAGTTGTCTAGCTAAAGATAAATTTTAGTGGTGTCAAGAGCAAGCATAAGAGCGGCTGGTGGGTTGAAGCATTCTGACAATGTGGGCCCGTGTTTTAATTACAGGCATCTTCTGCCACATGGAACTCATTTAGTGGGCACAGGTCTGACTTGTGAACTGTTTGGGTTACTAGCAGTTCACAGAGACAGAACCCAGCTGTAATTTGGGGAGGGCCTGTACAAATTCCATCATTGGATTAAATTGTTTTTATTTAAATTTGCTATACTCCTTAAATACCAATTTAACTGCTGACAAGAGCATTATTGTAGATTAACCATGAGTGTTTTTCCATTGTTTCTTTCATTGAAGTGGTGTTTCACAAAAAATCACGGTGTTATTTCACTCTCCTAGCATTTTGATGACAGGGGATAAAATCTAAAGGTATTCTTCCATAAAGCAGGAGATTTTGTCCTGACAAACAAGGGTGGTGACGGTGGGGGGTGGGTGTGGTGGTTGAAGTGGGTGTGGATGCAGATGCAGCGGTCATTGCAGGTCCTTCCCGGGTTAGGGCATGGTTCGGTTCCTACAAACCGCCCGTAACCCAGACTGTTCTCATGTTGGAACTGTGGCCGTGAGTCGAGTTCCCACATGGCCAAAAAAGGCCCGAGGCAGCCAGCAAATCTATCCCTCCGGTTGGCCATGCATTCGTTTGTACATATGGGCTGTCCATAAGTCAGGCGTTCATAGACTGGGTCCATGAACCAAACAGAAGATGCAAAAAAAACTGCAACTCTGCAGCAGCTGGCAAATCCATCCCGCCGGTCTCCCAAACGTTCGTTGATTTGCACATTTGTATCCATAAGTCGAGTGCTCCTAAGCTGAGAGGATCTGTAGCCTTGTTGTAAACAATAAGTCTGAGAGTTTTAGTATATTCTCTAATATGTAGTCTGAAGACCTTTGAAAGACTTGTGCTGGCCCAGCTGAAAAACATCACAATCCACCGATCTATTGGCCTTGTAGCTGGACCTCCTACAGGGCCAATAGATCGGTGGTGACTCAGTCAATCTTGCCCTGCACTTTATCCTCCAGCACCTAGACCACAAGGGGACCTATGCCAGGATTCTGTTTGTGGACTTTAGCTCTGCCTTTAACACCATTGTGCCAGAGCTACTACACTACAAACTCTCCCAGCTGACTGTGCATGAACCCCTTTGTCAGTGGATCATCAACTTCCTGACGGACAGGAAGCAGCATGTGAGGCTGCGAAAGCACATCTCGGACCCGCAGACCCTCAGCATAGGAGCTCCGCAAGGCTGCGTACTCTCCCCTCTCCTTTACTCTCTTTACACCAACGACTGCACCTCCACAGACTCCTCTGTCAAGCTCCTCAAGTTTGCGGATGACACTACCCTGATTGGACTGATCCAGGATGGGGAGGAATCTGCCTACAGATGGGAAGTGACACAGCTGGCGTCCTGGTGCCATCGCAACAACCTGGAGCTCAATGCTCTCAAGACAGTGGAACTAATTGTAGACTTCCGAGGAGATCCCCCTCCCCTCCCCCCACTCACCATCAACAACACCATAGTCACATATGTGGAGTCATTTAAATTCCTTGGAACCATCATCTCCAGGGACCTTAAATGGGGGGCCACCATCGACTCCACAGTCAAAAAGGCCCAACAGAGGATGTACTTCCTGCGGCAACTGAAGAAACACAATCTGCCACAGACAATGATGGTCCAATTCTATACTGCTATCATTGAGTCCGTCCTCACCTTCTCCATCATGGTCTGGTTTGGCTCAGCCACCAAGCACGACATCCAGAGGCTGCAACGGATCGTTCGCACAGCTGAGAAGGTTGTTGGCTGCAACCTTCCCCCCATTGAAGAACTGTACACTGCAAGGGCCAGGAAGTGAGCGGGCAAGATCATCTCTGACCCCTCTGACCCTGGCCACAAACTTTTCGAAGCACTTCCCTCTGGAAGGCGACTCCGGACTGTCAAAGCAGCCACAGCCAGACATAAAAACAGCTTTTTTCCACGAGTGATAGTTCTACTCAATAACCAAAGTCTGTAGTCTCTTTTTTGCTCTGGTTTATTTTCACCCACATGTTTAGACCGTAATGGAGTATCCTTATTGTTTTGATGTGTTTATGCTTTATTCTTAATTGTTAACTGTATGTTTGTGTTGTCATTTGTGAGCAGAGCACCAAGGCACATTCCTTGTATCTGCATACTTGGCCAATAAACTTATTCATTCATTCATTCATATGGATATATCTTACTTGGTTATGCATAATCCATGCACAAAATAATGCTGTTGCTAGAAAACTGAAATAAATAAGAAGTACCCTGCAGGTCAGCCACAAAGAAGACCAAATAAGTATTTCCAGCATTTTCTCTCTTATTCCTTCAGAAGGAAGCTTTATTTATACCTTTGAATGTCTCTTTTTCCTTTATTTTTCTCACAGTATAGGCATTTCTTCCTGCATTGGGGATCAGAACACAGTGTTTCTTACATGTGGAAAGTGCATCATAGGTTTAGATGTGGACTGCTTGCAATTTTCCAATACATTGATTTAGGTGCTTAAAAACAAAAATCATGACCGACACATGGATAAGTTTCGGATATTTTGTCCTGGTGCCCACTTAAAGGAAAGAGAGAAGAAATTAATATATGTCTGATAAGTTTGATATTAAATGGAGCATTAATTCATTTCTTGTGTAGTCAATTGTTAAAATCTGGAAGTGGATTACATTATAATTTTCAAAAGGAAATGCACAGAACTGATGACAGGAAATTTTCTAGAACAAGTGAGAAAGACCACCACTGTGGAATTAATTAGCAAAAATATCAACGAACTACCATTGGCAGTTGGTATGAATGTGTGCTGTATAATTCTGCGAAAGTCAGTTGGTTTCAAAACTTATTGCAATCAGCTCAATGACAAATTCCTTTCCTCTCATCCCCCTTGCACGGCATGCTTGGAAACCTGTAAAATACCCTCTTTTAATATTGCTTTCTGCTTTCGGTATTCATTCCATTTTTTTACACAATAAATTCCTTTTCACTTCATATTCCCAATTTTTCATCCGTAGGAGCTCTCAAGGAACACAAGTGATGCCTCT